>NC_036244.1:14838511-14868212 GCF_002742605.1 Olea europaea var. sylvestris | reverse complement strand
TTTCCTATTCGAGTCATTTCTTTTTCTATAAGTTTTTATCTATTTTTTATCTTTATTTTTATTATTTTCTTTTAATTCTCTAATTTCAATTTTTAATATATTTATATCATTTCTTGTTATTTTTACTTCATTTCTTAAATTTTGTATATCATTTCTTAACATTTTTATTAATGATTTTAATTCTTCCATATATTCACTTATTGACATCTTAATTTTTTCTTATTTCTAACTCATAGGTTAATTTGTATCTTTTATCTTCTTTTTTATATATTATTTTTCCAAATCTTCTCTCAGTGTATCTGGATCTACTATTTTTTCTTTTACTATAGTAAAATATTTACTTTCAAGTCTTAATCTTTCACATTTTAATTTTATTAATTGTTTATTATTTGATATTCTCATTTCTTCTGATATTAACATTGTATTTTGTATTTCCTCTTGTATTTTTTTTTCATTTTTATAAGTAATTTATTCAATTTTAAATGTGTATTATCACTTGCACTCATACTTTTCTTTGTAATATAAATTATTTTCTTTATCTTCATATATATTAATAATTTTTTCATATGTATATATATCCTTTATTTTTTCTATTATTAATTTTTCTAATATTTGTTCCTTTATTTCTCTAGGCAACTCTTTAATTATTGTTAGTGTCATTATTTTTAATCTATTATGAATAGATTTTAAAAATATATAACTACCTCACTCTTTTTCTAAACGCCAATAATTATCTATTCTTATTATTTTAATTTCCATGATCTCTATATTTTTATCAAGATGTAAATATCAATTATTATTTCAAAGATGTATAATCTAAACATTCCTTTAATTTTCTAATAGTTAATCTGTTATTTATTAAACTTATATAAAATGTTAACCTCTAAATTTAAAGATTTTTACTTCTTCAAATAATCTATTTTTTTTTTATAGGTTTTTCTCATAATCTCTATGTTTTTATAAAGATGTAAATATCAATTATTATTTTAAAGATGTATAATCTAAATATTCCTTTAATTTTCTAATAGTTAATCTGTTATTTATTAAACTTATATAAAATCTAAATGTTAATCTAAATCTAAAGATTTTTACTTTTTCAAATAATCTATTTTTTATAGATTTTCTCATGATCTCTATGACTCTGATACCAATAAGGGGGCCTATTTAGCGCGAACAAAAATCAAATAAATCAAATTAAAAGTATTAATCAAATAAATCAAATAAAAACTATCAAATTTCAACCAATATTTAATTTTAAGGGCTAAAATAGAGGATTTCTATATTATAGTGTCTTATTATGTAATATCCAAATGGAGGGCATTTTTGTAAATTGATCAAAGGTCATTTTGGAAAAGTGACCCTTTTCTAAAGACTATTTCCATGTATTTTCCTGTAGAAGACAACCTGCGGGGGTTGATGGTCACAAAATTCAAATAATTATGTGGAAAATTCAAAGTCAAATTATTAAATTATTTAAAATTTTCGTATTAACTATGCCAGTGATGAATTGATGTCTGGCTTATAATTAGCTTAAAAGTGCTTATTTATGGGACTGCTGGATGTTTAGATCACCGACTTGTTTGCCCATTGAGGGCATGTTTGGCAGAGTTTAGAATTTCTTGTAAGTTTTCACCCTATGCATTTATTCCTACATTTCAAAAGTTGTATCTATCTTTACCTACTTATAATCCACAAATTTTATAGGTCCACAATATTTAATTTCAAACTTTTGCCAAATACGCTCTAAAGTTGTACATGACTTGAATAATAGAAATATGTTATGCTCCTGTTTGGTGGGGATTAAATCAAATTTTTAGTAAATTTTGATAAAAATTGATGAAATATATGGTTTTAAAGTTGTGGTACCCATAAAATATGTGGTTGAAATGAATTGTTGACTTTGACTTAAATTGAAATTTAGATTTTAAGTGGTACCAAACAGGGCTATATACATGTACTGTTGATAATTACATTGAAAATAATTTGATAAAGATCAGTGGCATTTGTCATTAGGGCTGGACAAATCTCCCGAACCGAACCGACCGAACCGAACCGAACCGAACCCGACGGTTCTTGTCAAATTAAATACCCGAACGGGTATCTGAATTGAGAACCGACGAGTACGGTTCGGTTCTCGATTCTAGACCAAGAACCGAAAAACCGAATAAGAACCGAATATTTCTAATTTTTTTTATATTGAGTAAATCAAATTATTTTAATTTTAATTTTTCTAAATAAATTAACAATTTCTAAATTCAAATTTTTGGTCAAATAATTTGTTTCATTTCTAATTTTTTAATTTTTGGCCCAATTACCCATTTTTTTATTTCATTTCTTAGCCAAACAAGATCAAATCCACTAAATAATCCTAAACACCAACACTAAAGTGCATAACGTTGTCTTGACTCTCGCACTCACTCTCGCAGCCTCGCTAATATTCCAAAACCTATACAATCATCGGCCGACACTGTGACCTCCGATCGAAACTGTGACTTTCGCCAACCGAAGCTTTGATCGTAGCGATCATTTGAGTAGGGTAGTTTACCAGTCTCTGACATTCCAAAACCATTGAATGTATCATTAGTTGTATTTATATAATGTAGTTATAAATGTTAAAAAAATTTAATTATAGTACAGAACCGAACGGACCCGAACCGGACCGAACCGAACCCGAACGGTTCCATAATTATATTTGGACCCGACGGTTCCATTTACTAGATACCCGAAAATTTCGGTTCGGTTCGGTTCTCTTTAGAACCGAACCGACCCGCGCCCACCCCTATTTGTCATAAAGAAGCCTTGTGTTGTTAGAAGTTATTTTTCAACTAAGTCTATTTTTACGTACTTCTTTAAAAAAGTAAATTTTAGAGAGATTTCAATTTCACTTGGTCATGTTACATTCCAAAACCATTGAATGTATCATTAGTTGTATTTATATAATGTAGTTATAAATGTTAAAAAAATTTAATTATAGTACAGAACCGAACGGACCCGAACCGGACCGAACCGAACCGAACCGAACCCGAACGGTTCCATAATTATATTTGGACCCGACGGTTCCATTTACTAGATACCCGAACCGAACCGACCCGCGCCCACCCCTATTTGTCATAAAGAAGCCTTGTGTTGTTAGAAGTTACTTTTCAACTAAGTCTATTTTTACGTACTTCTTTAAAAAAGTAAATTTTAGAGAGATTTCAATTTCACTTGGTCATGTTGGTCACAAACTTTAACGTTTTTGTGGTATATGTGGTATGGAGAATTAGTTAGCACTCAACAGTATTACACGAGAAAGAAATAAAATTTTATCACTTGTTCTATCTAATTTTATTGAATATTGTATGCTAAACGATATACGTAAATCTATGAGTTGAATCGATAATGTAGACATTTCTCTTCATGTTCATTATTTGTTGACCACAATGAAATTAGAGCTCGTGACATGCATCTCATTCTTACTAATGGTACTCGTTTATGGAGACAGTAATTATGGAACATCGGTTGGTTGAAGAAATTAGATACAAGACCCAGTTTAGCTAGCGTCGTTCCAACTACTAGCATCATATGACTTATGAAGAGATTGACAAATTACATAATCCTAATAAATTTCAAACATTATGCCCTTGTTTGAGCCCCATTTTCCCACCAAAATACATTTTTCAACAGTGATTTGACAACATTTCAACCACACATTTTTCAATAAAATAATATTATATGCAAATAAAAAAAAAATTCTTATTTTTTAATCACACATTTCTCATCAATACACTATTCAAAAATTCATTTTCTCCTCTAAAATGGGGCTCAAACAAAGGCTGTATTAGTAGAAGCATCGACTAAAAGAGCCTAGCCAAGTCATCCATACAAGACTCTCAAGTATTACTATTTGTTCATCGACTCGTACACAACTTTTTAAGCCAAGAAACATCAACTAAATATCTCTCAAAACACCGATAATCGAACCACTAAATTGCACATGCATACTTCAATGGACATTCATCACGATGCACGTATGGAGCTTCAAACGTTCGCAATGGCAAAAGGCTCACTTAGATAACACAAATCATATAGTAAAACAAGAGTATCTATAATTTTATATAACATGCAGTGAGGAAGCAGAAACAGAAACATCAATAACATTTAACAGAACAGAGATTCATAATTCTCATATTTTATTACAACTTCATTATCATGCACAAGAATCATATGCAGTGAGCTGAAAAGCTTCAATCACATACCTCAAGATTATATCAATGTGGTACAACATAGAGAACACGAGGTACTTGTCCATCATCAATAGGCAAGCTAACGTAATCTGCTGCAGATTCCTCTGCAATCTCAAATGCCATTTCCCCATGTAAAACCTTGCAATACATATACAAAACTGTGTAGGCTACTATGCAGTGTAGCATCAGTGCTGTCATAAGTACCAAGACGAACACTGTCCGAATTATGAATCCCCAGCCGCCATTAACGCCTCCTAAATATGCTGTCGAAGCTAAAAGTACTGTTAGTATCCCATAGTACAGTACTAATGATAATGCGATCCATTTCATCCCCTTGATTAAGTGTGAGCTTTTCTTGAAGGAGTTGAACCCCCACTTGGATTCAACCACCACCACCACATACGCCAACGACCACTCCACTTGAAAGCAAAATGTCACCACCAGAATCAAAATCGTCATACAAATAACAAAAGCCAGTGAATAATTCGAGTCAACACCTTCATAATACTGATATACTGCAATCCCCACAAGCCAGATGAAAGAGAAAATGTTAAATAATGTGATCTGGTAGGCTATAGAAGTAGCAAGAAGAGTAAAAAACGAGGACAAGATAGACTTTATAGAGGAAATGTAATTCACGGGTCTACCATAGAATCCATGGAAGGTGCTGTAGGTAATTGAGCCGGTGGCGAAAATAGAGAAAAGGAACACGAAGAAAACGTAAACAGCGATAACGAGATTGGATTTTCGGGGTGATGGGATTGTCGGGTCAGGTGCAGAGTACGAGAATATGAATGGGTGGAGGACGAAGGCAAACGAGAGAGGGAGGAGGAAGAGGATGGAGAGGGCTAAGTAATTGCTGGAGTTGGCGCGGGTTATGCGCTTGGTTTCGGAGAGAATTCCCCAGAAATTCAGGCTATGGTCGAGGGTAGCCATCGACGTACACTGCAGGATGATCAGAGAGAGATTGAAATTGGACGTAGAAGACAACCTGTGGGCACGATCAAGTTCAAATAATTGCGTGTGAAATTCGAAGTCAAACGTAAAAATATTTAAAAAAATGTGACCAAAAATGTGGAATAAGTTTGTTTATTTTAGTTAATAATTTAGTTGAAGCAGTCCCACAGAAATGGTTGAATTGGTAAAGTGTATGCATCAATGATTTTGACAACAACGCCTTCGGATTTAGAGCTCGTGGCCTTCACCTGTTGATTGCAGTTATATGAACCGAGACCAAGTTTTGGTCGCATCGGTCCACAATCATAATACAGTTTCATAATTTTAAACATTACTAGTAAAGCACGTGCATTGCACGTCTTATATGCAAAATGAATGATATACGTAATATTTTTAAAGTTAGGCAATTGATAATGTTAGAAGAAAAAATTAAATTGTTAAAGAATATACATATAAATAAAAGTTTTATGAAAATTTCGTACATATAGTGAAAATGTTGAATAAATTGAAATGTAATGATTTGTTTATGCTAGACTTTGGTTGGACCCTTATTTTCAACTATTATGACGACATCGACTAATTTTATGGTATAGACAGATATGAAGAAAAATCAAATTAAAATATATACATTTGATTAATTTTAAAATGTTTATGTATAAAGTAAACTAAAGGTACGTAAATAATTTTCAAATTAACAAATTACTTATTTTTTCTGTACCATAAACCTTTTTATCTAAAAAATAAAAAAAAAATTATCTTATCTAAATAGATTTAGAAATAAAAAATTACATATTAATCATGCTTGTCATATTAATTCATAGCATTTATTTTAAATTAGAAACCAAAGTTACATTCAAAATAGATATCAAAATGAAAAATTTTAAACAAAAGTTTTCCTTTTCTTTTGAAAGGAATTAATACGAATGGAGGAATAAAAATTCTCCATTTAAATGTACCGAGATAAAAATCTTTTTATTTTCTTTATATATTTATATCTAATAAATAACAGGGTGACCATCATTTTTATGTTTATACAAAAATGAACACGCAATAATAAATACCCAATACTATATTAATTATTTTCTAGAACACATAATATTAATTTTTATTAATATTTAAAAAATTGGATTTAGTGAAAATGTGTAATTGAGATGCAAAGCTTGTATTTAATGTGGATATAAATGTGGAAAGTGTAAGTAACTCCTAATTATTAGGAGTAATTAGTAAGATTGATGGATAATTTATCCTATCATCGATTCTTTCCCTTCTAATTGTTGATCACATTTAAACAATTTTTTCTTTTGAATTTATTGTCCTTTGTATTTAAATAGTTATATTATCAACTATTAATTAATTAAACGTGAAATTTAATTTTTGAATGAAAATATTGACAATGTTATGTAAGGACAAAATGGTAAATTGAACATTTCTCATCTATCTCCACGTTTTATTTTTATATATATTGTAATTCTAATATAGTTATATAAGTGAGGAAATACCTGCTAATAGCCTAAATAGAATAGCAAATTGTGAGATTAGACCAAAAAATATAATCATTTGAAGAATAGCCTTTGAACAATAATCTTTCCAAATATACCCCTCATAGAGAATTTGCAACCAAAGTCATTACAATGTATAAAAACCTACAATTAGGACCCCAAAGAAATATAGATCATGAATCTTTAATAAATTTAACCCCAAATATTATACAAAATTTTATTGATCTAAGAAATGCAACAGTTAATGAATTAAATTATTTAAAAGAAGATCTGAAGAGTTTCTTTACAGAATATTTAGATCCAAAATTAAAATATAAAAATGTTTATATAGATAATAGAGCAATCAAAATAGAAAATAATATACATAAACTAATTCTTAGACTAGAAAGAAGAATTAACAAATTAAATATAATTATTAAAGAAAACGTTTTGATAAAAGATAGTGAAAAGATAGTGAATTTTATAAATTCTATTGTAATATTTTAGATACTTATAAAAATTTTAATTGGATTCAAAATCCTAACCCCTCCGCTGCACACTCCGATGAAATGGTATCAGAGCCAAATTACGAACCTAAAATTATGATGAATATAGTAGATGAAAAAAATATAATTGAAGAATTTTTTAAAAAAGTTGAAAAACATAAAAAATCAAGTTATCCCTACTTACCTAAAAATACGACAAATGAAAGTTTTTAGGATATACACAAAAAATTAGAAAATTTAGAACATAATCTACAAATAGGAAGTGCTCTTTTAGATAAAAACCTTAAAGGAAAAGATATGATTATAATTAATCCACCTCAAGATTTTAGGATAACACAAAAAGATAAAAATAAAGGGAAAAAAATGAAGAAAATCAATATATAATTTCAGATGTAGAAGAATTAGAACAAAAATTCTTAGAATCTACTGGTGATGAATATGATGAATATAAAAAACAGTTAGAAGAATTAACTGAAAAAATGAAAAATACAAAAATGAATATTAATCCATCATCAAGTCGTAATATAAAATTAGAATTCAGTAGTGATGAATAATATGATTATCCTTATTATACAACGATACCTATTAAAGAAGGTATTAATCAATACAGAAAAACACAGAAAAGATACACTGAAAATATAAGAAAACAATCCATAAAAGAAATAAATCCAATGAAATCTTTTAATGAACCAATCTACACAACAGGAATATGGTTAGATCTAGACCGTGTAGATAAAAAATAAAGCTATTGATACATGGATGAAAAGTACAGACTTAGCAATACAATTTAATAAATGGGAAACATATACAGCTTTTGGATTTATAGAATATGCATTTAGAGGAATTGTTTCTGAATGGTGGAGAAAGTTATCAGAAACTATAAAAGGAAGAATAAAGTATGGAGAAAATAGAACTGAAGTATTAGATAATACGAATACTTTAAATGATCAAAATATACAAGAAATATTAAAAATATTTGAAAGAACCTTAAGAACAGAGTTTTTTGGGAGATAGATATGCTTCTAATGAAGAAGAGAGAAAACAAGATGAATATAATGAAAGAATGATAGCAATGGAAAATTTAAAAATATGTTATATGTGTGAATTAGAAAGATATACATGTAAATTTGAAGAATTATACTATATATTAAATCAAGGAGATTATCAAGAAAATAAGTTTATATTAAAGTCTTATTTTATGAAGTTACCATTCTCGTGGGGAATTAAGTTATTAAAAGAATATGAGAAATTATTACCTCTAGGAGAAGAGGGAGGAGTAAAAATAGATAATTTTGGAAGTATGATTGAATTTACAAAAAGAATGATAGACATCTGGTGCAGAGAAGCTCTAGAGAGTAATAAAGCATACAAAATAAGAAAGAATTCCTTTTGTTGTTACCAAGATATTGGCTAAATTGAACAATTTGGATGTCACAAGAAGAAATACAAACCCTACAAGAAATATAAAAGAAAATTCAAAAACTAGAAAAAATTTAAGAAAAGAAATTTTAAACCACACAAAAAATATTTTAAGAAAAGAAATTTGAATAAAAAATCTAAAACATGAAATATTAAAAAATGTAGATATTTTATCTGTAATGAAGAAGGACATATTGCCCCTCAATGTCCTAAAAAGAAGGATAGACAGAATATAAAAACTCTAAGAACTTATGAAAAATTCCAAAATGATAGTGATATAGAACCAATTGAATACTTTGGAGATTTAAGAAGTGAATGCAGTAGTATTTATGAATTAGATACATCCTCATCAGAAGAAGATTCTGAGGAAATAATATATATAAATCAAGAAATACAACAAGCAGATTTAGAAATAGAAGTAGAAACAACTGAAAAAGTTGAAGACTCGATAGAAGGTATAAATCAAGAAATCACCTTTGATATTAAAAAATACGAAGGAATAACCAAAAAAATATTAGACCTACAAGAAAAAGATGTATTCCATCAAGAATTATTTGGAATACTACCAAGAGTAAATAAAACAATTATAAGTATGAATTATAAAGAAATGTCTATCAATATAAAAGATACTATAGGAAAAGCAAGAATTTCTATAATTATAAAAGAATGGGTAAAACAAAAGTTATCCAAAATTCCAGAAAACATAAGAAACAAATTGAAATGTATTGAAATGGGAGGAGTCCGGATAATGGTAAAAGAAAATAGGTAAAGTTCACTCTCATACTTATAGGAGAGGATCAGAAAGAATATACTAAAGAAATAATTCTATATAAAGATGAATTATATGGAGTTGAACGTTCACTTATACTTCTAGGAATGAACTTTCTTGAGAAACATAGTCCTTATAAAATCTGTCAATGATATTTAAAAATAACAGTTGATGATAATCCAATCATCATTTCAAGAATAGATGAAAATATGAAATCATTGTTGTCATGGAAAGAGTAATTAGTACTAATCCCATGAGTCCATATGTTGAAATTATACTCAATATAAAAAGTTATTGCAGAATTAAATTTCATGCATACCTAGATACAGGAAGTACAATGAGCATATGTTTACCAAATGTACTACCATCTGAATACTGAAAATATAATTCAAAGAAGATCGTCACCGCTACAACAGCATGTGGAAATAAGGTAATATACAGCAAGTATGCTTCACAAGTACATTTTCTAATTTCCTTTAGAGAAGTATTTGTTGATACAATATATATGTCAAACACAATTGGATGTGATATTTTATTAGAACAAAATTTCCTATTAAAATATGCACCATTTACATAATATATTGATAAATATATGTTCATAACTCCTTGTGCACACAAAATATTTACACCAAAAATAAATAAGGCTGTTACTATAGCATACAAAGACATAAACCATCAAAGTTCCTTAACCCAGCATGGTGGATGTTGGAGTACAGAAAAATTTAAACCAGTTACAGTCCTAAAAATGATAACAGAAAATAGGTTAGAAAAATTGAAAAAAGAAATTTCTGAAACATATTCTAAAAATCCATTAGAAAAATGGAATACAGACAAAGTAAAGGCAAAAATAGAATTAATCAATCCAGACACTATAGTAAGAGTCAAACCAATGAAATATAGTGTAGATGATCAAAAGGAATTTAAAGACCAGATAAAAGAACTGCTAGGTGCCAATTTGATTAGTCCTAGTAAAAACCCGCATAGCAACCCAACCTTTATGGTTAGAAAACAAAGTGAGATAAAAAGAGGAAAAGCCAGGATGGTGATAAATTATAAAAAATTAAATGAAGTTACCAAATTTGATGGATATTACTTGCCACATAAGGATACCCTTATTAAGCAAGTACAAAATAAAAAGATATTCTCAAAATTTGATTGTAAGTCATGTTTTTTGCAAATCATACTTACAGAAGAAAGTAAACCATTAACTGCATTTAGTACCCCCTATCTTTTAGGACAATACGAATGGAATGTAATGCCATTTAGATTGAAAAATGCACCACAAATATTTCAAAGAAGAATGGATGAGGTAATTAAACCAATTACTCATTTTTGTATTGTATATGTAGATGATTTACTTATTCATTCAAATAACATTAAAGAACATATTGAACATCTTGAGAAATTTTGTTATATTATGAAAAAATATGGTATTACACTTTCTCAAAAGAAAGCTGAGATAGCTAAAATACAAATAGAATTTTTAGGATTATTTATAAAAGAAGGAGAATTGCAATTGCAATCTCATATTGGAGAAAAACTTCAAAAATTTCCTGAAAAAATCAAAGATAAAAAACAATTACAAAACTTTCTTGGTATATTGAATTATGTTGAAGGATTCATTGAAAATTGTGTTAAATTAAAAAATTATTTTCTTCCAAAAATTAAGAAAAAATATAATGTGGTCTTGGGAAAAACAACATTGTGAAAATATAAGAAAGGTAAAAGAAGAATTAAAGGTATTGCCCAAACTTATTATTCCATAAGAAGAAAATTTCTTTATCCTTGAAACTGATGCTTTAGATAACTACGGGGGAACAGTATTAAAGGTTAAAAAGGATCATAAACAATATAAATGGGAAAAGAATTGTTCTTGTCCTGAGATACTTGCAGGTTATACATCAGGAACATTCAAAAAAGTTGAAACAATATATGAGACAAACAGGAAAGAACTCATTGTTGTAAAAAGAGGAGTTCAAAAATATGAAGATTATCTATTACCAAAAAAGTTCTTGATTAGAACTGATAATACTCAAGTTAAAGCCTTTTTGAAAAATAATGTTGATCTATCTATTGCTAATAGATACCTTATCAGAATACAAATTTGGTTTTCATACTTCAAATTTGATATTGTATATATAAAATGTAAAACTAACTTTCTTCCTGATTATCTCAACAGGGATGGAGTTAGAGCAACTAAGGACGAAAGTCCAAATATTTGAGATAAAAGTTTCCTATTTAGAAATACAAATTCAAAATATCCAAGATAGCATTCGAGGCAAAAATATAGCCCTTGAGGCAGAAATAACTTGTACCAAGTCTAGTATCCCTTCACAGGGACCAGTAAATACTAACGCTCTCCTCGAAGATAAAAGGAAAGAGAAGAAGGTAGTAGGAACCCCTTCACAGGGAATACTAAAGCCTATTACTTGTAATGAAGCTATTCAAAATATCAAAAGCGAAGGTAGCTCTTCACAGAGCCAAACTGAATCTAAACTTTCTATTGAAAGAATAGATCCAAAAGATATTGTCAAAATATGCCACGAGACAAATTTCTCAGAAAAGATAACTATGAATAAGTCATATTCTTTATTGTTATTTTTAATGTTTTATCAGATTGGTATTTGGAGATAGGAAAGTGGATGAAAACTCTCCACTATGCAAAGTACAACAAGATAAACTTCTATCCAGGAGCACCAGCTAACTGGGTACGAAACTGTTTTGAGATAGGAAATATATTCTGTATATATCCCAACAAAGATCTCAAAGAGATAGCCCAACTTCCAGCCAACGTCAGAAAAGCTGTTAAAAGATATACTGAAGTCGTCAAGACAATAAATATATACATGAGATTCTATTCAGCAACTATGAAATGAGATCCCGTTCTTGAATATATGCATCCATCATTCCATGTTATCAAAATGAGACTTACAAACCAACATTTTTTACCAACCAATCAAAATATTGTTAAAAATGGATACCAAGATATCATAAATATGATGCCCTACAGAAGAGCAAAAGGGTACAAAGAGATATTTGAACATGTAACACAGATAATTACTGGGAAAAAAAATATGAATTTATCCATCTGAAGACCATATAATCTACTCCAATGCAAGGATGGCTACAAAGGAAGAAGATATATGTTATCTTGACCATTTATTGTCTTTAATTATCTCAAACCAAGTACATGGATCAGAAGATATGGCAAAAGAACTGTGCAAACTACTCTGGAACTACAGTGACCACCATTATGAATACTGCGTAGTAGAAGATATGAGTCAAGCATCTCTCAACAGTGAAGAATTCCTTGCAGAATTCTTTGATTCGAAGATAGAAAAATGATAGTGACAAAAGTGGCATTTATCACTACTTTAATAAAGAAATTTATTAAAGAAGAAATGTGGCTACTAAAAGACAGAAGATAGTACAAGAAAGTCACCATAATTGTGATCACTCACCCACTGGTTGTCATAAGTGGAAGACAAAATCAAAGATAAGGCAGAAAATTTTAAAAAGAGGTCCACCTAGCAAGAAGATAATGGAGAAATCGGTGGAGATAAGATTGATGAGCTACCCACCAAAAAAAGGAGGATACAGCTATCAAGATAAGATTCTCAAAACCTTCTATAAAAGGAGTCAAGAAGAGGAATAGAAGTCATCTCGAAACAACTTATCTCTAAAACACTCTGAAGAAACACATCTCAAATATTTTGTAATCTGTATATACCATTTGTATTCAGAAATATTAGATAGTCAGAAGATAGCAAAGCTTGTAATAATGTAATCACTTATGGAGTTCTAAACTTCGTAAGGTGAGTACCAAAGGTATGTAAATATAGATTGTAAGCATGTACTATTTCAGTTTATGAATATTAAAGTGAAGTTTGTTATGTTCAACAAAAATTTCATAAAATGATTTCGTTAAGTTTCTCATGATTCTTCGGTAGTACAGATAGAGATTTTAAAATATTTTCAAAACATTGATTTTGAATGGATGTTAGCCATGCCAAAGTACCCGTCTTTAATGAATGGTTTAGGAGAAAAAGGCAGTTTTCTAACAAAATCGTAGAACCTTGTGTGTGAGTTATCTTTTAAAATTTCGATCAAAGTAAGAACTTGATTCTGAAAAGAGTCTGAATAGAGGTGAAAACAGAGACGAACTTGATTCTGAAAAGAGTCTGAATAAAGGTGAAAACAGAGACTCTGGATACTGTGAGATAGCGTCTGTGGAAACAAGGCTAGTTCTTTAGAATGAGAAATGCAACCTTAATTGAAAAGCCTTTTTGCGGAAGCAGTTGTGGACCCAAATGGTTTCAAAAAACAGTTTAAACTTTTACTTGATTCAGAAGATTTATTAAGTACACGCAAAGCATCTATAAGAACATACTGGAGGGAAAGCCTGTTTACTTCTGTTCGATTACTGTAAGTTATTTACTCGCTTTTACATGCTTATGCTTTGATTTTGATGAACACTTCACAAGTATCCACATCCACTTCTAATAATGATAATGATCCCATGTTATATTTAGATGAGAAAGATATTTCGTTTTTACTTAAATTAGCTGAAAAATCTGAAGACATATTTTCTGTTGGCAAAGAAAAACTTGAAGAAATATATCGAGATATAGATTATTATTGTAAACATAATATAAGAATTCGTTCTGTAAGAACTAGCAGAGAAATAAAAAAGGTAGAAGATATTATAACTAAACATAAAAATATAGAAGAAGAAGTTTCAGAAAGAATAGTTTTAGGATATATAACTTAGAAAGATCAGCCTAAAATCTTTAAAAAATTATCAAGATACATAGAATATTTAAAAGTATTCGAAAGATTAAAAAATATAAGCATAAGTCCTTATTAAAAGAAATATTAAAAGATACAGGATACACCTTGCAAATAATAAAATGGTAAAATAGTATTTCTTATTGTAAAGGTCATTGTGGAAAATAGAACCAATATACTGGCCATTCTAAAGACTATCCCTATATAAGTAGATGAATGTTGATTTTAAATGAAACTCACGTATATAAATAATAAATATAATATAATATATATGCATGTACTTATAAAATAACATTATAATATATTAAAGGTGGCACTAATGATAGATTAATTAAAATAAGTTTAATCACTTAAAATCAAAGCTCATCTACATATATAATAAAATTAAAAATATAATAAATACTATTTTATATGATAATTAATCTACCATTATATTAATGCAACCTTTAATATATTTTATTATATAATTATAATAAAATTACATCTATATGTGAGCTTAAATTTTAAGTGGTAAACTTAATTTAAATAATGTAATTTAAGTAATTAAACTTAATTTGATAAATGTAAAATTTTAAGTACTCCAATTCCCAATATAAAACAATAAGTATTACACTTAAATGGATATTAAATGAAGTTATATTATAAAATAGTACTATATTAAATATATAAGGGTAGAATTCACATATAGGTAAAAATATAAAGGAATTTTTATTAAGTGCATTAATTCAATTTATTCAACATGACATTGAAAATGGAAGTTGTTTAAAGAACTCAAATGATGGCCTTAAATAATCATTTACAGAAATTAAAAAATATTTTTTAATTTAATTAATAGCATTACACTTGAATGGATATTAAATGAAGTTAAATTATATTAAATGCTACTATATTAAATATATAAGGGTATAATTGACATATAACTAAAAATATAAGGGATTTTTATGAAGAGCATTAATTCAATTTATTCAACATGATATTGAAAATGGGTTTTGTTTGAGGAACTCAAATGATGGCTCTTAGTTCTCATTTTGATATTAAAAATTATATATTTTAATTTGATTAATAGCATTAATTCAAAATGAAATTGAAAAAAAAAATGTTTAAGGAGCTCAAAGTATTGACTTAAATAACCATTTATAGAAATTAAAAAATATCTTTTAATTTAATTAATAGCATTACACTTAAATGAATATTAAATGAGTTAAATAATATTTAACGGTACTATATTAAATATATAAGGGTAGAATTGACATATAGTTAAATATGTAATGGTAAAATTGATATTCAAAAGTTTCTCCCCAATCCACACTTTTAATATATTGTAGATATAGATGTTAGCAAAGTAGTGTACCAAAAGAATATGGCCAATCGAGGATCTTAAATATCTAGTAGGGAAAATATACAAGTTGTTATTGAGACGGTAAATAAGAGATGTATATTGGTTGCAGAAATATGTATCGAGACTCAATTTATGTAGCTTGTGAAGAGATCCACAAATTACATAATCATATAAATTTTGAACATTATGTTAGTAAAGTCATCAACCAAAAGAGCCCAATCAAGTCAACGTCCCGATGTCTTGTGTATGCTTGACAAATCGGTCAATACTTAGGTACAAACTACATAGAACTTCCCAAGTTCTAAGACTCCGAAGGTCAATTGGCCTAGTAAGATCTACCCGAAAGCATGACTATTTGTTCAACGACTTTTTAAGGCACGAAATATCAACTCAATCCCTCTCAAAGCACCAATAACTGAACCACTAAATTGCATACCCGTACTTCGATGGACATTCATCATGATGCACATATGCAACTTCAAACTTTCGCAAAGGAAAAGGCTCACTTAGACAACACAAACAACAGGATCTATATAACTACACAATGAAGAAACATCAGTAACATTTAACAGAATAGAGATTTATAGGTCTCTTATCTTATACATTTCTTATCACTTCATTATCACATAGAGGAATCATATGCAGAATGCTAAAAAGCTTCAACTACTAACCTCAAGATTGTACTAATGTGGACAACATGAGTTTACTTTCCCATCATCAATAGGCAAGCTAATATAATCAGCAATAGACTCCTCTGCAATGTCAAATGTTATTTCCTCATGTAAATCCCTGCAATGCACATATAACTGTGTAGGTAGCAATGTAGTGTAGCATCGATATTGTCACCATCAATGCCACCTAAATATTCGATGCTAAATTTCTCATTATTATCCAAAAGTTCTAATTGTGCGCTTTTCTTAAATGGTTCAAACCCTCACTTAGATTCTACTACCACCACATACTATGCAAACCACTACACTTGCAAATAAACTGTCACCACAAAACAATAAAAAAAATTGTTCCCACAAGAATCAAAAACTTCATACAAATAACAAAAGCCAGCGAATTGAACCCCTAACAATAGTGATACACACTAAAACCCTAAAAATAGAGAAGAAGTAGGAAATCATGTATAATATGAACTTGTAAGCTATAACAGTCACAAAAAGAGAAAAAAGAGAAGAGATGGACTTTATAGAGGAAATGTAAGTCACAGTTTTACAATAGAATCCATGGAAGGTGCTTAAGTTGATTGAGCCGGTGGTGAAAATATAGAAATGGAGCATAACAAATATGTAAAGAGTGATAAGGAGATGTGATTTTTGGGGTGATGGGATTGTTTAGTCCGGTGTAGTGTAGAAGCATATGAAGAGAGGTTGAAGGATAATGGATGGGTAGAGGATGAAGGCGAAAGAGAGAGGGAGGAGGATGGAAAGGGCTAGGTAATATCGCCAATAATTGTTGATCCCAAAGGGTTGTTATGAATGAGATTTAATGACGATGTGAAGTGATAAAGATTACAACAAGAAACAAAAATAAAAGTAAAGAAATAAACAAAGAGAATTTATCGCAAAGGAACGATGTATTATCAACTGACAATATGGAGAGAAATTACAGACATAACAATAATGCTTAAACAAAACTGACAGATGAGCCTTGTATTTATAGGCCACGTTTCAAATTTTAGAAGAATCCTAAGAGGCAAGAAAATATATTACAATTAGAAGACTCAATTTCAACGGAATTTTATTTCCTTGATGTTAAATGTGGTTAGACTCCTTTTCAACACCTACAACACGCGATTCAAGACTCCTATTTGAGTAACAACTCTAAGAATCTTCACCTTGACTCAAATTCCGGTGTAACGAGCAGAGCTTCACAAAATTTCTTCACCTGAGAAATAAACCCCTTTGCATCGAAACGAAATGGTAAATCTCCTCAACCCAGTAACAAAAACTCTTTAAAGAAACCATTGTTCTCTACACGACGTCCACAAGCGATACCTAAACCCTACTCCCGAATTTCCAAAACTCCATCAAGGAATTAATGTTTACCAAACAGAGTTAAAGTACAGATTGTAGCAGAAATCATACAAAATGCCTGAACAAAAGGTCCCTTACTAGAACTGTCGCTTTTAACATCCCCAAAAGTATTACAAATATCACTGACACCTCGGTACCTACACTCAATGGATCCAATCCTAACAATTGAACACAGTGCAACCACTGAAATTAGTGGCAAAGCGGAATCAGCAACGCTCCCTCGAGCAATGTTCTGAACCGACCCAAAGTCCGTCACAAGAGGTACTGTATCAAATTGAATATCCACCATGGTACTAAACTTGTCTATATGTCTCTTAACCGGTTCTGCGCTCTCCTACAAGATGTACAACTGAGACATTCTCCATCCCTTCAATACAACCTGAACACCCTTTCGGACCTTCAAGACGCCACCTCCACCAGAAAATTTATACCATTTTATATCCAGAGTACTAAGCAAGATGAGATTCCTTTTTAGGTCTGGACATGTCGAACTTGATAAATTGTTCTAACTGTCCTATCCTGCAGCCTAAATCTGACTTGACCGGTCCCAACAATACGGTAAGACTGGTTGTTTCCCATTACAACTCCACCTTGCTGAACGGTCTCATATGTCTGAAAGAAATTTTGATTGAAACATATATGATGCGAACATGCTGAATCAAGAATCCATTCCTCGTCGGGCCTAGATTTCACGTCAGATACCACGGTCAACATCACATTTCCGCCGTCTAAAAAATTATCAACTACATTTGTTTTGTCTAAAATCAAAGGTTGCGCTCAACGATTTACAGTTAAATCACCTTTAGCCTGCAAATTATCGTAATCTTTCTGAATATGTCCCTTACGTCTACAGTAGAAGCAAAACAAATTGTTGTTATTCTTCGATCTGTCCCTTCGTCGATCACTATGAGATATAAGATCTTCCTCGTTCCTCAATGTAGCTCCAACCAAATACTTCAACTCTCATTTGAGTGCAAAGCATCATAGACGTCGTCTATAGTCAAAGTATTCTGACTATACAAAATGGTGTCCCGAAACTATACATAAGAGCCAGGCAGCGTACACAAGAGGATCAAGGCCAGATCCTCTTCATCGTACTTAACCTCCAACATCTCCAGATCTGCAACTATTTCCTTGAACACGGCAATATGGTCCTCCAGTGACCCTGCTTCTACCATGCAATGAAAATATAGCTTCTGCTTTAGAGCCAGTTTGCTCGTGATTCTTTTAATCATGCATAACTGCTCCAGTTTCAACCACAAGGCAGTCGTTGTTTTCTCCTTCAAGACATCATGCAGGATATTGTTGGATAAATGAAGATGGATCTACTATAAAGCCTTCCGATCCCTCTATTGTTTCCCTTCCGTTGACCAATCAGCTGACATCTTCTCAAAACCTAGCAGGGCATCGTCCAAATTTAATTGCGCCAGAATAGCCCTCATTTTTACTTGCCACAAAGAAAACCTTGTATTGCGATCCAGCAGCAGAATGTCATACTTATGGTAGTCATCTCTGAAAAAACCTCAACCAATCCACAAAAGAAGAACTAAGCTCTGATACCACTTATTGATCCCAAAGGGTTGTAATGAATGAGATTTAATGATGATGTGAAGTAATAAAAATCGCAACAAGAAACAAGATTAAAAGTAAAGAAATAAATAAAGAGAATTTATCGCAGAAGAACGATGTATTATAAACTGACAATATGGAGATAAATTATAGATATAACAATAATGCTTAAACAAAACTGACAGAGGAGTCTTGTATTTATAGGTCACGTTTCAAACCCTAGAAGAGTCGTAAAAGGCAAGCAAATATTTTACAATTATGAGACCCAATTTCAACGTGATTTTGTTTCCTTGTTATTGAATACAGTTAGACTCTTTTCCAACACCAACAAAACGCAATTCAAGACTTCTATTTGAGTCACAACTCTAACAATAATGTGCTTGGTTTTGGATAGAACTCCTAAGAAGTTTGGGCAATGGTCAAGGGTAGCCATCTCTAACAACTTAAAACTTTCTGATGAGGTAATCGAACAAATAATATCTTTGTAATATTTGAAAAGGTAACAAAACAAACATACCATCTTGATCTGCCTTTAATAAATGCAATTAACCGAGTCTCTATATGCCTGTATAGGGATACAAAAGTCCCACTAAGGAAGTTATGGATACAACTATGCATCAAAAAGAGAGGATATCATTAAGGAAGAGAGAATTAGAGCAACATTAGGTAAATCCCGGTGAGTTCCATAGGCAATGGTTTCAACCATCCTACTTATCAGTTTATTTTTGTAACATGAATTTAGTACTACTTTCTGCATGTATGGCCAAGCTTAAAAGGGTAAAAGTTATTGTTTCAAAACATGTTTGGATATTATACTTATTCCCTACTTAAAGTAACAAAAGTCACTTATTTTTAAGGTACTCTGAAAATAAGTAATTTACTTAATTCCGACCTTTACCAGTAAAAGATTATTTTATTTTAAAATTTACAATTGAAGTTATTAATCAGAGCTAGACATGCTTTTCAGCACTTATTAAGCCCCAAGGTGGCCTATTAAAACCAAGCAAAAAATTTAAGTTGTATCAATATGATTAATTTGTTGGACTCAAAAGGATTGTAGTGAATGAGATTAATGACACAATATTAAGTAATGGAAATCGCAACGAGAAACAAGATTTAAAAGTAAAGAAATTAACAAAGAAAGTTAATCGTAGAGCACGGCGTTTTATTAATCGACAATATAGTGAGAAATACAATAACTCAGCAATTCTTGCTTGAACAAAATTGAAAAGAGAAGACCACTATTTATAGGTACATGACATGATGGAAATAATGTGGAACAAGGAAATAATATATTTCCATAAAAATCACGTGAAATATAAGATAACAAATTTTCCCACATGAAAATAAGAAAACAATTCATTTCCAAAAAAATTCGCCCTAATTTGATTCACAAACCTAACATAATTTATAGATTCCAAAAGTAGCAATTGTGTGCATATTTCCATCGCATTGGGTAGTTAAGGTTCGAAATTCAAAGTGAATTTTTTTATTTGCCTATTTCCTAATAGTCATGGGAAAGAAAGGAAGAAAAAGGGATGTCCCTTTCTTATTTTCCTCTGGCTTTAAGAGTGGATGAACAAATTTTAACCTTTCTTCATCTCTTTTAATGCCCTATTATTGCTGCTCCATTTTTTTTTCTTTTTTCCATTGTAAACTATATCAAAACAACCTCGATCGACCTTCAAATCCAAAATCAGTTAACCACAAGGACTTGCGTTTCCTTTTTGTATGTTTGGCAAAGCTTCAAGTGTTTATAAAACTGGTCAAACATCATTTCTAATCACACATTCTTTAGGACTCACAACCTTTTTCTTGTTTTTAACCAAACATTATTTAGAACCCACACCTTATAAGCACCTTAAAGCTTAAGCCCACATAGTCTATGCTTACTGAAAAGCCAGCGGCCAACAAGAGGAAAGCGTCCTGATGTTTTTGGTTGGTGAATTACCAAGTCTATGTAAAACTTTTGGGTTAGCCAAGAACTAGGTGGTTCCTTCTGCTGACTTTGATTTATTCCGAACATCAAGACCAATGTTGAAAAATTGAAGAAAGAAATGTTCCTCAACACGATCAATCCAATTAAATCTTTCCCCTTTTTGGATTATCGTACAACATTTTGACATAAAATGAATTTGACCTACTTTATATCTAAAGGTTTTGAGTAGAACTAAGATGGGATACATGAAACGTCCTTTTATTAGTAGAACGAACAAGGGATCATAGTAGAGACACTAAGCCTAAAGGATTACGTTGTCCCAAAAAGTGATTGTTTTAGGTACTTAAATTTGATAATTTACAAGGATGGAAGATTTGTGGACTATGATATTTTAGAGATGAAAAAAGAGGTCCTTGTCAATCAAAATTCCAATGACATTGAATCTTAATTACTAGTTTACAATTGCTTCATAAAAACTGAAACCTTCAATTGATATAGTACAAGACAAATAAAATAGCATTACTCGTCACTAAAAACATAAAAATAAGATTGTAAAAGACATACTACACATCAGCTTGCATATAGACTTCCGAACCATGGTTCGTCCAGAGACTGGTCACACTTTCTTCTCCAGATTCTCGATGTTCCTTTTCAGATCAGAGCTACAAAGACATAAATTAAGCAAAGCGGTACAATTGTAGATTTTAAAGTGTCAGGTCAAACTTTCTAGCTCAAGGAATATCTACAATGCAATGCAACATCACATGTCATATTGAACTAATCTAACAATACTTTAGAACACGAACCACTAAGTTTTAGGACACAATCCATCCAACCATGAAAGCAGAGGCGAGCATGGAATAATTAATAAAGAGTTTCAACAAACAAGAAACTGGAAGAAACAAATATTACGGAAAACCAAATACGTACACTTAATCACAGGACAGAATTTTAGAAGGCAAGCAAAGAAATAACAAAAATAATAGGAAGGGGGATGTACTGTTTACGAAAATATCTTTCGTTTTAAAACTATCTGAAATGTACGGTTCGTTAACAAATAATAAAGTGGAATTGAGTCCAAATATCGTCCCATGAAAATTGATTTAGTTTGATTTTGATTATCGTAACCTTAACTGAAACAAGAATAATAAGATGTGTTTGTTGTGATGAAGTTATAACTAAAATAAGCTACGTATGGAATTATGAGTGAATTAACTAAACTAAATGCAAATTATACTAAATAAAATTTGATGTGCTATAATGAATGAGAAACGCACTAGAATCCCAAATTCCTATGTGATAATTCTTTTGAACCTTAGTTCTACACTTTGACAAGACAATTTAATTATGACGGACTTTGACAAGACAATTTAATTATGACGGATCAATATTAATATTTTATTCAATAATCTCTTTTGAGTAATGTGAAATCTACTCTCATATATAACTCGACTATATTTTTATGATAGAGGTGAATATATAAGAATGCATGAATTTTATGAACACTTAAAAATTCACATAAGGTATAGCGGTATATTTTTATTCCCTATCGGACCATATAACGATTTATATCACATTGAGCCTATTTTCATTCTTTCGAATACATAAAATAAGTCCAATCATTCACACAACTACCGTGCACAATAATTGTGGAAAAAAGAAAATCATATAAATAATTCATTATTCAAAAACGTATTTTTGATGTCAAATATGTAAAACTAAAGATTAAAAATTCATATTACATAATTCATCGTTCTTCTAGTACAAAGAAATTTAGTGTTACACCCAACACATTATGGTCAAAGTTAAGAAAATATTTGGTCTATTCAAAGTCAAAAGAGGACTTAAATTAAGTAATTGATTTTATGGGGACTTGTATAAGCAAGTGAAAATTGTGTGGGCTAAACTGATTATAGGAATAAATTGTTGATTTTTAAATCAGAGGGAAACAATGGGTTTAAATTGCAAACTATGGCGGAGTTGAGGGTCCTATTATTAATTATTTCATTGTTGCATTTGTTAAATTTAGATCAAATCCATTGATTGTGGGGGAGCACAGAAGAATCGAGAGGTAGAAGAAGATTTGGGAAAGAAAAAGGGAAATAGAAGATGGTGGCCAATCAAGTTGATCGAAAGAAATTGTCTATTCTAGCTCATGGGTCTCCAATTCTTCTTCTATTTCAATAGGTAAAAATGGAATTAGTGTTTAAAGTCAAGCATTTTATAGGGACTAGTTTGTTTTAAGACTTTATTTATTATAGTGTTAGTTGAGGTGATTTTTGGTTTTTTATCCATATCTGGATTTCAAGAATTAGAAAGTCAGTGGAATTTGGGTTGAAGGTGTGAGAAACGAGAATTAAAAGGGAAATGGGTTTGATGTTATTGACTTTAATCATTGATTATGTGTTCAAAATTTCCCAATTACTTGAACAATATGGGTTTATATTAGTATAAGTAGGAATTTTTGTTTTCGACAACTAGACGGGAGGACTTTTATGCGAACAAGTGGCTGTCTAGGTACCATCAAGAAAGAATTTTGGACTTCTCTTTTAGGCTTCTTTTCAGCTTGAACAAGGATTTATGATGGGTTTTGGTTTCAATCAAGCGAATATGAAACTTATTAAAATATATAGGAAGAACTATGAAACAAATAAAGAATAAAAATAGAGGAATACAAGTAAGATGGGTATTTGTTATTCCACGACCAATATGAATTCATGCAATTTTATTGTTATTTCAGGATGAGGTAGCGAGGATATTCGGAAAGCAAAATGTCTAGATTAGCTTGCAGCCTATAACTCTGTGAGTGGAAAAATATAAATATTTTTAAAGTATTTATAAATTAAGTATATTATCAAGGTATGTGCAATTATGTGTTTGAATTATATGGTTACTATGGAAATATTTTTTATTATAATACATGTGGAATCTCAAAAATTATTTATGTTACATTTGTGACTTGGTATATAAGACATGTAATATTGAGATTTGTTTGGTATATGAGACATGTAATTTTGAGATCGACCAGAAAAGTATCCGTGATAATATATTTTTCTAGTTCACTGAGGGGCCTTGGCCGTATTCTATACTATACTGAGGGGTTGACTGAGGATGAAGGGGTTGTGGCCGTGTACATATAGTTTACTAAGGGGCCTTGGTCGTGTTATAGAATTGATTACTAGAGGTCTTAAGACCTGCTTTCATTCACGAAAGGGGCCAAAGGCCCGTGTCGAAAGTGTTTGGCCTAAGGGGCGGATTTCAGATTTTAGTCAGAGGGTACATTTTTGGTGGATCACATGTAATATGATGAGATGATAGTATAGATATCAGCTGACGACTATATCGTGATTATGAGATTATATTTACAGTGTTATAAGAATGTCTTACTTTTTTACTATAATTGTATGAGTCTATCATGTGAATGTTAAACGCTATGAACTAGATGTTTGGTAAAAATGTTTAAAGGTAAAAATATAATTATTTTTGAACTCTTCCATTCACTGAGCTATCAACTCATGTTTTTCTAAAATTATTCTTACATGTAGTATTGTATTAGTCATTGATTGCTTGAGGAGTCTGGTGATTTCTAAGTTGAAGCCACACGATATATTGAATGACATGAGTCAATTTGATAAAACATGAAGTAATTATTGTGGGCCCATTGCAATATTTATTTATTTAAATATTTTATTTTGTCACATATTTTTTAGTAACTCATAGTCAGCCTTGGTGGTGAATCTGGCATCTAGTCAGCATCTACCCTCTGCGCAGGTCACGTTTCTGATCCATAGGGTGATTCGGGACGGGTCGTGTCATTTAGCCTAGCATGTTATGAAGATAAAAATAAAAGAAATGCTGAATAATCAACATTATCCAATTAAATTTTGAATTGAATTTTCGAGTATTGGAATCGATTTTCGTTTTTTTTTTGCCTCTTTCTGTGCCCTATAACCTATATGAATGTATTGTAATGCATGATCAACTACCTATGGACAACTCTAGGTCTTTAAAAGATATCCCAAAATTTGTTTCCATAAAAATTTGAGTCATATAAGGAAACTAAAATTTTTCCACTGAAAATGTACTATGCTATAGCATGCACTAACATAGTACAAATGCATGCTATAATATAGTTTAATGAAATTCGGCCTTGGAATTCTCTAAATCATATAATGTGACCGAGTAAAAAGTTTCATCAGTCACTGAACTTCACCTATTGTCACGATGTGGTCACCGAACTTCCTTATGCTGTCGAGTGGTCATTGGACTTACACAAATCTGCCTCCATCCCTCACTCCCCAAACTTCCATTTCAATCCTTGCAGATATGACATCACGTCAGCTTACTCGACGACAAACGACGTTTAATTCCTCAGTCTCTATACGCAATTGAAATTGAGCCCCAAATCACATAAATCAGAGAACCCTAAATCGCGAATGCCATAAATCGATATTCAACCATTGAACACCATCTCCAAATTCAGGTGAATCCCAACCCCACAAACCCACTATCATGCCCAACCACGATTGAAATACGAATCCCCAAGCCCAACAAATTTCAAACTTTTTACTCCTGTCTCCGACCCCTAGCGATTGGTTGCTGAACGACAGAAATTGGTTGCTAAACCATAGAAATCAAGTTGTGCTCATCAAAACTTCATCTGCGAAGTTTGAATTTCCTGAAGCCCAACAACTTTTGTGAGCGATAAAGGTATTTCCAAGGTTGTAGGGACGTGAAATGTGCTCTTTACCGTATTTTTGTTGGAATAAGGTAGAGGAAATGCTTCTAAATTTATGGACTAGTTTACATTCACATGCCTGTCTATCTTTTATTCATTTTGAGCTACGTGGAAATTCTATAATCAAGAGTTCTGGGCTAATACTATTTCCGGTGGAAGGCTGTCAATTTGTGCATATCCTAGGTCAGTAATGGACCGTTTATGGTGTATTCTTGTAGTGTTTTGTTTTCTTTCTATGTTTGTTCATAGGAGCATTTTCTGATGATCCCTATTGTGTGGGGTGTTAAGGATGATAGCTCGCTGGTTACAAGACAAAATTCTAAAGGTTGAATCTGAATGTTACCAAGGGTAAACTGATCTATCTTTCTTTCTATCTATCTTGCTATCTATATGTATACATTATCCCTACCCTGGCTTCATGAAGTGGCCATACACTGCCTATCTCGGAATGAATGTCTTGTTGGATTGTATCTATTGTTTCACGAAGATTATTTCATGAAGATAATGTAATTAGGAATTCTTTCTTGCAATTCTTTCATAAAGATTATTTTTTGATACCTATTTTGCAGAAACAATTTGTATTATCCTTTACTATCTTATATGTATTCCTACTTCAATTATTACAGTGTTATGGCAGGGAAGAACAAAGGCATATGCCACAGTTGTAGGAAGCCCGGGCACTACTTGTCAGACCGCCCAACAAAGAAACGATGTCCAAGCTGTGGCCAGGGATTCGAGAAATGTATGGAGGTGGAGAAAAATACTTCGAACAAAGGGAGATTGTTCTTATGCTGTATTAGAGATTGTGGTCACTTCGAGTGGAAGAATGAAGAGCGGTGCAATGTGGACCGAGATAGTTTGTTCGGGTAATTGCCAAGCTAAATATCCGTGGGAAGATCTGTTGTGTATGTTCAACAAATGTGCTCAAATCACAACAGAAAAGGACATCAAGATATCTATCAACATTACCATGCGCAAAGGAAGGACGGTTGTGGATGATAATGGAAAAAGAAATGGGCTTACGGAGGATAATGGAAAAGGAAAAGGGGTTACTGAGGACATTGGGAACGGGAAGGGGAAAGTTCAGTGAATTGATTGTATTTGTCCCATCTAGTAAATTATGTAGGTTGTAAGACTTGGATGTAAGCCGTTGACGTAGGACTATTATGTAATCGTTTTTTATCGAATTATGAAATTCTTCAGATCTATGGGTACTAGATATTGAAGTCTATTTCCGTTTCAAGTGTTTTTTGTTTTCCAGATTAAACAATAAACCACTAGTAACTTTCCATTTATTTCTATTCAGGAAGAAGTAGAAGTATGATATGATAAAGGCAGAATATCAACTACTAGTAATCTGGGAACGCATTAGTTTAGAAATACTTTCGTATATTCGATGGGGAATCAAAGATAAAAACATAATCGGAGTTAAATACATGACATCCATCGTCCACCAAAAAAACAAGTCCCACCTTCAAGCTTATTGTCACATTGCAAAAGCAAACAAAAAAATGAAACAGTTTTGACAGCATAAACAATTCACAACAGCATGTCATCTCCATCACGGCGAATCTGC
The DNA here is from genome assembly GCF_002742605.1 of Olea europaea var. sylvestris. Taxonomy (NCBI): domain Eukaryota; kingdom Viridiplantae; phylum Streptophyta; class Magnoliopsida; order Lamiales; family Oleaceae; genus Olea; species Olea europaea. Next base: position 14,840,866 of record NC_036244.1, on the reverse strand, counting down.
TAATGCACTTGCTGTTGGTCATGATCTTCCAGTATCTCTAGCAACCATAGGTGTTGGAATGAAACGCATGGGTTCTTGTGCATTTGGGATTTCGATCGATGACAATCCACGACCTCTTGACGACACCATTTTTCCCTGTAATCCAACAGGAACCATAGGTTATAATAAAGCCAAAAATCTGGTGAATTAGCTAAACAATGACTTTGTTGTTTACTTATTCGTTCATTAACAGCTATGCTGTTGTTCGAATGAACCGGCTCTAGTTCGGCATCGAATCATTCCTGTTCATATGTAAATAGGTTAGAATATAAAGACATTATCTTATATTGACAAAGTGAAATACATACATGAACTCGGGCATCCTCGCTAGAGTGATATCTTTTATTGTGCCCCTTCAGTCCACATATCGAGCACATCATTCTCACTTGTCCTTTCTTCTTAACGTATGACTTTCCCTGGCTGTGCACCTCCATCTCTTCAGCCTGTTTCCTTTGCTTTTTCGATTTCTTTCCTCGTTGAGGCACATTCCACTTAGGCTGGATGATTGTAGGGGCATCCACCTCAGGCCACAATATTTTACCGTTGATTGGGTTCATGATGTTATTATAGATGTTCACGTACGTCTTGATCGTGTAACAGTTGTCTACAAAATCCTCTGGTTCATTTCTGCAGTCCCGTATCACTACTACAACATGCATGTATGGTATACTCGTAAGTTCCCATTTTCGACATGCACAAGTCCGTTCTTCAAGATCAACTACATATGTCCCACGACTACAATCAACTTGCCATCTTGGGCCCCCCGACAAGTGCAACGTGCATTCTCTTGAACTTTCGGCGACCCTATGAAGTTTTTTGGCAATCCTTGGACATAAACGACCTTCGTGTCGTCTCATCTTCTCTCGTCTTTGCTGTATTCGTTTCATAAACATCATATGCACTGATGTCAACATGTTTAGAATCATTTTTTCTTTGTCATCCAGCAACGATTTGTTGAACACTTCGCGTATATTGTTAAGTAGAATGTTGCGCTTGGAATGCACTAGAAAGTGTGATCGACTCCACTCCTGGGGTGTCTTTTTATTAGCCATCCGTAAGCTTCTTCACTTACATCGTCAACCTCCCCTACAGCAACCAATACTCCTTTGTTTCTCCCTGCATTCATGTCCGAACCAATTTCGATGCCATCTGTCACATTGCGTTCATACAACAAATCATCTTCCTCAGAAGCCGTATCAACATCGAAACGAACAAAATCTGGGTCTTCCTCATAATCTGTCCGCAAATTCAATACAATGAAAATATTTGCTGGGTTTCGTACTAATACAAAAATAGAAAAAAAAAGAGTAATACAGGAAGCTGGTAAATCCCCCAAAATACACAGACACCGACACATAGACCACTTAGCAACACCCATACTACTTGCCCGTATATACCCTAGCAATGTTGCAATCGACTCAAAAATTCTAAACCCCCAGCAATGTTGCAGAAAAGTCACACAACGATTTATTTTGGCTTACGGAAATTGAATAGAGGGTGTGCTCATTACCTCCATCGGCTGCCTCCACGGGTGAGAATCCTCACTCCCTTTTAGATGTGATGCTGTCCACTGGTATTGAATCAGGTATTTTGAGCTTCCCCTAAATTGATTCGCAATTGGGCAACATGATTAGGGTTTGTGATACACTTCCCTCGCGACTTGGGATTGGAAAATTAGGGCACCTGGGACTTGTAACGTATCAATTTGAGAGGAAATCGCGTTTTCCTAAAAAAATGACACTTCACGTGGCAAGAGAAGACGTCGTTTGTCGCCGAGTTAGCTCCATGATGCCATATCAGCAAGGATTAAAATGAAAGTTTGGGAAGTGAGGGATGGAGGCAGATTTGTTTAAGTTCAGTGACCACTCAACAGTATAAAGAAGTTCAGTGACCACATCGTGACAATAGGTGAAGTTCAGTGACTAATGAAACTTTTTACTTCGTCCGCATCGTGCATGGAATATTCTTCCGAGTCATCCTTCGGCTATTTACACTTTGGTCTCTAAACTTTGATTTTCTTCAATTTTAGTCATTTCGCTTGTTTCTCCTAAAGTTCACCATATTCATCAATGATGTTCTGTGAACATAATTTATATAGAATTAAACCATATTCCAACATATTTACCAATAATTATTCATGTCTTGTGGCCTAAATAAGTGTAAAACACATTTATCACATACCGTTCATCAATAGCATGAACAGGGTCAAGTTTCAAGTGCTGATCGATAAATTCCTCAGATCTTCCTACTTTTCTTATTATTATCCCTGCTGTATGACAAAAAGGGATTACAAAACTAAACATACTGCTGATCTAA
>NC_036244.1:14665090-14838357 GCF_002742605.1 Olea europaea var. sylvestris | reverse complement strand
AAAAAAAAAAAAAAAAAAAAAAAAAAAAAAAAATTGGATAAACATGTACAATGTGAATTTATCATTTAGGCACCTAAATGCCAGGCTCCATCGTGGGCACCTAGACGAAATTTCAAGTAGTCATTGAGGGAGGAGCACGGTTGACAATAAGAAGAATCTTCGATTGTTTTAAATAGTACATAATATTTTCACAGACAAATTGAAGAAAAATTCATTCAACAAATAGACATTAGTGTACTTATATTTCCAAGCCTAGAGAGTGATTTTCAAAAGATGAAAATATTTATTTTTCTAAAATAAATAAGTTTATGACAAAAATATATAATAATAGATTAATCTGTGTACTTCTAACTGCAATAATAATGTGAAAAAAGGAAGAATTCTGGCCGAGTTGGGAAGAAACTAGAAAATCAAATTTTTTGCAGGTTACCTCTAAATTTGTGGCAGGATTTGGAACTAAACGGGGATGAAGAAGAAAATCCATGTGCAAATGCATGAAGAATCATGCTACATTGCAGAATAATTTTGACAGAATTTCTACGGAATTACACTTGTCAAAATTTTTGAGTCCAAATGCATGAAGAATCTTGTTACACTTACAGAATAATTTTTACGAAATTATACTCGACAAAATTTCATTTGCAATTGAAAATAATAATAATAATAATAATAATAATAATAATAATAATAATAATAATAATAATAATAATAATAATAATAAAAAATAACTGCCTGTTGGCAGCACCTGTAAAAATCCTATAAACAATCATCCTATACATATGGCATTTTTCATGAATTAAAGACCTTTTTCGGGGGTCATCAAAGTAAAAATTGTATTGGTAGTCTCTGGCTTATTGTTCGTAACAAGTTGATACTCAATTTTTGAAATTGAAAGAATTGATCCTCAATATTTTATAAATAGTTCCAAATGATCAAATTTGACTGAATATCTGTTAAATTGTCACATGATTCTCAAGAAATACATCTTGCTTTTTTAGTTTAAACTTCCATATGGGCGGACCTAGACGATGGAATTAAAAAAGAAAAAAGAAAAAAAAAGAGTCAATATATGAACAAAATTCATATATTAGACAAAAAATATATATACACAATTATTTACTAAAGTTGTGTCCCATGAGTTTTACTAGAGTTGGAATATGAAATTACAGAAATATTTCTATCTAACTTGTTTTTAGTTGAGGTAGGGATTAGTAATTTTCATTTTAGTAATTGGATTTTTCCTTTTCTTTCCTTCTATATATAGGATGATGCTTGTATATAAGTTTGATTGGGCGTGTATATCTATTTCAACTTGGTAACAAAGCAATTTTGATGTGATTTGTGTTAAACTCTAAATGTGTACTTTGAATTGTAGTCAAATTGGCAATTCTGCCTTTTGAGCTTTTAGACCTCCGGTCAGTCAGGGGTTGACTTGAGACCAGATTTTTGGGGAATTGGATTCTGACTGGTCGTGTTAATGGCTTCAGTTGTGGTGCGTGGTCGACCCGATCATGATATTGAGGGAAGAGACCCTTTTTTGAAAAAACTCTAAATCCTTTGTTGACCCAACCCAGAATCGAGTTTATAATCATCGGGTTAAGAAATTTGTCCAATTTTGATGAATTTTGCCAAAAAAGTCCATTTTGTGACGTCGAGAGATAAAAACACCATTTATTAATACAGGATTAGTTTCATTTGTCTATGTATCATAAGAAGAACAAGTATTTAAAATTAGCGTATCTTCCAATAAGTCTTAAATTTATGGAGAATACTATATGTTTTTATTTATTTTTGGTGCAACCTCATATCTTGAAGACCCAAAATAGCAAATAAATGTATCAATGAATCTTGAAATTGGGTTTAGCTTTGGAGGAAGTAATTTTTTATAATTTGCTGAAATTTATTGAGGAGAATCCAATTTTAAGAGATCTTTCAATCCACGTCCAAAAAATAATGAGTTATTGGACCTAATGGGCTTGATAAACATACTTATCTGGACCGAGTTAATGGATAATCTAGAAGGCCCATGGCCTAGATTGGTGACTTAAATTGCTCTTGAAAGGGCTCTCATCTAAGTTCACTTGATGCGGTCGAGCTTGCTTCATAGTTTTTGGTAGTAAGGTCTATGTTTGTGCGGCCTAAGCCCAACTCCCAGTCCAAATTTCAATTCTTGAAGCGGCCCATTGGGCCCTTGCATAGTCTCTTGTAGTTGTTTCCTCCCTTATTGTGGAAATTACATCAGATAACCTATTTTAATAAAATATTCAACTATTACTACTACAATCTTTTTAATATAGGTAATACTACTATTGAGGTTAGCAGTAAAAATGATAAGTGCAAAATGTATTCACTCCTAGAGAATATGCAATAAATTATCGGTTTTTAAGTGCAAATTAGGGACCTAATTGTCCTTGCAGAAATGATAAAGATGTTTGTATCGAGGGGGGTGTACCGAACTGTTTACACCCCCCTCACAAACATACGGACCCCATCTGTAATTTAATAATTCGAACCGAGGTCCCATACAAATGATGTGAGTAGTAGGTAAACGATTAGGTAAATGATTATGTACGTGTAGCACGATCCTTGCGGAAAATGGTCTAAACCCCCCAAACTATTCTTTTCCCTAAATGTTTACGTTCTTATTACCCCAATTACACCACCATTCGACTCGTTTTCCAGAATCAGGAAAATGAAATCCAAAAACTCTTCAATCAATCCGACAAAATCTTCTTCATATCTCAAGATTATTTAATCTTGATTCAATTGTTTCATTCCATTTCTTAGAACATAAATTTATGATATTACAATTTCTATACAGTATAAAACCAGTCCTGTAGTCCTTCATTCTTCTTGTGAAGTTATAAGCTAATAGCATCCACCCCAAATCTTCGTGCGTCCATGGGTTCTTTATGTGAACATCGGGAGAAGATAATCCTTTTATTTCCAACCCTAGTCGTTGCTTATCTATGGGATCTATAAAGAACAAGCAAAAGGTTGAAGCTTTGGCTAGTACGGTAACTCCAGAAGCCAAAATACCTATGGTGTCAACCACCAACTAATAGACAGACGATGCAATGAAAAATCTGTGTAGATAATCAGTCCCAAACAAGAAAATACGCCTACACCACGTGTTGCCTGATCGTTAAAAGTTCTATTTGATTCCAAGGAAAACACCAAACAAGAACAGGAGTGGCAAAAGAAAGATTAGGTACCGTAGTTATTGAATCGAGCTCCAAGAAGAAAAAATAGTGCGTTAGTATGGACAGAAGGCACTAGGCAACTGCATTTGTTTTTAAAATCATTATATTACACATTTATGTAATTTGTATATGGACGAATGTATTTGGTCCTCCAATTGATTGTTATTATAGCTTGACCAGACAGTAGCTTATATATATTATTCTGTAACCAAAGTTTTTCTGGTGAGAATAGATATCACACATTATGTGCCACACACGCATAATACCTAAGTTTTTACTTAAATGTATTGTTCATATGTCTCGCTATTCTACATATCATAATATGACAAATGCATGCATTCTCCTCCCTGAATGGTCACCGAACTTTGCCAAAATTCCCTAGGAGGTCACCGAACTTCACTTCGTCCCTAAATGGTCACCGAACTTTGCCTTTGTCCCTAAATGGCCACCGAACTTTTCCAAAATCCCCTAGGAGGTCATCGAACTTCACTTCGCCCCTAAATGGACACTGAACTTTGCCGAAATTTTCCAAGAGGTCACTCAACTTTTACAAATTGGGACCCCATGCATAATAAGCTCAGTCACCTCTCAGGGTTTTTTTTTTTTTTTTTGCAAAGTTTAGTTACCATTTAGGGGCGAAATGAAGTTCGGTGACCTCCTAAGAGATTTTGGCAAAGTTCGGTGACCAATGGGGGGATTTCCTCCCGCCCAGGAGATACCTGATTATCGACACCCACACTATCACAACGCTACACGAGCAACTTCCCAAATGGTTGAGGTGAAGCTATAATCAATTTTTTTGTTACATGATGTTATACATTGAACAATATGAATCATAATGCATTGTAGTTTAAGCAATAATAAGCTTCCTTTCATATTACGGTAAATGTCACGCACCCAATCCCATTGGTAATCTTTCATGAATTCTTGCATTATTACCTTGCTGAAGTCTTGTTACAGTTTTTTATTGTACATATTGAGCTCAATTTGTTCTCCTTTATTTACTTGATTGCTAGGAAGTAGGAACAAACTTTGATTTTTCAATTTTGATTAGATAGATGTTGTCTAGTTGATTCTACTCATTCATTGTTAACGAATAATACCATGTTACATGGTGTGATACATTGGTAAATAAATGTGGAGCATAATGCAATGTAATTTAAGGGTAATCAATTTCTTTGATATTATGGTTACTGTTATATACCCCATTCCATTTGTTACTGTAATCAAAATGAAGATATCTCCAATCCAAACCTGAAGCTTGTTCAAGGTTATATGCTTTGGTCATTTTCTAGACATGAGTGACATTCGACTCTAATACAAGTTTATCAACAAAATGCTCCTGATGGAAGTAAGACAGAGTACGCAGGATGAAACAGTGTTTATTGCATCATATGATTATAAATTTTGCAGTATCTTATATAAAATGCAACTCTATGTGCAGCCATGACATTTGGTGAATTCGTGATCAAGTATGTAGGATATATTATCAAACAGATGACACAGGGTATGTGAGAAACTTTCATTCAACCATCTCCTTTTTTGGCATGTCAACTCTACAAGCACGACAACACGAAGTTAAGTGAATGACCTTATTCCCAAGAGGGTGAGGAGGGAGAGGAAGGCAAGGGAACTAGTTAGCACATAAATGTCAAGACACGATGTGATATATCTCTCTCTCTCTCTCTGGGAACTAATTAGCACATAAATGTCAAGACACGATGTGATCTCTCTCTCTCTTTGGGAAAGTACGTGTCATGTCAATTTAGTCTTAGTAAATATCTTTCGAAAGTTTACATCGTATGTATTGGTATGTTGGTACGGATATATGGGAGAATTTTGTCTATGCAAATTTGCTAGGTTGTCTTCACATTGATGATGTTTTACCGACTCTTACCAGATGCAATTTTTATCATTAATGTGGTAAATCGAAATGTTATTAACCTTTGTTCATTCCTGTGTTACATAAAATTTTGTGGTCACATTTGGTATTAGATTTGCATCTTTTTGTCAGATCAAAGCATTGTTAAATCAGCTATCGCTCATCTATATTTTAATACGTCATTATTTCTAGTAATTGACACATTACACTTAGTCACATTTTCTCCCATTTATAAGTTTATATGAAAATTAATCTTAACTGCTTTCCATTTGTAAATGTTATTATCTGTTCAAATCATTTGTCCTTCTATCAACTTTGGAATTTCATATTCATACACAGATGCAGCAATATGTTGGTAGCTATGATGTACCAATATGGACACATGTATCTGACATGATACGTGTCAAATACGTCGACTCGTGATTTTTCAAAAAAGTACTGACACAATACATCGTCGACACATTAATTAAATTCTTTAAAATTCTTCATTTATATAATATAAATTTATTTTTATACTTACTATTGATTTCTCTTGTTGAAATATTTTAAATATGAGTACTAATTTGTTATTTATTAATAATTTTGAGTTAAAAATATATAACAGCTATCGTAAGAAAGAAAAATAATTATTGTAGACTGTTCAAAGAGTGTCGGTATCGACACGTGTCGGACACGCTACCCTAGATAGAGTGTCCGTTCTACAGAGGTTGGTAGATTTACAAGTGCAGGTGAGTATCCTAATTAATTCACAACACTGCAACAATCCAAGTAATGCTGTGAATACATTCTTGACCGTTCATTTTCAAGCATCATAAGATTTATAAAACATCCATGTTTTATAAGATGCATTATTTTTGACAAAAACAGATGAATGTAGTACAACTGATTAAAATGTATACACTACAGATATTTACTGGAGCTGGATATTCATTTCATATAATGAACTCCACATCAGGTTGTGTTACCAAACATCTGTTCCCTTCATTTTCATCTTCATCTCCTTCTGGCTCTAAGAATGTTAGTTGCAAGGTGGATGCAAACTCTTGTACCATTGGTATTGACTCAATTGAATGATTTAATAATTGTATCATTTTTTGTACGATTATCTTGCAAAACAATTCTTGATTCTCGTGGAATATAAGTTGGCCTGCTGCAAATAATACTCTATTTGTCTAACTTGTAACATCAATGCTTAGTGCATAAGCTGTGACATGGTGATCCTTTCTCTTCAGCTCCAAGTACAATTAAGTGAGTTGTTGTTCGTAATACTTATAGGCATCATGTTACCACCTATGTCATACTCTATTTTCATTAAAAAAACAAAAACAAAAACAAAACCTTAATTCAACAAATTACATATCAACTAGTTCAATATATTTGCAACAAATTTGGACCAGCATTCACAATTTACTCTAACCAGATTTTTTGAATACATTGACGTATTCCATATTTGCATTCAAATAATTTGTAATGTCAGCAAAGAAAACACAAACAAGAAGAAGAAGAAAGTAGGGACAAAGTCGAGGCAAGAGTTGGACTCTTTGTCCTTAAATCGAATTTGCCCCGCAACGGTGCCTACGGATTTCGGCAATCGACTCCCAAGATACAACGGCTACACTTGTGTTTGTAGCACTCCAAAACACAAGTACAACGAACCAAATTTAGGCTTATGTACTCCAAGGATGAAATGAAGGAAAATCAAAATAAATGAAATGATTTTGATTTTTGATAGAAGAGAGGATGAGAGATATTTTGCATATCAAATTGTGACGAATAGGACACCCAAAGGGTCCTATTTATAGACCATGAAAGGGTGTGGACGAAATGATTGAGGCCAAACCATGCACCCTTTCCAAACAATGCACCTTTATGAAAATGTGTCTATTCACCGGACAACCGTGCGGCCGCATGATTATAGACCGTGCGGTCGCACGATTTTACTCAAAAAATCAGAATTGAATTTGACGTGTGATCGCGCGGTTTACCAACCATGCGGTCGCACGGTCAAATATTTTGACCTGATTTTCGTCATTTTTCGTAATTTCTCATTTATCTGATATTGGTTTTCGAAATGCCAAATATACCCTTCAATACATGCAAAGAAATCAAAATTCTCTTTCGGGGGCGTTGCCCCCGAGCCCCCACAGGGGGGGGCTGGCCCCTCGACCCCCCGTGACCTAACCGGGTAGGTCGATCCCCGTTTGTGCACCCCGAAGCGGCGAAGTGGCAAACAATTTTGCCTAAACGGATTGAATCGAGCTTTTGAGTATTTGGCCGAAGTCGATACGAAGTCACTTTAATCGATTTTCAATTCTCGATTTATTTAACTAATATCCAACATATGTGTCAGGCAGAAGTGACATAAAAATAAAAAAATTGAGTAACAAAAAACGTAGTATACACGAGAACTTCGAGAAATCTAATTCGAGAAGATAAAAGTAGGTGAATCTCACACAATCAGCCATATAGCCGAAAAAACATTATATCTTAATTAGCGAGAACGTTTAACACCCCTGTAATAATGCCAAATTGAAATTTCTAAATATTTGAATCGATTAGTCCTGAATGCATAAAGGTAAAGAAGTTTTAATTAAGACGGAGACAAATTACTGAAATTCATTAATCAAATTTTATATTTCAAACATTTGTGATGCAATTCATAGAACGTAAAATTACCTCAATCACTCTCCTGATGCAACGTTTTTGAACAGAATCTACAAATTTGATTAACCCAGCAAGATCGACGAATGCAGAGATGAGTATCCAATTTTGATTTCTGCTACATTCTCCATTGAACAGTGCCAGAAGAAACAAATCATTATAGTTTTGTAATTACATGATGAAAATTGAATTTGAATTTGCAAATATTATGCTACGTGATTAACGTGTTGCATGATGTTTGCCAACTCAATATTGCAGTTACAATTCATTTAAATGGAATGTATCTATATCAGTATTTTGGGTATTATTTTCATAATTATATAGTATTAGTAATATATATTCAATTCAATAGTATAATAGGAAATAATATTTTTTAATTGGGTATATGTGATTTTTTCCCTTCTTTATTTGGTTAAAAGACCTTTCATTAAATTTGCCTTGCAACCTCATTTGGTTTTAAAATCATTTTTGTTACTAAAAGTTGAAACAAGTACTTATGCAATCATGTAACAAATATATGATAAACATTTTTTCATTCCATAAGAAAGTTAAATTCTTTCTTATTCCATATTCATTTATTTCCTCCTTATGTTCTTGAAGTTTTGGAAAATCACACACGTGCTTAAGTGTTTGATTCTCTACAAGGTTTAATTAATCCTATAAACCATTTTCCGTGAGACCTTTTAAGCATCAAAATTATATCCGAGAGGGGTCTAATACGTTTGAGGACAGCGATTACGCGTTCGAGCTTTTATTTTCGTTATGTTCTTCATCTTCTTCATTTTCTTGGTTATTGGTTATTCTCCATTTTCCCCGGTTGATATAAATTTCCCAACAATCTCAAACGATATTTTACGGTGGAGAACGAAATCACTTTGGTGAGATCCAGATCCTGGTTGGCATATTTGATGGGCGAACTTCATGTTAAAGCTAGTACAAATTGAAGTTTTTGTTGACGGAATTGAAGATCTCCTACATTCTAATTCCAGATTTGGCGACGCTACCGAAATCAACATTTCTTTGGCGAAAGAAATCTGGAAAGGTTGAAAAGAAATGATTTCATTGAAGAATAAAAGGATAGAATCTGTCATCATGAATTCAATTCCAATAATATTCATTTATCTTCTAAAATTCCATTTTGGTAAGTCGATATAGTGATCTTCTTACATGCAATTTGGATGTCTTGTAAAAATATATGCACGTTATCAGTGATGATATTCCCAATGAATTTAATTTTGGTTGTGCATAATTTGTTGCATGTGTTTGTGCAAGTGAAAATATGGAAATCATGATGTTACATGATAATTAAAATTGCATATTCATTTATAAGGTATGTTTTATAAACATTTGATGAATTTGAATATGATTTTTTCATGATCATGGATCATCTATAATTTCCTAATAGATGAAGGATATGAATATTGTGTCCACAATTATGAATTGCATAGTTATATAAATTCCTTGTCTATTACATTTGATGAATTAAAGCATGTATGATCCTTAGAATATGCTTTATTTATGAAATTTGGTCTTATATGCATTTATGGAGAAAATAGAGGCTAATGAAAAAATATTATGTGTTGGTTTGGTATCAACATAAAAAACATTGAAAAAATTATGTGATCTATGATCTACTTTGCTAAATTTACTACATGTTTAGTATATAACGTGTCATCATTTTATCTGATATTCACTAATTGGTGTGTATAAGTGTTTATTCTATTTTGAGTAAAGTGCACGTGCATGGGAAACTGTATGTTCCTTTGGTTGGAGAATATTTGGAAATATATTAATTGCTTGAGCTCACTTGAGAATGCATATTTTAGCATCCTCCCACATGGTTACATGTGCAACATTTTGATGGCAAGTTATTTTAAAGTGAAACATGCTTATCCAATTATTGGGAATGGTTCAAATGCATAAGATAGTAGTATTGAAAAAGGCCAATTATTTGTTGATTGACTTCATGTCTTGACTAACTTGGTAAATGTCGATAGCCTCATTTAATCCCATAGTATTAAATGAGATGATTTTATGCCAATTATATTTGCATAAAAGCATGACAAGTTGTGATTTATTCTAGTGAAAAGTGCTTGTGAAATTATGAAGACACGAAAATATTTTATAGCCGAATATCCTTTTCTTCAAATCTAGAAAAGTTTGAATGTTGTGATTTAGTTGGTTAAAATTTTCATATTTAGTTGAATTGATGGCTTCAATTAATTCTTCTAAATTAATTCTATGCAGTTAAGTAAAATTGCATATGAGTATGACAAAATGTGATTTTGTCCAAATATGAATAAGGTGCTTATCATTTTAGGTGTTATGATGCTATCTTGTAAAGGTCACGAAAGTGATAAATTGCAAACGATTGGAGATTAATATGCTTAGTCTCGTTCGTTGTTGAATTGGACTTTAGTCGTGGAACCAATTGAGTTGGTTTGTGCTTGAAAGGCATTAACAACCTATGAGATAACATTGATCAAATATGTGATCAAATTGAAGATAGTCAGTTTGAAGTATATTATGACTTAACAATGACTATCAGAAAGAACTTAAACTTTCATGGACATTATCACAAGTGATAAATAAATTGAACTATGAAAGAGTTAATAAACTCTAAGTTCAAGTATAATCCCAAATGTGGGGGTTAACATATTGATGAACTCGAAGTTCGAGTATAACCCTAGATGTGGAGGTTATCAATAACGATTGTGAACTTATATGAGAAATTCAAGATGCAATATTCCAGATTGTATATGAATTCCTAATATAGGAATTGTGGTGATAACTTAATATAAAAGTTACTTATACCTTTTAATCATAGAAAGGTATCTATGAAAGAGATAAGGTAGAAAAGCCCTTATGTAAATCCACAATAAAAGTGATTGACTAGTGTAATAATTTGATGGAAATCATCCAACGGTGTTTTGAAAATCAAGTGAGAAGCTTGTGGTTTCATAAGAAGAAAATTCTTGATGGTAACAAGATCTATCAAATGAATCGATCATTGGCTAGCTATATTTGACAAAATACTAAGTCACATGTAATGGAAAGTCTAGATATATAAGTAAATTGTAAATGTGACTTATAAGGAGATTATGAAAGGTGAAAAAAAAAATCGAAGATAATTTGGCGGATCCTTTAACTAAACAATTAAATAAAAACTTCGTGGCGTCTACTTCAAGTGCGATGGGGTTGAAACTCCTAAACTATAAAGGTCCACCAATGACGGCAACTCTACCTGTCATTACTCAAAAGGTAATCCAAGGGTTCAAAGAGTAATAACAAGTCATTCGATATGTGGTTAGTTGCAGCATTATTAAAATCCGCAATAACCCTATCCTAATTAAAATAATGCTGGTTGTTACTGAAGTGAGGATTGATAATTAAAGCTCTTAATGAAGTTCAATGCTAAAATACAAATACCTCTAAAAGTAACAAAAGTATTGGAAGAACTTCACCTAAACAATATTTAAGGTGGTACCGCCTTAATAAAGGGTTGGAGTTTCTCTGTTAAAAGTTTTTTGAAAAAGATAAGCGCAATGCCATATTAGCGCTAAGCAAGATTGAGGAACTTGAGAATACGTAATGCTCGTGTGTGTGTCCTTACTGATATTATCATATGGAATAACCAGCTCAAAGTTTCACACTACCTTTGATTCCTACTTTACTTTATTTAGACTATGCTATAGCTAGATTCAAATAAAAAGATATCTAATCCTTACGCACGAGTACTGTATACTTTGAATATGAGAGTTTATTGAATTTTGAATAAGTGGGAAATTGATGAAAATGTTATTCAATAAATCAATAAACAAATGGAGTATGGAATGAAAAAAATGAAGATGGTGGCTGCAAATAAACCTATGCGACCGCATGGACTATTTGGCCATGCGGTCGCATGGTCATAGTCCGAAACTTGGAGGCCATTTTTGGTATAAACCATGCGACCGCATGAAATTATGCCATGCAGTTGCATGGTAGTAATTTAATGGCCGTTGAAGGTCGGTTTTGTTTGAATTTTGGCGACTGTTGGGATGTTTCTTGCAACTTTTCAGAAATGTTTTGGCACCAATTTGTTGAGTATTGATTAAAATCTATAAATAAATGATAAAGGGATCAATATAAATAGTTGAAATCATGTTACAAATATATATTAAACATTTTTCATTTCAAAAGAAAGTTAAATTCTTTCTTATTCCATATTTATTTTTTTCATTGTGTTCTTGAAGTTTTAGAGAATAACACACGTGTTTAAGTGTTTGATTTTCTACAAGGTTTAATAAATCCTACAAACTATTTGCCATGAGACCCTCTAAGCATCGAAATCATATTTGAGAGAGGGCAAATATCGTTTGAGAACAGCGATTACGCGTTCGAGCCTTTATTTTCTTCATCTTCTTCGTTTTCTTGGTTATTGATTATTCTTCATTTTCCCCGGTTATGTAAATTTCCCAACATTAACTACACCCATTGGGCTCTTAATTTTTGACATTTATAAAGTAGCCCATGTAATTTTTTAATCCATAATTTTTAAGTAATTCTATCTTCCTCCCATTGAATAACGTTTCTGTGTCCGTTGTTGACCACATATACCATTTCATAAACCACCAATTTACAAATAACCTCCGCCACCAATCCCAATCAACAATCTAGTGGTCTCCAAGAAACCCTATCTTCTTTATGCTAATAATTATATAAAACTATGGATAATTAAGTAATTTTACTTAGGCTCATTTAAGTAAATAAAAAAAATTAGTTAAATTTATGGTGTAACAAGTAAGTTCTGTGGTAATAATATAATTATCCATTATTTAAATATGCTTTTCCATAAGTTGAAAAGACGATTACATCCTTGTAAAAATCCATGAAATAAAAAATAATAATAATAATTCAAGCTTTGTTTGATTCTCATTTTTTTAAAAATATATTTTTCTCTCTTTTCTTTTTAACTACACATTTTTCATTAAAATAATATTATACATAAATCAAAAATTAAAAAAAATCTTTTTTTTTTCATCACATATTTTCCATGAATCAATAATGTTAAAATATATTTTTCCATAAAAATGAGAATAAAACAACCTCACAATTTAACTTACAAAACTTTGAGTGATAGTGATGCATCAATCAAATGCAGAATAATGACGCCAGGCCACCATCCCAAATGTCAGTTCTGACAAGACAGCCAAAAAGAATCTCTTGCGTTGCAGTGTACGGTTCTTAGAGTGTCCGTCAGTCTGATAGTCCATTAAAAATTCAAAACCGAGCTTTGACCGTTGATATGATGGTCCTGCTGGCTCGAATGCCCGATGACAGTTAATCCACCATCTCTGGGCCAAATCTGGTCCACACACGTGATCCAGATGTTAACTGACGAATTTGATTTGTTTGGATTATTGGACTGTATGTGAGTGATGGGACCAGAATAGATGGAACTTCCCGTTTTATGGGCCGTTGCTGGTTAGATTGAACGGGTCCGTAAAGAATCTTTTGACGGATGTGTCCCTCCTACAAATCTTAAATAAGAAAAAATAGTACGTTTTGTCTTGGTCGTGCTTAGTTGGACTTCATTTTTTTTTTCACTCATTTTCAACCTCACATTTTCTTATAATATTACATTTAAATAAAAAAAAATTCTTATTTTTCAACCGTACATTATCCAAAAAAAAAAAAAAATGCAAAAACACATTACTCCTCTCAAAATCTCATTGTAATGGAGTTCAATCAGCGACGTAGAAAAAAGTTAAGCTAATCTACTAGTATGAGGGTTAATAAATCCTTGTTTGGTCTAGATTAAAATTAGATTTTTAGTAAATACTAGTGATGTTGATAAAACTTGTAATTGAAAAATTGTGCGTTCCATAAATAGTGTGGTTGAAATTAATTATGGACTTCGACTTGGAATTAAAATCAAGCTTTTATTTATGGGTAATTATATTCACCCCACAATTTTTATTTTTTGCACAACATTTTAATTGCATTTAATGTTCTTAATCTTTGCTCGTTATAATATTTAGGTATAAATAATCATTGATGGCGAGAAGTATTAATTAATAGAAGATTAAAGATGAGAATTCGATGAAAAAAGTTAAGAAGGTAATAGTTATAATGAGCAAATATTAAGGAGCTTACTACAGTTAAAATGTGGTGTATTAAATAAAAATTGTGTTGGCAATGTAACCATCCTTATTTTATATCAAATAAGCTAAGCCCTTGTTTGAGCCCCATTTTTGGGGAAAAGAATGAATTTTTGAATGGTATATTGATGTGAAATGTGTGGTTAAAAAAAATTTAGATTTACGTATAATATTATTTTATTGAAGAATATGTGGTTGAAATGATATCAAACACTGTTGAAAAATGTATTTTTACCAAAGAATGGGGTTTAAACAAGGGCTAAATATATTTTTCAAAATTACATTTTTATTAGTAAAATTATTTTTTTTAAAAAATATTAAAATAGACATTTTAGCCTAGGTTAAGTTTAGAAACTTACATATTATTATCATGATAAATAAAATGAAATAAAATTGACATTGAGTATGGTTCAAAGTTTATATTTATTTATTTTTTTGCTTTTTTTTTCTGTTAAAATTTTAAATCAAATCTGTTCATATTTTAAAATAAAAATTTCAAATTTAATTGAAATTCTAATAGAGATGAAATCAATTTGTGAAAAGTCGGGAAAAGAACCATTTAGATTTAAAAAAATGTTTTAAAATAAATAAAAATAATAAATAAGATAATTATATTCACGCTACAATTTGCACTATATTTTAATAACTTAATATCCTTGATCTTTTCTCATTGCAATATGCATACCTTCAAACTTTTTTTTTGCCATTCTTATCCTCGATTTTCTATGAGTTATAACATTTTGTTTTTGGTTATGGTTTTCCTTCATGAAGTCCAGTAAGAGTGCATATAAAGACATGTTTGCCATTCTTATTTTTAATAAACACAAAAGAAATAAAATACTTTTTCTTCATTTCAAAGAATGCTAATAAATATTTGGACAAAAATCATCATCAAGGAATAATTATAAAAAGCTGAAGATAAGAATTCGAAGAAAAAAATTAAAAACTTAGTGTTACAATGAGTAAAGGTTGAAATAATAGACACACTTAAAATTGTCGTACGATAAATAAATTTTTTGTGCTAATATAACCAGCCTAATAAAAATGAAACATATATAATTAAATTTTTTTTTTTTTTTTGTAAAATGAAAAAAAAAGTGTATTTTATTTTTGTTTTCATGAGATTTTTCTAATTTTTGAAAGGTTGGTTATATTGACACTATATATTTTTTTTTCCACAAGTAAAGGTCATTGTTTAATCATTGTCACACTTACATCCAATTGTTAGTGTTCTTTGTACTGAGGGACAAGTATATCATTTTTGTATTTTTGTAATTTCTTTTTTATTTATAAATTTAAGGGAGGGATAGATTTTTTATGCCATCCTAATCAATTTTTGGTCGAAAAACCATGCTAATTGATGAAAGGTTTATCATAAGAATATGATAGAGAAAAGTTAGGACGTAAGCGAGATGAGGAGCATTATAAGTACCTTATAATGTAATGATCAATATTAAAGATTAATTTTAATCATACATTTTGTTGAATTCACAAATATTATACATTTATTTACCATCCATTTTTATTACGTTTTAATTTTAATAACTTGTAAAAAAAGAAAATTGTAAAGTCAATATAACCCCTCTTTTGGACAAGTAGAGAATGTATGTTGTTTTCACTAACTTTGAGAAAGAGGTTAGTATAATTTCCTCTATTAAAAATATTTAGTCCGTGTTTGATTTAGATAAATAAAAATTAAATTTTTAGTAATTTTTTATATAAGTCAATGTTATGTGTAATTGAAAAATTAAAAATTATATAAAAATGTGTACCCGAAATTAGTTATTAATTTCAACTTAAAATTTTAATTTTATCTTTTACTTAACCAAGTGGGGACTTAATTATATAATTTAGATTTTCTTGGATAAAATTTACTTTACGAGTAAAGGATAGCCCAGATTTTTCTGTACCTCTGCCAGCCCTTTTTGTCTGTGGGGTCTGTTCCAATGGCTGTGCAGTGTGCAGTGTCCATAAATACTTCTGCACAAGAAAATAAGCAATAAAAACAAACAAATACACACACATGTGTGTGTACAGACAATGGACAATGGAGAAAGAAAATAGTAGTGGAAGAAACAAAAGAGGAAGTCATCAAGTCACAGTAGTGGCTTTACTCCAAGTCCCATCCTTTTCTTTCCTTTTTTCTTTGGCTTTTTTTCTGTCATTTTCTCTTACTAATTTTCTCTCTCCACAGTGCATCAGTGCGGGTTTTTTTTTTCTCAGTTTTGGCCACTCTCGCAGGCTGTACCATGCAGCAATCTCCCCCCACCCCAGCAAATGGGATATAGACTGTACCCAGCTGCTGAGGTATATCAAAATGCCATCACCTTTTCTCGTAGGTCCTTCCATTTAAAAAAAGCTGTTTGCTAAATGACAATCATTCTACTAAAATTTAACACACTTTTCTTTCTTTTCCCTTTTTTTTTTTTTTAAATAGTTAGTAGGATTTATCAAACCTCAATGAGAAACATCAAAAGAGAAGTAATTCTTCAAATGAACAAGTGAAAATTAGGGTTTTGAATATGTAAAGGATCAATAATTTCTTCAATGTTTCGATGAATAGTTTAATGTTCTTCATTATGATTAGGGTTAAATACTATCATTTATATATAGTTTTCAATTATCCATACACGAAATGGTTCCATCTCACCAAGAAAAGACACATTGACTCACCAAAAAACCACCAAAAAAATTCAAGAGCGGCTAGATTTTAAAGCCATGTGGCTGCATGGCTATAATGTTGGCCGTCACATTTGGCTTGGAAGGGCCACATGCGACCGCAAGCCTCAAAGGCATATGCGGTCGCATAAGCCATATACATGGCATGACTTTTCCCTTTTTTCTTTTTCGATTTTTCTTAATTCATCCAAATTGATTTTTACAACAAGATTACAACAATCCCCCATTTTTTCAAAATCTATATTAATTACATATTGAAATATCAATACTCAGTGTATAAGGATTAGATATCATTTAATTTGAATCTAAGCATAGTGTAAATCTCATAAGGCATTGTCGTAATTCCAAGTGAAAAGTTCAAACCATTTATTCCTTGTGACAATATCGATGAAATCACATGCACTAGTGTTATATTTTCATAAGTTCTTCTAACTCGTTTAGTGCTAATTTGGCTTTACGCTTATAATTTTTCATTGAACCTTTAAAGAGAGAAACTCTAACTCTCTAATAAGGCGACACCACCTCGAAGTTCACGTAGATGAAGTTCTTCTATCATTTTTGTTACTTTTAGAGATACTTGTATCCCGTATTGAACTTCATTAAAAGTTTTATAACTCATCCTTTCAACCATAACAACCAACACTATTTATCAAAGATAGGTTTTGATAATTTAATATCGTTAAAATCTATCCACTTATCAAATAATTTGTTATTCTCCTTTGAACCAAATATACTTGCATGGTATACTTTTGGTAGGGTTGCTATCATTGGTGGATTTAATTAAGGAGTTTCAACACTATCCTATTTGATGTCGATCTTACTAACTCTCTTATAAGAGGTTTAGTTAATGGATCAGCTAAGTTCTCGCTAGACTTAACATCTGTAAAAGAAATTATTCCATGCTTGATTAATTTTCTCACATACTCGTGTCTTAGACTCATATGTCTAGACTTTCCATTATATGTTTCGCTATACACCCAAGCTAGAGTAGCTTGACTATTATACACGATAGGTATTGAAGAAATATCATTTATATCTAAAGGTACTTCATATAACAAAACTCTTAGCCAGTCGGCTTCTTTTCTAGTTTCGACCAATGCTACAAACTTCGACTCCATTGTTGAGTGAGTAATGCATGTTTGTTTCAAAAATTTCTAAGAAACTGCACCTCGTCCAAGAATAAATACCCAATATGAAGTAGACTTGTTTACTCCTGCACTCAATATCCTACTAGAGTCAGCATATCCTTCTAAGTTAGGAGGGAACTTTGTATATTGTAATCCAAAGCTTATGATTTCTTTAAGTACCCAAGAACCCTACGGATGGCCTTCCAATGATCGAAACTTGGATTGCTAGTAAACCTACTTAGTTTACTCACAACCAATGCAACATCGGGTCTTTACATTGTGCAGTGTACATAAGATTTTCAATTGGACTTGCACATTCTATTTGAGCTATTGCACTTCCATCGTTTTTTTTTTTATCAACTTGATACTTGGATCCAAATTAGTATTAGTCTCTTTGACATTCAAGTATTTGAACTTATTTATCAGATTTTCAATAAAATGTGATTTGCTCGATGTAAAATCCGCACTATCCTTTTTAACTTTGATACCAATGATAGTATCCACTTATTCAAGATCTTTCATTTTGAACGTGAAGGATAGAAATCTTTTTGTTTCTTTAATCCTGTCTACATTGTTGCTAATAATCAACATATCATCAACATATAAACATATTAATGTAATTATACTATCATTTACTTTAGGATATAGATATTGTCCAACGAATTATTATTAAAATCATTCGACATTATTTTAGAATCAAATTTCTCATGCCACTTTTCAAGGGATTGTTTTAATTCATATAAAAACTTGATTAATTTGCATACTAGATTCATTTCCTTGTAGTACAAACCTTTCTAATTGTTCCATATAGACCCCCTTTTCAGGATCTCTATTTAAGAATATCGTCTTGACATTCATTTAATGAACATGTAAATCATAAATTGATGCTACTGCAAGGAAGATCTTTATCGAGTTTATCCTAGTCATGGGTGCATATATATCAAAGTAATTTATTCCTTCCTTTTGTCGATACTCTTTAGCTATTAATCTAGCTTTATAGGTATTGAGTGTTCCATCGAAATTATATATTTTTTAAACACCCATTTAGAACCCTTTGGTAAATCATCTATTTCCCACGTCTTATTTGATATAATAGAATTCATTTCATCATTTATTGCCTCTTTCCAGAATATGCAATCTTTAGAAGACATTGCTTCATTATAGGTTTTAAGATCACTTTCGATTTGAAGAATAGAAGGAATTGTTCATACTACATCCTTCATATCTCCCTCTATTAAGTATAAAGAAATAAGTTGGGAATCTATTTCATCCGATTCTAGATCCTTTTCTTTTCTAGTTCTTTTCAAAGGAATCATATTTATTATATGATAAGCACTAAATAAAGCTCCATCCCATAGGTTAAATGGTAATTTAAAATTTAATAACATACCATTTATCATTTCTAAGAATGTTCTATTCTTTTTTTCTACTAGACATTTTGTTTTGATGTTCGTGATGCAAAACATTGATGTAGTATTCCATTTTGTTCATAAAACATATTGAATTCATTAGAGAAGTATTCTCCACCTATATCACTTCTTAGAGTCTTTCGTTTTCTTCCTAATTGATTTTCAACTTCAACTTTATATATTTTGAAGGCACTAACGGCTTCATCTTTATGCTTCAACAAATATACATCAGTATACCCAGAGCAATCAAAGTAATAAAATATCTATTACCATCTCTTGTTAGCATGCTATTTAATTCACATATATCACAATGAACAAGTTCAAATAAGTTTTTGATCTTATTATACTATGAAATGACTTTTTAATCATCTTTGATTTAATACACGTTCACATTTTTCTAAGTTTTCAACTTCACATTGTATTAATAAACATTTAACCATTCTTTTCATAGTGCTAACTCTTATCTACCATTCCATAAATTAAATGAATCGATAACATAAGAAAAAGACTTGGTTTTATTAGAATTATTCTCAAGAGTAGAAAGTTTAACCATTCCTCAAATAAAATAGCTATTTCCAACAAAATACCCATTATGGGTGAGTACAAGTTTTTCAGACTCAAAAACAGATTTAATTCCTAGTTTTCCTAATAAAACTCCACTTGCTAAGTTTATATTCATTTTTAGTACATGAAAGATATTGGTCAAAATAATCATCTTCCCTTAAGTGAAAATGATTTTCACATTGTCTTTGCTAATCACTTTATATCTTCCTTTATTTCCCATTTGGATCTCTTAACCATATTCAATGTCATGATAAGTTTTGAAATCCTTCCTTCTTTTGTTGTTTTTTACTCCTGTAATCTCTTGCATAATATCCCGATTTTCCACAAACAAAGCAAGGTCCTTTGGACTCAGTTTTAAACTTTCCTTGATTTTTTTTGGGGTCCTTGTTAGAGTTATCCACATTGTCTACAGATTAGCTTTTGAGGAGCGATAATAAGAACTTTTGGTCTTATCTCTTGCCCTTGGTTCTTCCTCTATGCGAAGAAGCTTTGAATGTCTTCCAAGGAGAAGTTTTCAATATTGTGAAGAATCTTCTTCCTATATTCTTTCCAAGTCCCAGAGAGTTTAGCAGTAATTGCTCCCATTTGAAAGGATCTGAAAAGTTCAATTTTCATCATTTTCAATTTATTGATAATGATTTGCAATTCATGTACTTAAGGTGACAAAGAAATATTATCAAGCATTTTGAAATCAAAGTATTTAGAAATTAAAAATTTCTTAGTACCTTTCTCCTCGACCTTATATTTGTTTTCAAGTGCATTTCAGATTTCCTTTGCTGAAGTGATATTGGTGTAGAGATCATATAACTAGTCCTAAAGAATATTTAAGATATGACTGTGACATATTAATTCATCCTCTTTGATATGACTGTGACATATTAATTCATCCTCTTTCCTTTTCTTTCTCTCGGTACGAACTTCTTCAGTATCTTCTTTGGTTGCATCGGCAATTCGTTCCAAGTTTGGATCAAACACATAGAAATTTTTTAATACCGGTAGAAGGAATTTGAGTTTTTCTTGCCATCTTGTGAAGTTTGATCCATCAAATCCATCCAAGTGTACCAAATCTTGATTCATCAACTTGATGGTAGCAAGTGTAGTTTCTATCTCCACTACAGTAAAATGACGAATATAGTGTGAGAATTGTTGGAAATTATACAGCAATGGAAAGAAATGGATGAGAAGATGAAAAAGATCAATAGTCGATGTGATATTCGAAGAAGACCTCAACACGAAAAGATTGTTGCCCTTAAACGATATTTGCCTTCTCTCACAGTGCTTTTAAAGGATTGAAGTAGCAAATAATTTGTAGGATTTATCAAACCTCAACGAGGAATACCAAAACAAAGTACTTCTTCAAATGAACAAGTGAAAACTAAGGTTTTGAATATGTAAAGGATCAATAACTTCTTCAATGTTTGGATGAATATTAGAATGTTTTTCATTATGTTTAGGGATAAATACTATCACGTATATTTAGTTTTCAATCATTCCTATACAAAATGGTTCCATCTCACTAAGAAAATGTGCATTGATTCAACCAAAAACCATTAGAAAATTCAAAAGAAATTCAGCCGAGGACTAGATTTTAAAGCCATGCGACCACATGGCTATAAAGTTGGCCGCCACATTTGGCTCTGAAAGGCCATATAGGACCGCAGGCCTAACAGGCTCATGCCATATACATGGCATGATTTTTCCCCTTTTTTTTTCTTTTTTGATTTTCTTAATTCATCCAAATTGATTTTGAACAATAAGATTACAACAATTTCCATATATGTGTGATTAAATTAATTATTAACTTTGATTTATATTAAAATCAACTAAAAAATTGAACTAAACTAGAGCAAAACAACATAGACTTGAAAAAGTGGTTTTAATGTTCTCGTTTTGAAAAAAAAAAAAGAAATATATATATGTCGTGAAAAGAGAGAGAAGGAAAGTCAATACATTTGTGTGTATTTTATTCAAAACTAAAACTCTATATTTATAGGATATAATCAGGGATACAACGGTAATAATCTCTAGGGCTGTAGGGGTATAATTGTTATTCACTCATAAACCCTAATAAACTTACAGCTTACAACAACCCCTTGAATGACACATTACAAAATATTTGCCTCGTTAAAATATTGTTTGATAAAAATACAATGGGACAAAAAATCAAACGAAGAAAGAGTACAGTTAATTTGGAGTATTAAAGATAAATGTTGTCTCATTAAAATCTTGCTAGAAAAATCAGTGGAATAAAATCTAAGCGAAGAAAAAAGAGTACAGCTACTCCCCATGATGTTGATCACTGAAAATCTTTGAGTTGACGTATTTCAATCTCATGAATTAATATCTCAAATGTACATATTGACAGTACTTTTGTGAATAAATTGGCTCCATTGTCAATTGAGCGAATTTGTTGGACATCGATGTTGCCATTCTTTTGAAGCTCATGTGTATGAAATAATTTTGAAAAAATATACTCCATCATATTACCTTTGATATAACCTCCTATGAGTTGTGCAATACAAGCTGTATTGTTTTCATACAAAATTGTTGGACTATCTTTTGTTGAAATTAATTCGCATGATATTTGGATATGATGGGTCGTGTTCCTCAACCGTATCCATTTTCGGTCTGCTTCATAGATTGCAATAATTTTAAAATGATTTGACACGACCCGTCCCGAATCACCCTAGTGGACCCGCAATGTGACGTGAATCAATAATAGATGCTGACTAGATGTCAAATCTATCACTAAGGCTAACTATGAATTACTTAAAAAAATGCATAAAAATCAGATGCTTATGTAAAATATATGCGATAGTCCCAAATTATTTACTTTGTACTTCATCAATATAGTTATAACATTCAACATATCGTGTGACTCTCATTCTGAAATCATTAGGCTCTTCCAACTAAATGGAAGCAATTGCTACTTGCAGAAAAATTCGTGGAAAAATATTTGAGTTGATAACTCAGTGAGTGGAGAAGTTTGAAAATAATTATACTTTTTCAATTTTACATTTTTATCGAAAATCAAGTTCACATCATTTAATAATTCACAAGATAACATCATGTAATTATAACCAAAAGTGAAATATTCACATAAGGTCGTAAAATTTCATCTCAAAATTATGATATAAACATCAGTTAATAACCACACTATAATCTCATCACATCAAACATGCCGAAAAATTCACCAAAAATGTACCCTCTGATTGAAATATGTAATCTGTTTCTCAGACTAAGAACTTTCGTCACAGGCCTTTGGCCCCTTCCGTGAACGAAAGTCGATCTCAAGACCTCTGATAATCAATTCTAAAATACAGCTAAGGCCCTTAATGAACTAGAAGAAATATATAATCATTGGTATTTTTCTGGTCGATCTCAATATCACATGTCTCATATACCAAACAATTCTCAATATTACATGTCTCACATACGAAGTTACAAACATATCACAAATAATCCTTGAAATTTTGTATGAATCATAATAAAAGAAACTTTCATCGTAATCATATAATGGAGCAAATAATTCACATAATTGCACATACTTTGATAATATATTTAATTTATAAATACTTTAAAAATATTTATATTTTTTACTCACGGAACTATGTTCCCAAAATCAACTCAATTGATAAGCTGTCCCGATATTCATATCGTCACCTGAAACATGATATAATTTTTAAATCAATAATTAATTAAAGTAACTTCAATAATTAAATATACGACATCCAAATTTCATCATTTCACGTTTAAGCGATTTCTAAAGCCTCTTTAATCACTAAACCTAATTTTTCTTTCATTTAACTCAATTTCATAACTTATTATATTTAACCCTTTCAATAAAATTGAATTTAATATAACAATCTATCAACTATAAAATTAAACATAACTTGACACTAAGTAACTTTTTATTTTACCTTCCAAAATTGAGGAATTCAAGCTTAATAATAGGAAGTACTTAGTTCCTAACAACTTGGCCGAGTTTTTTTTTCTTTTTCTTTTTCTTCTTCCTCTTTTTCTCTCTGCTTCGTTTCTTTTAGTGTGTGTAGTGTATGTTTTTATGTGTGAAAATGGATTGAAATGGATTATTATACACGTGAATTGGGTAATATTTATCACTCCACCGCCTGCCACTTTGTTTTTTTTTTCTAACATAGCATGACATGTTTGACTAGCATTTGGTTTTGACTTATTTTAATTTAATAAAGGTATTACATGATTTGAGGATGTTGCTGTCAATGATTATTTCACAGTTCTCCATGATATAGTTCTTCCTCCACATGTAAACACATATCCCATTTTTTATTTAGCTTGTGGGTCAGAAAGATAATCTGCATCTGCATATCCCACTAAAGCAAATCTTAATTTTTGAGAATAAAATAATTTCTAATCAATAGTACCTATTAGATAACGAAAAATATGCTTAAAATCATTCCAATATTTTTGAGTTGGTGTAAAGCTATATCTTACAAGGAGATTTACAGAAAAAGTTATATTGGATCGAGTACAATTTGCAACACAGGTTAATTCTCCAATTGCACTAAGATATGGTATTTCAGGACCAAAAACCATTTCTCTATTTTCAAGTGGACAAAATATATCATTTTTCACATCAAGTGATCGAACAATCATAGGTGATGCTAATGGATGTGCATTATCTATATAAAAATGTTTTAAAAATTTTCATGTATATGTAGATTGATAAACAAATAATCATTTTGAAAAATGTTCAATTTGCAACCCAAGATAAAATTTGATTTTTTTTTTGAATCTTTCATCTCAAATTCATTTTTCAAGTAATCGACAGTTTTGTTTAGTTCTTGAAGAGTTCTAATAAAATTTAAACTATCAACATAAACTATCACAATTACAAATTCAATATTTATTTTCTTTATGAAAATGAATGAGTAGACATCATCATTTTTATAACCCCATTCAACAAATATTCACTAAAGCAATTATACTACATGCATTCGGATTGTTTCAATCCATATAATAATATTTGCAATTTAATTGAGAATATAGTTCTTGAGCATGTATCATTTGCTCCTGATACTTTAAGTCCTTTAGGGACTTTCATGTATATAAGTCACAATCAAGTGAATTGTACAAATAGACAGTTACTACATCCATAAGATGCATATCAAGCCTTTTGTGACACAGTGAAGCTAAATAAAAATCTAAAAATGATGTTTTTCTTTACGGAAGAATATGTTTCCTCATAATCAATTCCTTCTTTGTGAAAAACCTTGAGCTACAAGTCGGACTTTGCATCTTGTAATTTCATTATTTTCATTTCTTTTTCGTACAAAAACCCATTTGTATTTAACATGGATTACATTTTCAGGTGTTCGAACTACTGGTCCAAGCACTTTTCGTTTCTCTAAATAATTCAATTTTGCCTATATGACTTCTTTCCATTTTGACCAATCATTATTATTTTGATATTCTTTAACTGATGTAGTTCAAGATCCCCATTTTACAAAATATGAAGAGTCACATTAAAGGTGAAAATATTATTTATAATAATATTATTTCGTTTCTATAATTTATTGAAATCTCATTATTTTTGGATACTTGTGGATCTTCAGAAACCATATTTTCAATATTTGATTGATCAATCTTTTCTAATGTTACTTCTTCTAGAGTTTTTAGTTGATTTTTCTTTTTCGAAGTATAAAGTCTTTTGAACCAACAGATCAATCATGCTTCTACCGTAATTGAGATTCATTTGCTATAGCAAATTATCCTTCTGGAATATCAGTTTTTGCTGAAATATTTTTTCTGGTATATATAAATTTGTCACTTTTCTTGTGTCAATAAATATATCGGATAATTGATTTGCAACATTTTGCAAATAAATTATTTTTAGTCTCTTGTTCACATTGATTGCTGTGAGGATCCAAATAAGGTAGAATTGTTTTATTTTAAGAAATTTTACCTTATTTTTAGGATGTAGTTTTTCCCTTCCTAAAGTTAAAAAAGTCATTTCATCAAAATGACAATATGTAAAATGTGTAGTAAATAAATCACCTATTAAAAATTCAAGATATCTAGTAATAGATGGTGAGTCAAAACCCACATAAATCCTAAATTTTTGTTGGGGACTGATTTTAGTACGTTATGGGAGTAAAATATGGACTTGGATAGCACAACCAAATCGTATGTGAGAAATATCAGGTTCATAACCAAATGCAAGTTGTAAAGGTGAATTATTAATAATAGACAATTGGTCTAATACGAACCAATGATGCAGCATGTAATATGACATGACTCAAATAAAATTTGGGAGTTTTATTTTCATAAGTAATAGTTTAGCAATAAGTTGTAGACGTTTAATAAACGACTCCGCTAAACAATTTTGTGTATGGACATGCACAATTGACTGTTCAATTATAATATCAATTGACATAAATAATTATCGAATGCTTGTGATCTAAATTCATCAGCATTGTTAAGACAAATAGTCTTAATTGAGTAATCGAAAAATTGCACACATAATTTTATGATTTGAGCAAATAGTCTAACAAAAGTTACATTTCTAATGAAAGTAGGCAAACATGTAACCATCTAATAGAAAAATCAATTAATATTATATAATAACGAAATGGTCCACATGGTGGTTGTATTGACCCACATATATCTACATGAATTCTTTCTTAGAAGGAGATTCAATATTAACCTTTGTAGTCGAATGTCTAATGACTAACTTGCCTTGTGAACAAGTTACACATAGATAATCATTAGATAAAAGAATCTTTTGGTTCTTTAAATGATGTCCATGTGAGTTGTTTATAATTCAATGCATCATTATAACTCATGGATGTCTAAGTCGATCATACCAAAGTATAAAAATTTTTTGGTCAGCAAACTTATGGTTCGTGAAAATATTTGATTCAACCATTCTTATAAATGTATAATACATGTCTGAAGAGAGTGTATGGAATTTTTCTTTTATCTGATCTGACCATATACAAGAGAAGTTATGCAAAGATATTTAACATTACTTTCTTGCATCGTCTCAATGTTGTATCCATTGTAGCGAATATATTTAAAATTAAACAAATTTCTTCTTGATTTGCTAGAATAAAATGCACCTTCAATATATAATTTTGTATTCATTGGTAAAAAAAATACAAGCTCTTCTGAAACTTTTAATGACATTCAATGCACTTGTATTAACATTATTTTCTGCTAATGTTAAGCACAAAAAATATTTTTTGTCTTAAAAAATAGTATGTATAGTTGTATTATCAATCAAGTAGGTATCTTGATAATCCATTATAAATCTATAAATATAACAAAATAAATATATTTAAAAAATTAGAATTTAAATCTAAAATGGTAAACATAATTCAATACTTTGAAATTTTCAAAGCATAATAAAATTTCAAATTTTGTGAAAACTAAAAACATACTTCAAAGTAAATTTCTAAAAAAAAAAAAAACACTAGAGACAAAGAAAATAAGCTAATCTATATCTTCCATTACACTATCACCAATCAAATGGTTAATATTCTCATTTGGATCGGCAAAAAAATTGAAGACATCCAAATAAGTCACATCAGTTGGCCATCATAATTAGTAAAATTTATCTCCATTTTTTCCTTTCTCTTGATTGATTTTTGGTAAAGATTTATAAGATATTTTGATGTACGACAGATATGAGTCCAATGCCCTTTCGTTCCACATCTAAAATAACTTTCTTTGTATTCCTTTTTGGATGTACTACTTTCGTTTACTTAGTGCATTTTGAAATTTTTGCCATGCTGCTGATAGTTTTGTTGATTATTTCATCCATAGTTTATTCTACGTACACGTCCACGTCTTTGTCTTGATATTACATTTGCTTCAGGCAATGTAGTATTATTTACTTCAGGCAATGGTACAAAAATCAATTGGATGTAACCCATGATTTTTCGTTAGCTACACAGCAACAAGCAGGCAAGATGTGAGTTTTGAGTACTTTTTGAAACTACACTCATAGTATTGCAGTTGCAGGAGCACATTCAAGGCGTGAAAGGTGGAAAATATTTTCTCCAACATATCTTCATCAATGATTTTTTATCAACACAAAGTTGATTTTGAACATATTCTGACAATTTAGAATTGTACTCACTAATAGTTTTAAAGTCTTGTAAATGAAAGTACATACTACTCATAGCGGGCTTTGGGGAGAACTATAGTCTTCTGATGATTAAATTTCTCAGTTAATTTTTTCCCAAGAACATTTTGACCTTTCTCAGTGAGATATTCAATTTTTAATCCATTGTGAAGATGATGACGAAGGAATATGAGTACGTTTGCACGATCCTGTTGGGATTCTTTATTTCTTTCTTTTATTATCTCTCCCATACCTTTTGAGATAAGATGAATATTAGTATCGAGTACTCATGACAAATAATTTTTACCAGATATGTCAAGTGTAACAAACTAAAGTTTTGTGATATTTGCCATTTGATTAACTACAATATATATATATATATATATATATATATATAATTAGTTTCGAAAAATATGATTAAATGTAGTTAATCAAGCAATATTAATATAATATAAGTTACGTATTTTCCTTCAGGAATAAACACTAAAATAATATGTTCTTCGAAACATGTGCTACTTCGGAAGCACGTTGTATTTTACTATTACTTTCTTCAATAGCAATATATCAATATTCTTCTAAAATATTAAAAATTATAATTTATGCCATTTAGGAGCTAGTAATATTTTTCGAGAATATTAATTATAATGTTGTGTTACTTCAGGAGTAATAACAAACTATTTATAATAAACAAATCTACTATTAATATTCTTCTTATAAAATTGTGCTATTTTAGGAGCAACAACATTATAGAATATCAATTCAAAATTCATAATAGAATATCTAAACTTATTTAATCGGGTTAAAAATATTAATTACCATACATATATTAGGAAAACAAATCTTCATATACACACTAGGCATGATTTAAAATTTTCAATCATGCATTAATACGTTATTAAAGGCATTAAAATCTCCAATTATGCATTAAGGCGGTGGTAATTTGCGACATAAATATAAATTGGAATATTTTAGAGAAATTTCAGAAGTAATCTAGGAGCAAAGAGTGAATTATAAATAATTATTTAAAATCATGTTACACATAATAGATCGGACAATGGTCATTTGCTATAGTGGAAAAAGAAGACAATCAGGTCTTGTTTGGTCCTCATTAAAATTGTAATTCATTGTTCTCTCTCATCTTATCAATCACACATTATTCAATAAAATAATATCACACATAACCCAAAATTTTTCCTTTTTTTTTTCAACCACAAATTCTTAAAAAAATATTATTCCAAAAATTAAAATGCCAAATAATGAAGGCCACAAAATTTTTCCTTTTTTTTTCAACCACAAATTCTTAAAAAAATATTATTCCAAAAATTAAAATGCCAAATAATGAAGGCCAAATAGGAGCTTAGCCATCAATTATTAAAGTGCCAATGAAGCTATTTCACAGAAACCAATACAGAAATTATGTATGCCAACACGTTTTCTCCTTAGCCAACCAAATTATTCTGATGGACGCCTTTGCCTATTTGACTCCCCAAATATTTATCCTATCCCTTTTTCATTAGCGGTTCCAAATTCCGTAAAATAAAAAAAGATGGTATACATGTATATATCATTAAAAATTGAGTGAGTAGCCCCCTGGGGCATAGCCTAATGGTACAAAGGATAGGAGTGAAGTTATCTCACGCTTTGCTGGCAGCCGCAGTGTGGGGCATCGATTCTTGAGACATGAAATTGGATTCTTTGTAGGCGCAGTGTACATGCAACTCTTGTTCTCTGGTTTGTTGGAATACATCCCGCGATTTACCTCCCTTACAAAACTTTAGGATCGGGACGGTGGGGGCCCTCAAACTTGAGGTTCAACCTTTTTTAAAAAAAAAAAAATTGAATGAGTGGAAAGTAACAAGAAGTTGGGTACGATTGCGATGGAGAAGTCAAAATTTGCAACCATACAATTTTGAAAAATTCATTCACTTTGTACAATTCTAAAGAAATCATTCAACCATGTATAAAAGTAAATCATGCACTTTGTATTAAAAAAAATTAAAAAATCACATATCACCAAATTGATTTTGGTGCACGTGATAGATAATTATACTTAAGAATTATTATCTTCCAACTATTCTACTTTGATTTTGAGAGGATCACGTTTATAACGTGCTGTGAAAAGAGAGAAAAGAGAAGGTAATAAAAAGAAATCAATAGATTTGTATATATTTTATTAAGCATCAAAGCGCAATATTTATATGACAATCAGGTATACAATAATAATAATCTCTAGAATATCAAATCAAATTTTATAATAGAATATCTAAAGTTATTTAATCAGGTTAAAAATATTAATTACCATACATAGCTCCCGTTTGATCCTCATTAAATTCAATTACATTACATTCCATTTTTCTCTCTCCTATTTTTAACCACACAATCTTCCATAAAATAATATTATACGTAAATCGAAAACTTTTCCTTCTTTTTTAATCACTCATTTTTCTAAAAAATATTATTCCCCCCATTTTCATTTTCAGATTATGAGGGTCAAACGGGGGCATATATTACGAAAACAAATCTTCATATACACACTAGGCATGATTTAAAATTTTCAATCAAGCATTAATACGTTATTAAAGGCATTAAAATCTTCAATCATGCATTAAGGCAGTGGTAATTTGCGACATAAATATAAATTGGAATATTTTAGATAAATTTCAGAAGTAATCTAAGAGCGAAGAGTGAATTATAAAGAATTATTTATCATGTTACACATAATAGATTGGACAATGGCCATTTGCTATAGTGGAAAAAGAAGACAATTAGCTCTTGTTTGGCCCTCATTAAAATTATAATTCATTTATCTCTCTCTTCTTATCAATCACACATTATTCAATAAAATAATATTAAACATAAACCCCAATTTTTTTCTTCTTTTTCAACCACTCATTCTTAAAAAAAAAAAAATACTATTCCAAAAATTAAAATGACAAATAATGAGGGCCAAACAGGTGAATTATTTATCATGTTACACATAATAGATTGGACAATGGCCATTTGCTATAGTGGAAAAAGAAGACAATTAGCTCTTGTTTGGTCCTCATTAAAATTATAATTCATTTATTTCTCTATTCTTATCAATCACACATTATTCAATAAAATAATATTAAACATAAACCCCAATTTTTTTCTTCTTTTTCAACCACTCATTCTTAAAAAAAAAAAAATACTATTCCAAAAATTAAAATGACAAATAATGAGGGCCAAACAGGAGCTTAGCCATCAATTATTAAAGTGCCAATGAAGCTATTTCACATAAACCAATACAAATTATGGTAAAATGAAAAAGATGGGTACAAAAAATGGTACACATGTATATATAATTAAAAATTAAGTGAGTAGAAAGTAACAAGAAGTTGGGTACGATTGCGATGGAGAAGTCAAAATTTGCTACCATACAATTTTGAAGAATTCATTCACTTTGTACAATTCTAAAGAAATCATTCAACCATGTATAAAAGGAAATCATGCACTTTGTATTAAAAAAAAAAATCACATATCACCAAATTGATTTTGGAGTACTTAAAAATTATTATCTTCTAACTGATCTACTTTGATTTTGAAAGAATCATATTTATAACGTGTTGTGAAAAGAGAGAAAAGAGAAGGCAATAAAGAGAAATCAATAAATTTGTATATATTTTATTAAGCATCAAAGCGCTATATTTATATGATAGAATCAGGTATACAATAATAATAATCTCTAGAATATCAATTCAAATTTTATAATAGAATATCTAAAGTTATTTAATCAGGTTAAAAATATTAATTACCATACATATATTACGAAAACAAATCTTCATATACACACAAGGCATGATTTAAAATTTTCAATCAAGCATTAATACGTTATTAAAGGCATTAAAATCTTCAACCACGCATTAAGGCAGTGGTAATTTGTGATATAAATATAAATTGGAATATTTTAGATAAATTTCAGAAGTAATCTAAAGAGCGAAGAGTGAATTATAAAGAATTATTTAACATCATGTTACACATAATAGATTGGACAATGGCCATTTGCTATAGTGGAAAAAGAAGACAATTAGCTCTTGTTTGGTCCTCATTAAAATTATAATTCATTTATCTCTCTATTCTTATCAATCGCATATTATTCAATAAAATAATATTAAACATAAACCCAAATTTTTTTCTTCTTTTTCAACCACACATTCTTTAATATATATATATATATATATATATACTATTTCAAAAATTAAAATGTCAAATAATGAGGGCCAAATAGGAACTTGGCCTCAATTATTAAAGTGGCAATGAAACCATTTCACAGAAACCAATACAAAAATTATGGTAAAATAAAAAAGATGGGTACAAAAGATGGTACACATGTATATATAATTAAAAATTGAGTGAGTAAGCCCCTCAAGGCATAACCCAGTGGTACAAAGGACAGAAGTGAGGTAGTGTCAACCTTGCTGACAGTCGCAGTGTGAGAGTTCGATTTCTGAGATATAAAATTGGACTTTTTACGGGCACCAATGTACGGACAAGCTCTTATTCCTTGACCTGTTGGGACACATCTAGGAATTTACCTCCCTCACGATGCTCCAAGGATAGGGCGGTGAGGACCCTCAACAGGGCGGTGAGGACCCTCAACATTAGGGTTCAACCTTTAAAAATTGAGTGAGTAAAAAGTAATAAGAAGTTGGGTACGATTGCGATGGAGAAGTCAAAATTTGCGACCATACAATTTTGAAGAATTCATTCACTTTGTACAATTCTAAAGAAATCATTCAACCATGTATAGAAGGAAATCATGCAAGAATTCATTCACCTCGTACAATTCTAAAGAAATCATTCAATCATGTATAAAAGGAAATCATGCACTTTGTATTAAAAAAAATAAAATAATTCACATATCACCAAATTGATTTTGGTTCACGTGACAGACAATTATACTTAAAATTTATTATCTTCTAACTAATTTACTTTGATTTTGAGAGAATCGTACTTGTAACATGCTGTGAAAAGAGAAAAAAGAGAAGGCAATAAAGAGAAATCAATAGATTTGTATATATTTTAATTAGAATCAAAGCACTATATTTACACGACTAAATCATGTATACAACAATAATAATCTCCAGAGTTGTAGGAGTACAATTGTCATTCACTTATAAATTCTAATAAACTTACCATTTACAATACATATAACGTGACTTAGTAACGTTTGTATTCTCTGAACTACTTTACCTTTACATGAACAGTCTATATTACTAATATACTGACGAGATCATAGTAAGTGTACCCAGTTTTTTGTCAAAACTTTTTTTTTAATCATGCTTCTACTTATTTAGTATATCCCAATATTACTCCTAGATTCTGCTTTCTGCTTATTCTTCTTATTAATTCCTTTACGTAACCATTTATTCTGAAATCACTTATTTTTGCTAATGGCTTTTTTTACTTATGCGTTCTGACCAAAATTCCATTAATGTCAACTCAAGAACGGTAAGAGACGACTAACAAGAATAATACTACGGAAATGATACCAAGGAAGAAAAATAACGGCAAACCTCATCTACTTTAAAGTTCAATCTCACCCATTATTACGTACTAAACAGATCACTTAATGATAATCGATCTTGGATAAGCCTTTGAGATTATGTTATGAAACTAGTTAAAATACACTAATCTTAACATATGACAGTAGTTCAAATTCAAGATATAGTTAGATTATAGAACTGAAATGTTTGTATTTGCAAAAGCTACATTATCAGCAGTAAAACATTAGCTTCCTAATGTTCTCAGTAAGTTTAGGGAGGGGCATTGCCTTTGGCGGAGGAGAACGCGATATCGTAGAACTTCTGAGGACACTTGAATCTGAACGGTCGAGGTATAATCTGCCTCTATATGCCGCAAGATGAGCATAGTAAGCTGGCGGCACCAATGAAATTGGCTTGGTGCACCTGACGAATGTGTAGCAAAGATTGTATACCAACTTTTGGAGTTCATCAGAAGTAAAATGGTTTTCATCCCACAAAACATGATAGTGGATAGGCCTGCTGGTTCCTTTTACACCCCAATGGCTACATAGGTAGAAGTCGAACTCTCGTGGATGAGTGATCACCGTGTCTACAACAGTTCCCGGAGGAATATTTTCATTGTTCCGGGGTGATGTTGTATCGGGTTCATAAGGAAACAACCTTGTGTGATGCCTTTTCTGAACTACTGCAAAAGTAATAGGAGGTTTGTAACCAGGAAATCTTGAACACGCCCGATGAATTTCTTGCAGTTCCTCCTGAAGCACTTTGTAGAACTGTGTTTCACTAACTCCGTCTCGGAAAAAGATGATTCTCTTTGGGAGTTGAGAGAGTTCCTCATAAAAGTCATCCAGAATTTCCCCCACCATTGCTCTAAGATCTTGAATAATCTCTTGTCGATGTGTTTGGGATCTCATTCTAGAAACATACTTGTTTGCAGCCGGCCAATTCACGCTACCTACCACAGCAGCAACAGAGGGACTAGAATCATCTAACGGATGAGGATGTGTTACATCAGCACCCATAAATATCACCGGATCATCCTGCCTGAAGAGCCTTGGAATTTGAGACGGTAGTGAATTATATAATGCAACCGTGCATCCACCAACTTTGGCATTGATCTTGAGAGCCAAATTTGCCAAAAACTGTGAACTCGGCTTGCCAAGATTCGGATACAAACAGCACTGACTTACGATCCCAATATTAGTCTCAGCAATTCGTTTCAAGTCTGCATACCCTTTGTGTTTTCTCTCCATGACACAAATAAGCAGTTGAAGATTGTTGAAAGCAGCCCTATGAATTTTCTTCAGTTTAGATTCCAAAAGTTTTACATTTCCAAGCACGTGCATTGGCTCAAACTGGGGATTAACAACATTGATTTTATGGAGAAAAATGCCCAATTGCTCACACCTTTGAGACAGCTGGATTATGAATTTTGGTATGTTGGACTTCTGATCTGAAGTACCACCAAAACTTATTAACGCCCATCTTGTTACTTGAGTTCCTTCAAATACATGGCTATCTAGAAGATTCCACTGGCGATCATGACGGGACGGAGTCAGATTTCTTATATGACCACTATTACCGAGCTTAAGCTTGGGAGGCTGAAGAATTCTCCCTGTCAATCTCGTCATTTCTCTTGAAACTTGGAGCTTGAATCCTCTTCCCTGATTACCACTGTTCAAACATAGATGGAAATCACTCAAAAGGTTTGTGAAGGAAAACACAAGCAACAATGAGAAGTTGCTAAATCGTCTAAATAATATCATTACCTGGTTGGCCCTACTGGTCCTTCCATAACTTGATCAATAACTGCCTTACGTTCTCTCGGCCTTTGGCATCCCATTTTGAGTATTTTAGCCGTCTGATCATCCGAGAGCTTCCCTAGAAACTTCTGCCCTTCACAAATCACACAAAGTTCCATTGGCAAATAACAAGGCTTCCTCCTACTAATCTGCAAACATGGCAAGTTTCTATACTGTATATCATAGTTATAGTGATCCTTGAAATAGTCAACAAGTCTTAAACTTTTGCCATCTCTATCTGGAAACCAGAGATTCTCGGTAACTTCCTCTGTTAAGCTACAAACCCGATATCTCTGAAAAGTTTCTCTATGGCAAACAAAGATCCTGATGTTTTTTAGTGCTTTCTCCACTTCTTTCTTCTCTTCACTCGTCATACCTCTCGTCTTCTTCTGACAGAGATTATGCATGAAATTGAGATGCTTTTGCAGATAAGGGATCACTCCAATACTCTCATGAAAAGCTGTCACCGAGAAGTCCACATTGAGAGCAAGCCCTTGTTGTGTTGGTCTTAAGCTCTGAAAGAAGCCTTTTAGTGCAATAGCTCCTCCTCCAATTTCTTTTGCCCCTCCCATTGAACTGGAGTAAAATGATCTTCCGGCTGCTACACACTTTTCTGTTGGACTCTCCCGCAAGACCACATCCAATGCATGGATATACTCTTGAGGAAGGGGACTCCAATCTTCTCCTCCTTTACGCAAGTAGCTGCTTAGTTCTTTCCCATCAAATTTGGAAACAAGTTTGATGTTGATACGAAAAAGCTTAAGTTGCTGCCTTTCTTCAGATTTCATTATATCTATTGGTTTTCCACTAAACATTGGGAGACTAATATATAATTCAAACCTATCATCTTGGAACTCTATCGGACTATATATGGTCCTTCGACCATCATAAACTGGAAGAGCACCAGATAGCAAAGCTGAATTGTCCTCAACAATTTTTTGCTTGATAATTCTTGAAATTTCCTTCGATGGATGTGGAGCTATATTGACATCGTAATGAAAGATTCGCTGTGAAGGGTCGAATTGGACTACGAAATGATTAGCAAAGAGAGTGATAACTTTTCCTTCTATACCACCTGAGTCCGGTCTGCTTGCCACTGCCAATGGTTTTGGTCTAGCATCCATAACCATCCTACCATTCTCATGGAAAGGCAGACAAGTTTGTGGATGGAAATTTGTCCAAGCTGTTTCGATAACGGAATTCAGAACAACAATAAATCACACTAATAGAATTTCATCTCATCTTCAC
The DNA here is from genome assembly GCF_002742605.1 of Olea europaea var. sylvestris. NCBI lineage: Eukaryota > Viridiplantae > Streptophyta > Magnoliopsida > Lamiales > Oleaceae > Olea > Olea europaea. Next base: position 14,802,025 of record NC_036244.1, on the reverse strand, counting down.
CACAATATATTCCACCAAATTCTTAGACCTAAAAAGCATTAACACGAAAAGTTCAGACCTCAACTTATTTCTAGTACATAAAATATCATTCTTGAATATCAAATCTCCAAAATTGAACACAACTCAGTGATTCATTCTTGAGATGCTGGATGACAAAATAAGAACAGAAAGAATTGAAAACCAAATATAGTGTTAAAAATTTAAAATTTGACAAAGTTCATAGTAGGAAGATAACAATACTCCAAAGACCAAGACTTCATTTTGTTATAGAATAGTAAGTTGATTTCCATCATCAGGCATTTAGCATACATTTTATTTCCTCTACGATAATCCTTTTGCTAGTTTCCAAAATGGGAATTAACATAACATGCAGTCACAAAAATCAAAGAACACTATGCCCAAAACTCATATTGAAAAAAGAAAAGAAAAGGGTTTATAACTATTTACCTTGTGCAACTGAGAAATCTTGGACCTGGGATTCAGAAGAGGTGGAAAGAGGAGGATTATTCTGTTTCCCTGAGGGTTTCTGCAAATGGGTTTTTGATCCAAAGTGGTGGTACTGAGGGAAAGTTGGAGCCACAGCCATTTGCAGAGGAATGCTTGGAGGCAGAGGAAGTAGAGAAGGGTACTGATTTTGGTAACTAAATCCATAACCAAAGCCATTAACCCTATTAGAGCGATACAGAAATTGGTTTTGATACTGATAGTTTTGAGTATTTCCATTCCTTCTGAAACTTCTCGTGCATTTCTTGTTTGTATTGGACTCTTCTGTTTCGTCCATGATTTGCTGAAAAGGGATCAAAGAATGAACAGAAAAGGCCTACTTGCATGAGAGAGAAGAGAGATTCATATCAGCAAAAACTGAAGTTATTGTTCATATGTGTATGTATGTACATAATATATAGAGAGAGAGGACAGAGAGATTGTCTTTTCCCTCTGTCCAGTGGTGAGGAAGTTTTGGATGCAGGTTCATACAAATATTCAACAGGAAAAAGGTGGACCTAGTTTTAAAAGAAAATAGTAGCTAATTTTACGACAATAGTCTTGAAATTCGTATATACTATTAAACTTTTAGTTGGATAGGGAAGGATGATAAAAGAATTGCAATCAATCGAACCAAAATCAAGTTGTTTAATTCAATTAGATTTTGCTTAAATTTTAAACTCTTTTGGTTTGCCTTTGGGTCTGATCTTAGGTCTTGACTTATCCTCCATGGACAAACTTTGCAGTGAGACATTAATTGATTTTTTTGTTCGATTCTCATTCCAGTATTCAGAACCAAGAAGTGATAACGGGTTCAAACTCACTTATTATTTTTAATCAATTATTTTTATTTGTTGATTTGGTGAAGAATTTTTGTTGGACAATATTTTGTATTGTTTTGATTTTGATTTTGAATGTGAGTATTAAATTTTGGAGATGGACTTTTGTATTGTAATTTGCATTAATAATTTAAAATTTTTTGTTATAGAATTGAACCAAGCCAAATTGGAGCCATTCGGTTCGATTCCATAAAAAAATCGACTATAAGAAAACCTATGGTTCTTGGTTCTTGGTCAACACCACACCCTCCCCCTACTTTTTGGAAGAATTTAATTTGATTGCTCATTTGAAGATTTTAGGCTCTTAATAACATATCGATTTTTAAATTTTATTTTAAAAGATCGAGAATTAATAAAAAAAATAAAAAAGGGATATGTGAAATTTTATCGCTGACACAATTCGATTCAGTCAAAAATACAAAATATTTGTTCTGCATAAAGCACGATTGCTCAAGGTTTGACTTTGTATTGAACATTAGTAAAGTAAAAACATTATAGACCCTGCTTTTGTCCGTGATTAAGGTAGTATCAAGTCAAATGAAGAGGCAAAAGGCTTTGTAGTTATTGGAGTTTAGCACTTAATCAATGAGCCTTGTAATAAAGTAGATACTGATTGGACTTTCTCTTGATTCATTAACCCAAACTGCCTAAATCCTAATCTATTAATAGTTTCTATTCTCTAATCATCATTAAATCCATCGAACATTGTGGTAATTGTAATTATCGTCATAATTGTCGTCGTCTTCCAATTGATTATAGTGTAGTGCTAGTTTATTAATGGAGTTGTTTTGTGCTAAACATAGTTACTATCAAAACTACTATTAAAAGTTTCTCTGTGTAGCGAAGAATAGAAACTAAAGTTCGAAGCAGAGTTAACTATTTTGATTTGATTCGATTATGTAGATCAATCAGTTTAGATTCGATTATGATGATTCCGTAAAAATATATGTATCCCTAAAGATCTTTACTTTTCACTATTAATAAATTAATAAGATAAGCATGGAATCTTCAATCAAGTAATTAAAAATAGATAGTCTTTGTACCAAATACAAAAAAGACTGAATGGGTACTAATTTCACTAACAATTTTACTTTTATTTTTACTTGACCTTTTTTTGGTCATAAGTAGCCCCTCATAGGATTGACAATTGATAAAAAGGGAATGTATTATGGTTGAAAATAACCCTCGGGCCCATTTGTCTGGATTTATTTTTATTTATTAAAGGAAGAGCTTTATGAGTAAATTATTTTAGACGAGTTTTTTTTTCTAAAAATTCTTTTAGTCAAATAAAATACTTACATAAATTTATTTAAATATATTCAAAAATAATTTTTGACTTTTCAAAAATTTTACCAAACGACCTTTCATATCTTATCATAAAGAACATAAACTTATTCCTTTTTTGATCTTATTTTATCCTTGTAGCCAAACTATGTAATCTAATCCTCCTTTATGCCACCCTTTTGCCCCAACTTTTCTCAACATGTCAAATGATGGTGGGATTAGAAGGGAGCAATTCATGCACTTGGGAAAAGGGGGTGGTGTGGGGTGGGGTACGTGGGGTCTACTTTCATTTTCTTGAGGATTAAAAAACTTGGTTGGAATTTGGTGATGGAACACTATGATTACTAGGCCTTGAATTTTCAACTTATAAATTCGAGTTGGACCACATAGTATCCATTTTGGCCTTGCAAAAATCTTTAAGATATTGTGTCCTTTACAAACTATCGAGATTAGTCAAACTATAATTACATATTAAATACATCGTAATAGACAAAATTTAACTGTACATAATAATAATAATAATAATTTTTCTTTAAAATTGTAGAATTCACCTTGCCGACGTACTAAAAATGCCAACTATTAAGCTTATGTAGACGTGTCGTTAGGTTGATTTACATACCTTTCTCCTCGAGGTTACATTGGCCGGCCAAATGGGGAAAAAAATTGTTATTAAAAAAGTTAATAATTACGACTAAATAAACGGCATCAATTACTGAATTTCACTTTATTTTTGAACTAATCGTCATTTGTCATGATCCCCTATATGGTTGGGGATTCATTACTTAATTATTTTTCACTTTCACTAATCAAATATATGCATATAAACTATTTAAAATCAACAAAGAAAAAAAATATAATTATTTATAGTCATACATCTTGAAGTAAACGGAATAATTAGAATGTATAAATATCAAATAACCCTTCAAAAACTTATTTATTAAATAATTGGGCAGTGTGACGGGTTCAGACATGGAATTAAGAAAATCACTCTGTTCAAGGAGTGTTTGTGCTAAACAAATCCATATTGGGAATTCCTAAATTATATCCAAAAAAAAAAAAATAAAAATTTGCCTGAATTATCATTTATCAGTATTCTTCAACACAAGTTTTTAAGTGAATTAAGACTATTCATTCAAGAATGTAATAAGTTTGTATTCCATTCAAGATTTTAATTGTTGAAATGACATCATGGCAGAAATTAATATGATTGTGTCCACTATGATTAAAGATTATCTTTTTTCCATTTTCCAGGTAAATTACAAAGAAAAATGCTGTTGGAGGCAGTGTATCTACACAAGTTTCTAATTATCTGCCTTTGTTAAATGAAAGTCGCCTCCAGTTGTTCTAAACCTCGACTTCCCTAAAACATAGAAGGACCATGTTCCTCGATTATGGTTGTTCGAGCTTGACTCCATAATATGGTACTTTGGCTAAATCAATGACCAGGTTGGATCTGACACACAATGTGTGACCCCAAATACACCTTCGTTACTCCAAATCCTGGGAATCGTTACAGTCCTTCTTGTGATACTCCAACCTCCCTCATGAATTGATCATTCCTAAACGAGTCATGAGAGGCATAACAAACATACCCTATCTCCATATTAGATCAAGAACAGGGTCAGAAGGATTAAAAACTGCTAATTCATAACCGTGTGGAAAACTGAGTATATACAAGGATATGGAAACATTGTGTCAATAATTTTCCGAAATTGATCTAGTGGCTGATGCTTACTATTGAGAGACTAATTGCTGACCGTTATTGACTTACTTCATTACAAAGATTGCGTCCAAATATACGAATCTATACAAGATATGCACAATCATATATATTATATACCTGATAAGCTTCAAAATTGAGTCGGCGAGAGAAGAGGATATGTTTCGCTGTCACAGTTGGTAGAATGATCCAATGGCGACGAAGCAGGTTCTTGATATGCAATGACCAATTTACTGAAAAACTCGGCCATTAATTCGGGATCACTGCTGTCATCTATGTCCTTTTTAATTAACCTCTGATGAGTTGCAATACAATAGGTGTATGTTAGAGAGTTGAAGAGTTGAATGTCAATAGATATTGTTCATTTTGCTAGACAATCTGTATGGTACTGGACAATATTAAAGATAGAAACGAAGTTAAAATCTTGTTATTATTATAACCAGCCTATACTCTGCTCATCAAAGAGAAATACCGTGGCACACTTTTCTGGTGTAGTGTTAGATGGAACAAGCAGTCATCACAATCATGCAAAAAATATACTTATTTTAGGGTACAGAATAAGTTGTGATTTATCTTACTGATCTGATTATATTTAATTTATTTCTTCTCGCGATTATCAAGTTAAAATTTTCACTTTTATTATTTTGGTTACTTTCATTTTTTTATTTATTAAGAATTTAAACTTAAATAGGTCAGAAGTCTTCAATTATGTAGACAATTGATTGGTTGATAATCCGCATATTGAAGTTTCTCCCTTCAATTCACGTCTCTAAACGGGGGGGGGGGGGGCATCAAGTGTATGTTTGGTATGCGGCAATGGATAGTTTTAAATTTAGCTTCTTTTTCTTCCTTAAGATTGTTCTGTACTATCCAATTTTCCCTTCAAAACATGCTAAAAAGGTCATCTACTATCCAATCTTCCCTACCCAGCATGCTAACGTTAGCCAAACTTGAAAATTAAAAATGTCCAAACAAGGATACAATGAAATAAGAGCTAGAAAGTAAAGAAAGATGATATTTTGGAGCGTTAACCATGAAATGGTAACACAACAGATGTTGATCAATATTATCTATCATTTTTAACATGACTGGAAGGTACATGACTGCAATGTAACATACCTGAGCAGAGAAGGCGGTAAAAATGGGTAGAAAGCGCTTCCTGCAATATGCATTGAAGAGAAGCGTCATAACTGGAAGAGGAAACATCAAGCTTGATGCTAGAGAAAGCCTTTTTAGTGTGAAAATTCCCACAGCAAGAGCATGCATCAGTACAAGGGAGAAGATTATTGAATTGTGCACAATAGGCCAGTACTTTCCACCAGTCTCGTACTTGGGTGCATAAACATTGATAAACTGCAAAATATACTCTTATATTAGCAACAATTTCCAACACAGGGTTGATTAATTGTTTCTTTTCCATTTATCTGAACAATTTTTAAAACTAGGCAATCTATCATGAAACAGACTGAATGAGAAACAATGTAATTGCAGGTCCTATATAAAAATCATGAATTTAAGAGAAATATAGCTCCAAATGCGTTTCTAAAAATTTCAGGAAGTTAAATTGTTAATTCAGAATTTATTTACAGGTGCTACATTTTCTATACTTTATATATAATGACACCTTTTGTATAGAGCATTTCTTTCTCGTCATTATACGTTTTCCCCTTATGAGAGACACTGCAAGGGCATATCGATGCGAATGACCCTATCTGCACTAAAGCACTTAATGTTTACACCTAGGTTAGCACTTGCTTTAGTAGCCAGGTGGTCGCTTCCACTATAATGCATTAACGCTTGCCTAGCTGTGAGATAGTAGTATTTGGTTTTCTATAGTGATCATTGTCACCATACTTGCATAGCTAATCCGATATTGGCATCTAGGAGTAGTGCTGCAAGCGCTCATTCATGGAAGACCCCCTCATTCGGTTTATGCGACAACTAGAAGGTGATGATAAAGAGTCCCACAAGCAAAAGGCGGAGATTGTGATAGACTATGATCCAAAGACTAGCCTTGGACACTTATTTTAGGAAGTGGAATTAGGAAGTTGATTGTACTTCGATTTATTTGATTGTATCTTGATTTATTTATTTCACTAGTTATTAGGTTTAAGTTAGGTAACTTTCCATTTCTCTTAGTTAAGTAATTTTCCATTTTCACTAGGATATTAAGTATAAATAGCACTAATGTTTTAAATAATGCAGACCATTGATTTGGTTATTGAGTGATGTTGAAATTTCACTCTACAAATCTTCTATCCTGGTATGCCTGTGAATGCTTTTACATTATGAATTACCGTAATAAAAAATCGCAATGACAATAAAGTACTTTGAAATTAGATACTTTCCCACGAGATAGGCATGTACTTCAAATAAACTACTTCCAGTAGATAACTCAGGCAATGACTTTATGATCACGTCAATTTCACATCCTTTGGTCAGCATCATAAAAGGGTAATTTGCACGAATAAAAGTAAATGAAAAGAGTAATAGGCAGGTAATTAACTAACCTGATTACGGTAGATGATATATCCAAGACAGAAGTAAACCAGTAAAAATGGCAAGATTAGAGGAGCAAGAAAGAAGTATATTATTCCAAGTAGACAGAAAAACAGAACCCTCGGAATGTCCCAATGGTAAGAAAAACTTGGAGCTTCAAATTCGTCAGTTGTAGGTTCAGAAAAAGGCTTTCTTAGTAGGCTCCAAATAAGTGGGATGAGGCGGAATAGTTCTGATGAAGTACTCGCCCATCCTGATGTGACAACATAGGCAATGAAGAAAGATGCCTGCACAGAAATAATAACCAAGTATATGATGATGACGACAATGATGATGATGATATGAGATGTGATTATCAGACAACATCATATGTTACTTCCTTCTCTAGTGCAAACTGCCCTGGGACATTTAGGATGTCTTTGGGGACTGTACAAACAGAATCAGATGAGATTTAGTCTAACTTTACCTAGTTTGTATAGATTACGTGTGAAATCAATTTCCACTATACCCTAGTGCAAACTATTTGGTGCGGATCTTCTAGTATACATAACAATGAATGCAATGGAGTGGCCAAAGACCCAACTCCAATGTACTGCAAGGAACACTTAGTTTGTCGCTGCTGCATTTGTTATCTTCATTAAAATAATGTCAATTTATTGACTATGAGTCTTAGTTTGACCATTCCTCGGCTATTTAGCTCACTACGGAAAAAACTTACAATGACTTTAATCTGCATAAGATAGTTCCCAAAGGATGTTTAAATTTCACCATCTTCATCTCATGTAGCTATACAGTTAAAATTTGGGGAGGGAAATCCTTGAATCGAAGATAAAAACTTCATGACAGGAGGTGTCATTTTCAGAAACAACTGAAGAAGCAGGTTGGGAAGGTATCCTGTGACAACTTGACTGACAAAAGTTCTGCAAGAATGACCAATGAATCTCAGTAGAAAATTGATGTTCCTTGTTCAGTAACTTATTGCTCATGCAGTAACTGAAAAATAGATGTTAGAAAATTGTAGATCATTTTAGTAGAATTTACAACAATAGTCAATAAATGTGCAATGATGAAAAGCAGATGTTAGAATATTATCTTAAGTGAATTCTCCGTGCATTTCGATGGTCAACTCTTATCATATACACTGAGGAAAAGGGAGTTCAACTTTATGTTAATAGATGTGCAACGACAAATGCTTACATTTTCAGGATGCTCGTCAGGAATGGAAACAAGACTTCTAACTGAGACAGGTTATTTAGACCTTGCACAATCAACACGGGGATGAAGAACAAAATTGTAAGAAGAACGTATGCAACAATGACAACAAGATTCAAGATCCATTTTAGCATGAACGATGAAGAGAAGAAAGGCCAGTAGACATCGTGGGGTTCTGGTGCTTGCTCAGTTACCCACTCAGTGGGATCGTCTGATTGTTGCAGATGTAGGGCCATGGCAGCACCATATCGAGACTTGAAAGAGACAAAGGCAGCTTGAACTTCCTTTCGCATCTTTTTTTTTTGGGGAAAAGAAAGGGCAAAGAAAGCAAAGGGCAGCACATAAGAAGTTAATATAGTTGTTACACTAGGAAAAAGCAATTAAAAACATTTAAAGAAGACTGCACATTAATTTTTGGCTCCAACGCAAACTTTGTGGTCAATAATATTCTCTTTCAGAAACAATTCCTTCGTTTAAAGCCTCAAAAAGTATGTGATTGGGCATTTACTATTTGGATGAAGTTGCAAATAATTTGACCAGAAAGCACGCATAGAAGAAATAAATAGAGTCAAATATATATACCATCACTGATTGAAAGAAAGAAAATTTTGAACGTGTAAACTTGTTATGGGTATGTCTGTTGGCTCCAATTTCACATTCCAAATAAATATTTTGGCTTCTTTTTATAGTGATTCACAATATCAAACTTTCCCCTAAATAGCCTACAACCACCACCCTGAAACTTTGGATCTATTGTTTCAGTTAGTAAATGGGGAAGCCATTTTACTCACCTTTTATAGAAGCACATTTGGTAATGCAGGAACATAAATATTGAATGATGGAGGGGAACAATCTTGCAAAATATAGTATTTAAGTTGCCTAATAATTCATTAAGGGAGTATCTTTAATGTGCATGTACTGAAGTTGATTAAATTTCACATTTTCATTGAATAGGTTGATATTCCCATTTCAAATCTGTAGTTTAATAGCAGAAACAAAGGATTAATCGCACAAATATATTAAACTTGATTGAAATTCATAATCTTGCTCTATCCGATAAACAGAGATTTAATAATGGCAGTTAAGACTTTTGCTTGAAACGCAAAAGATTTTTTGGAAAACAAGGAAAGGCAAAAAAATTTGGGGGAAAATTGCAGCAGCGGTCCCTAATCTTTTCATTTTTTGCAGATTTTACCCTAACCTTCATTTTGTGCCAACGGAGGTTCCTAACATTTCATAAATACACGTCTGAGATCCATCAGGATGGAAACCATCCAAAACACCGTTAGTTCACCGGAAAAATTAAGGAATCAACATCCAATAAAACCATTCAAAACATCGTTCAAAAACACTGTCCAAATGGTATCAACATTTAATAAAATCGTCACAGTAGCAGATAGTTCAAGAAATTTTTCCCTGACAGTGTTTTGGACTGTTTCCATCCAGATGGATCTCAGGTGCATATTTATGAAATGTTAGGGGCTTTCGTTGGCACAAAATAAAGATTAGGATAAAGTCTGCAAAAAAATAAAAAGGTTAAGGACCACTCCTGCAATTTCCCCAAAATTTGGACTGCTCAAATTACAGCAATAATGATAGTTGTTGAAATTAAAAGGGAGGAGAAACAGCTTACAGCGAGATTGCTAAATATATATGTTTTCTGAACCACCAGATGTGATAAATATGTAGTAGGATGGTATTCCATGAAAAAGCTCTGAACATTGTTGCTAATACTGCCGCCAGCAGAGACAGGGATACTGTGGACCAAAATAGTAAATTGATGTGGCTGAGGTTTGGACGAATCAAAATAAGCAATCCTTTTTGAAGATATGTACTTGTATTCCTGGACAATCAATACTATTAGAACCAATTCGAAGTTAGTTATTTCTGTTATCTTTCTAGTTCTCATAAACCTTAATAAAATGAGAATACTGTTTTATAATCTTATAATTTTGTACGGTACACAAATGGGAAGCATGAGAACAAGAGAAATGGGAGAAAGAACCACTATAACATATTAGGAAAATCAAAGGCATCAAAACATTATTATTTGTTGAACCACCTTCTCTAAAAGCTTAAGTTGTTAGAGAGAAGACAAACTTATTTTTTAAGCATTTCAACATTCCCCCTCATGTGCAAATAGGGGTCCTAAGTTGAAATCTTGCTACCACTCATTTATAAAATTGGGTACATGTATGATCTTTGATGAAAAATGAACCACCAGCACTTGAGGGGCGTGTTGAAATATATATGTATTATCTTTTTAACAACTTAAACTTTTAGATCAGACAGTTCGGTAGTTATCTAATTTAAGATAATGAAATTGAGGTAAAGTAGCTTGGATTAAAAAATAAAAGATATATTAAAATCCTTTCGAGATTAGGCCATCCCACCTAGCATTGCTGTAAAGGTATATGACTTACATAGTAAAGAAGATAACAGATAAAAATGGTGAGGACATAAACTGCACAGAAGTGTATCCATAGCCTGCAACAGAAACATTTTAAAGGGAATACAGTTTCAGGCTTTGTTTGGGTAAAGAGCAGAGGTAAAACATATACTTATATCATACGAGGCAACCATAGGCCTTAACATAATTTTGTAATATACAAAGAGACAGAAATTCGTCACCTTTTGGAACCATTATTTACATTTGAGATGGTAAAAACATCCAAAGAATTGCTTGTCAAATTTGCGAAATTTATATCTTGTAGCTGATCCCCTGTGCAATTAACTGGAAGAAGAATGAAGACTCCAATGATTCCAGCAAGAGTAAATACCTTTAAACTGCATAATACAGATCAGAGAAAGCATGAAGGGATCAAATGTGGTGTTAGTCCTCCAAAACAAACTGATAGTGGTTTGTGCTCATGCCTTTTCTTTCATTCTGATACAAATTTGAAGTTATTGAACAATTTTTATCTCCAAATTTTGAATAAGGTCTTCCCTCCTCGCCAATCACATTACTTGAATGAATTATGCATTATTTCTATTTCTCATACACAAGGTAAACAATTATCATATTTCACAATGGTTAGTTATTGAAATCACAGGAAAAATTATTACCTGAAGGTGATGATGCGCATGAATACCACGGCATCCAAGCCTGAAGAAGACAGTATTTCATCTTCAGTAGGCTTCCATGCACGTCCCATCCATTCGGGAGTAGGTAAAAGCCTTCCAATATTGAAATAACTGGTTCGAGATTTATCCTCCGCAACCAAGCGGGGAACATAAATATTATAGTTCACCGGTTGTTTTCTTAGAATAGAGTACAAAGCAAAGAATAAAACACAAAGTCCAAAATTTATTCCAACCGAAGTTAGAAGTGCAGAGACAATCATTGGCAGTTACTATTGCAAATAGCACTTTATGTTGTTGTCAAAATCTCCCAAGTTACTGCTGTACTGCACCTTTCAAGAAAATGATTTAAAATCCTCAGATAACTGCATTAAAGCAAATGATTTACCAAAAAAAATCAGTCTGAGTTCGAAAATCATGAAAGAAATTTTTTCAAAATCATGAAATGTAGAAAGATAAAAGAATACATGAAAGATAAGAGAAATGCCACTTAGTTCTATGACAAAAGGCTGTAGAGCAGTGTCATCCCGAAATTTATTTACCACACTTGAGATTCATTACCTCACAATATTCCATTAATTTCCTCAAAACAATTAATTTTATTTGGACAATGGGCATCAAAGGACACACCTTGTGGACAGCTAAAGCACCAAATACCATTTATATTCCTCTACAACTGAAGTTAACTGTCAAACTGGTTCCATTGCCTATTTAAATTGTTGCACCCTAAAATAATGGCTTAATAATGGATGCATACATGCTAAGGTGGTGAGATAAATCATCACCAGAAAGACAGATAGCTCGTTGAAGACAAAATTTACTTGGATAAAGTTGTCTTTCCTTATAACAGAAACTTTTAGATAAAGTAGTTCCATGTGGTAGCAAAACTCATGAATGAATTAAGTCATTACCACCTACTATTGAAAATTGTGCAAATGTGGAGAATTGGCCTCTACACGAGGGGTGTGTTTGAAGATAAAATCTAAATGAATAAATTTGTCGCCTCCTAAACAACTTCAACTTTTAAATGAAGTAGTTCAACAAGAACCATGAAATCCACAGTGGATGAGCACCCAACGAGATTGACTGACCCGATGGCAGCCACTATAGCTGGCCATGAGGAATCTGATCAGACACAGTCAAGCTGGTATAAAAGCAGCTCAACATTAAAATTTCATCAGTACTCAGTACATGCCAATGAAGAAAAACGGTCGTTCCACAGATATTTAAGAGTAGACTTTACACATGAATTAAGCTCTAATAATAAAAAGTCTGTCCCATAGGCAGTCAGATATACTTTTTCAAGATGAAATGACCGGCCAACCACAACACTTAACAAGGAGTGTCTGTCTCATTAACTCTGCCTTCTACAATTAATAACTCCCAGTGAATGAAGACTTTCCCTTCTGTAAATGCTCCCAAAGGCGTCACTCGCACATCAAAATGTACAAAAGTTACGATACTTTTACATATTCTCTCGAATCTATTTTTGAGAGGAAAGCCTATAACTTTACCCTCAAAGTCAGATCGGTCGGCACAACCCCATTTGTTGGCAAGAAAAGCTGACCTATATTTGTTCTGTAGTCACATGAGTGAAGAAGAATATCGTCTCACCTGGCCGATCAATCCGCCCCCACTCAATGTTGGCTGTTTCAGAGCAATTTCTGACGTAAAATAGTTAAACAATGATTTGGTGTGCTATTGCAGTTGATTACCTCATTTAAGTTTGTTTCGAATTCTTCAGCCCGTAATTAATTTCATCGCGTATAAAATGCTTGATAGTCAGGATTTTGTGCATGTATTTCAGTTGATCTTCACGTATTTCACCCCCACGAAATTCATGAATATTTATCCACTAAAATATATATCTCTTAATATATAATTTTCGAATAACCTAAATTATTCCATACAACCTATTGCACAAACCAACAGCCAATCATGAATCATGATAGTGTAAATTCCAAACGGCTTAAAGAGCTCCAAATATTGAAATGCATAGAGTAAAGTTTCATTTCGAAATAAAAATAACTTTAGTCAACGACAAAATTAAGACTAATAATCAAATGAAATGCTATCAGATGAAGAAACTAGTCTTATGGATTGGTTGTGGTGGAGAAGGAGAAACCTGATTCTTGAATTCCCGGGGCGGTGGTGGCGTAGAGAGAGGCACGGTGGACTGCCTGAAGCCAAAAAAAGCTTCTTTCTTGGGTTCTCACGCATTAGGGAGGGAGTTGCACAAGGGAGCTTCTTTTCTTGTAATTTACTTTGGCCGGCTGATTCCTTGTTATTTTCAGTTGGGAATATAACGGCAGATATCCTCGGTCTATTTTTCTTATTAACTTTGGTCTCCATTTTCACATTTTTATTGCACTTGTGGTCCTTTATTTATTTATTTTATAGCCAAATTACCTTGAATTTAATTATAATTTATTACAATTTTCAATCAATTGAATGAAGTGGACCCGTAGATAGTTGAATTTTAGGAGAGATGATTGTAACTGAAAGTAAAAAAACCTAATATAATCTCCATAAATTTTATCGTGTTCCCATCCTAGAATGCAACCTAACAAAGTATACCAATTCTTAAAATAGAAGTTCTAAGCATAATCGAGAGATTTCCCATTGAATTGAAAATTGGGTGGGCTCTACTACTTGGGCTGACCTTAGACGGCACCCTTTTAAAGTGCAATGAAAGTGACAATGGATCTTATTAACTAATTTCCGTGAACTCTGATATTGTGCTTCGGTTTGATGCTCTGCAATTTGGGAACAAAGAGATATGAAATGTGGGATAATGGAATATAAGGAAAATGTCCCCTCAATCTCTTCTAACCCTGATGTGTGTGTGTTTTTTTTAAATCAAATGCAATTAAGATGAAGCGTTTGGTAATACCAAGTGTCTATCATGTCATTTTCACTTAGGTATTTCCTTTGCCACATGAGTTGTTTCGTTAATTTTGATGGCGGATGTTAATTCATGTATGGATGAGATAAAAAAATTTCGATCGTATATGACTTCGATATAGAGTTAAGTTTATGTATGATTTTGTTACATGAGATAAAGTTCATGTACCATACACATAATTAACTTATCAAGTATATGTCACTTCATTGCTATCTAGGTGCTCCGTTTACTACGTTGATTATTTTGGGCCTGTTTATTAGGAATTTTGAACATTGATTTTTTGACCATTAGGAGAAAAGTACGGTTCACATGTAAGAGAAGAAGTCAAAAATTAAAGTTGAAATAGTGAAATAACGGTTAAAAAATTAATTTTTTAGGATGAAAAATCACTCCCAAATGGGGCCTTCATTAGTTTTGATTGATGGAAGTTAACCATGTATGAATGCGATACAAATTTGTGAGTTCGTATATGATTTTGATACAAAGTTGAGCTTATGTATGATTTTGGTAAATTGGCCAAACTTCATATATCATTCACACATTTAACCCTCCATTAATGAAAAATGTTAAAAAATAAAAGGAGAATAAAGAGATTTTAATGATTTGGTGGGGGCATTTTTTAGTTTGTCTTTAAAAATACATTAATGAGTAAAAATAGAAGAAATAAAGCCAAATATATAAACTTAAAAAATTTGGGAGCCCGCCTAGGTCTAAGTGTCGAGTGGGTCAGTCCGAATATTTTAATATCCAGAACCACACATTATACTTCGATTATTTCATAAATGAGATTATTCGGGTCCTTGTAATTTTTAGAACCAAACTCGAATCGTCAGTTCTGGTTCCGATTTGGTTATACCCATAATATGTTTTGTAATATATTTAATAATCATTTTCATATATGTCATTCCAGTACATATATCTAACAGGCTACTACTCAACAATATTTTTGCAAAGGAGAAAATTTTTCTAAAAAATTCTCAAGAAACAAAATTGTGGAGACTAAAAATCACGAAAAGAGAAAAAAAAAAATGAAGACATTAAAAATTAAATTACAGTTTGAGAAGAAATTTTTTCTTGATAAATATTATTCGATCCTTGAGTGACGCATGCTATAACCTATCATTTAATTATGGACAATGCTTAAATTCTTCTACTCTTAAAATAAATTTACATAAAAAAATATTAATTAGATATATAATTATATAGTATCAAGAAATTGCAATCCACATATTGAACTTGTTCTATTAGTAGAATAAAAAAGAAAAAATATATTTCAAAGGAGAACTATGAGATCAAGATAACTAAAAAGGTATAAAACGGCCCAAATTATGAATATATTAAGTTCAATTACAACGTTTTATTAAAATAAAATTAAGTCCCCCGTTTGGCCCCCATTTTGTGGAAATGAAAATGGGCGGAATATTGCTTCTTCTTTTTTAATAAGTGGTTAAAAAGAAGGAAAAATTTTCGATTTACGTGTAATATTATTTTATGGATGATTATGTGATTGAAAATAAGAGATAGAAAAATGAAATGTAATAGAATTAAAATTAATGGGGGCCAAACAGGAAAGATCACTTAAATTTATAAATAATGCAAAAAGTAAAAGGCTCGAATGATAAAAAAAAAAAATGAAATATTTGATTCATCAATTTACACCAATACATATCTTGAACTTTTGCTTCATAAAAGCCTAAATTACAAAAATTAACATGTCCTAATCTCGAAAATGCAATAATTTGATGTGACTCGAGAAGCAAAAAAGTAGGGGTCAATCTTGATTTTTTAGGGGGTAGAGTCTACAATTTAGACTAATTACTACCAAATTAGGGTTTTTACCCAACTTATAAATTGTATATAAAAAATATAAAAATAATAGATTTCATTTGAGTACCCATGGTTCTGGTTCAGGGACCAAGATTCGAACCAAACCCATTCGGTTTTTAATTCTCAATTCCGGTTCCTGATTTGTTTTTTGGGAATCGAATAGGAACATTAGATTTCAATTTAGAAAGTTTGATTTCGATTCAAATGCCTAGGCTCCTTGAGTCAATGCCTTAGGTAACCGCCAAACTCGACTAATGATTAAACTAGATTTGTAAAAATAAAATAAAAAAAACCTCTGTCACATGACTTACAAGAACTTCTAAAAATAAATATTTATAGTATGCAACATTTCATTTCTTTTGAATATACTAGTTTTATGCCTGTGCAATGCAGGTTCTGGTTCAGGGACCAAGATTCGAACCAAACCCATTCGGTTTTTAATTCTCAATTCCGGTTCCTGATTTGTTTTTTGGGAATCGAATAGGAACATTAGATTTCAATTTAGAAAGTTTGATTTCGATTCAAATGCCTAGGCTCCTTGAGTCAATGCCTTAGGTAACCGCCAAACTCGACTAATGATTAAACTGGATTTGTAAAAATAAAATAAAATAAAATAAAAAAAACCTCTGTCACATGACTTACAAGAACTTCTAAAAATAAATATTTATAGTATGCAACATTTCATTTCTTTTGAATATACTAGTTTTATGCCTGTGCAATGCGCGACTTGTGTTTTTTTTAAGGCAACGTTAGTGTAAAACTAATTACGTACTACACCAGATGCCTAGGACCAACTTGATTGTACCAAACTGATGAAGTGTATAATCTAATCTTCTGGCTTTATTCAGCTTAGTCACCATCTTTCATCCTTACTGTACCACAAACCTAGGACCAACCTCATTTCATAATATCTACTGATAAGAGTTTGATCTTCTCGTGTCCCCCTTCTTATTTAAGACCATGAGCTGACATGAAATCCAAAACCATGTCTCAGAAGTGAACATCTTTGCCAATGTTCATGGTCCAACGAGTTCTTAGAGACCAATTCAGAGCAGGATTATAACTTGACAGAGTAATCTAAAATCCATAGCATAAGATAAGAAGACAAGCTTAGCCTCATGAAAAAGTTACAAGTCCTAATGAAACAGGATTATATTAGACTCCAATCAGTTAGCTATAAGATAAATGATCTTCCATAAAATACAGAGCATCGAGTTTTAATACAAAATATAAAACAAGGTAAAAGTGAGCATGAATTAAGATAGAGTGAAGAGCATGGAAATAGAGCTGAATGATGTTTTTTCAAAAATAAACCATCATATAGATAAAACACGCGAGGGTAACTTTTCTGATAGATACTGAAACATTTGCACACTAACTTGCAAATTCGCGAAAGTTGGTCCATCAGTAATCTAAAATCCATAGCATAAGATAAGAAGACAAGCTTAGCCTCATGAAAAAGTTACAAGTCCTAATGAAACAGGATTATATTAGACTCCAATCAGTTAGCTATAAGATAAATGATCTTCCATAAAATACAGAGCATCGAGTTTTAATACAAAATATAAAACAAGGTAAAAGTGAGCATGAATTAAGATAGAGTGAAGAGCATGGAAATAGAACTGAATGATGTTTTTTCAAAAATAAACCATCATATAGATAAAACACGCGAGGGTAACTTTTCTGATAGACACTGAAACATTTGCACACTAACTTGCAAATTCGCGAAAGTTGGTCCATCTAAAAATTTTTTTTTTTTTTTTTTTTTTTTTTTGCATTACAAAATATCTTATTATTCTTAGTAAAAAAAATTTAGGTAAATATAACAAGTCTATAAATAGTAATTATCTATTATTTGGTTGGATTTATATTTCATTGCTCTAAGGCTTTTATAGAAGCTTATTTATCTTTGAACTTCTCCTTCTCCTTCTCCTTCTCCATATGCTACACAACTTTTAGTTATACACTTTACTGTCTCATAAATGTAAAAGAATAACTTGTTCATCAAAAGTTCTTGCAGATGATTTTACGAGTTCTGAAATTCAATTCTAGAAGTAAAATGTTGAAGAGTTTTCTCATTTTCCAAGTTAAAGTTATTTATAATTATAGTAATCATTCCTGTATTTATGGATTCAAAACCATGCTGAAATCTTTTAGCTAAGTAAACAGCATTGGAATTGTTACATAAACTGCGTCCAATCGAAATATATGTAATATGACCCAATCTTGAGGACACCAATCAATAAAATATATCAAGCAAATATTGGTCAATATTATTGGAAGTTGACAGTGAACATGTGCATATAAATGCATCTTATTGAAATTTGATGAACAAATAAGGAATTTGCATGGCATAAAGCCTCGAGAATTCATATCCACAGAAGAAATATCTTGGTGCGCTTTAATATCAGTGTTGCTATCTGATAATTTTGTGATTTCTACGTCTTTAGGTTTTGGGGAGGTATTAATATTTTCCAATGAGATGTCTTCTCTTTGAACTAACCTTGTCACAAAAGCTAGAGCAGAGATTGCCAAGGGAATGTAAATGCTATGGTATGAAACAATAAATCGTAGAGAAAATGAACAACCATGAGAAATGCAGAGTGATTGTTCACCACAGTTACAACATTATGACATCCCCAGGTCCACTAAGTAATGGTTGCACGTATACGTAATCTTTAAACTACAACAAGGTGCAATATACATCTAGTCTGAATAAAACATCAAACATATACACCAGATGGGCTCCTTTTTTTATTTTTATTTTTATTTTTGTTTCAGGGAAAAAAAAAAAAAAGAGTGAGGTTTGAATCTCAAGACGAAGTTAAAATTTACTAGGCCCCTATTTGGTACCCATAAGAATTTGCACTGGTGAAATCTCACTGGAGAAATTCGCAAAGTTGAATAAGAAAATAATATAAACAAACTAAAAAGAAATAACAATCAATAAAACTGCAGAATTAACTGAAGTGACAAAATTGTGACAAAACTTACTGAGCCCCCGTTTGGTACCCGTAAGAATTTGCACTCTCAAAAAATAGCTACAGTGGGAAAAATGATCAGATAGCAGATCTATGGACCAAAGGGGATAGTAAGAAATGAGTAACAAGAAGAAATTTATCTAACTATGTTTTAAAAAAATAGAAAATAGAAGACAATCAGACTGATCATTTACTTCAAGAAACGTGTCCATAATGTCTATTAACAGAACCATACTCCACACCCACCACTGTGAAAACAATTCCCACAAGGATAATGTAGAACAAAAACCAAATCAGTAAACTAAAGGAAAAAAAAATAGGTCCATCGTACGAATGTATATACAGAATGACAAGATTACAACAAGACTTTAATTGCATCAATGTGTTTAAAAAATAAAGACCACTCTCTTATCCTTCAATGCTCAACACATAAGCTAATATACATTTGTCTATAGACTCAAAACCATCATGAAATGACATAAATGTCTTCGTTTATATGTTAAAATAAAAGATGCCACATCAATGTCAAACAAAGCATGTAAACAAATGAAAGAGAGAAAGGGAACTAAATCGAAGCAACAAATTCAAATAAATGTATACTTTTCTAGAAAAAGAAAATAAGAGAACACAGTAAAGACAAATAAAGAGATGGAGTAAGAGGAGGTAAGGGAAATGACAGAATAAAATTGAAAAAATCAACTATCCAAGTTGTGAATTGACCAACAGACTAAAATGAAACCGTGGAGTTTCTAGGTGAGGTTCTTACCCGCAAAAGTACTACAGAAAATTCAAAAAGGAAAAAATGTACTACCCCTCTAGCCTCTGCCTTTGCTACTTTTAGCTTTCTCAATACTTCCGACTGCAAAAAATATCTACGAAGCGATAAATTAATATCCACATCCATAAAATACATTTTCATCCTGAACTATCCCTATCAGACGATCCCCCTTCTTTACTTTCTACCAATTAAATTTGGAACACTGGTCTTCCCAGGTATCACATTTGTATTATACATCACGAGATCTCAAAACCATCCAAAACTAAAAACAGGAAAATAGGTAAAATCAATAAACATTAAAAAAAAATTAGTTATTGACAGTACATTGAAATTCCTATGAAACCTCTATTTCTGTAAATGAGGAGAAGAACAAAGAACAAATGTTTTTTCCAAGTTTAAAGTCCAACTACAAGCAACCAAACAAAAGATACTATTGAATTTCACTAAGTAGTAAATTCAAATAATTTCCAGAGTGATAAGACATGAAATGTTGTAATTTACATCCATTAATTCTTGCATTTTTATGATTAATTAACACCTAAATGTGCTAAGTACTCTTATATTGTGATTTAGGTTGCATTTGGATGATCATGACATAGAATAGAAAAAAAGAGCGAAAAATGACTTAAATGGAAGAAATTGAAAGTTCAGGGACCAAATTGCAAATAATCTCTAGATGAGACAAGCAATGGAATGAAGATTAAAGATGTTGCAGGATCAATTGGACGCAATTAGAAGTTGAAGGGTTGAAATTGCAAGAGAAACGATTTAAAAAAATAAAAAATTGAATTAGGGACTAAAATACAACTTTTGGAAGAAATTTTGCCTGGACGACAACCCAGTTATAAAATCTGGGGTGACTGTCCAACACCAAAAATCAATTACCGAAGCCAAAAGCCATGCTTGAGCGACTGCCCAAATTTTGCCCGAGCGACGGCCCATGTCAATTGGGACGAGAAAAATCTGATTTCTTTTTCTGATTGAAATTCTTATGGAAACATATATTGTACATGATATATATACCTCAAATCTCATCCAAAACCAAGAGAACGCCTCCAACCCTATTTTTATCTATTTGTGCTCAAGATTATTGATGTATTGCTAAACTTCATCTCTTGGTCGAAGGATATTGAAGCTTTGGAATCGTTTTCAATTGTGAGATCTATCTAATTTTCATTGTTTAATTTATATTTTCAGTATTGAATATTCTTCTATGCTTAACTTCATGATTGTTATGTTTGATTACTAAAAGGATCAATTAGTTTATCATGCGTTTCAATCTATAGCTAAGTTAAATATTAAATCTGTAATTGTTTAATTAATCTAACTTGTGAAACAATAATAAGTGCATTTTTATGCACTTATATAACTCACAAACATAAACAAAATACGAGCAAAGTGTATGAAATGTGACCTAAATTCGCTTGATTCTTGGATTATAGGGTTTTTTGATGGACTTGATAGAACTCATGAGAAAAAGAAGGAAAAAGGACCAAAATGAATCAAAGTGATAGTTCAAGGACCAAAGTTCAAATATCAAAAAGATGAGCCAAAGGAGTAATCGAAAAATTGAGAGTGCCAAGTACCAATTGAAGGTCAACATGAGCAGATGGAACAAAAGAGTCAAAGAAAAGAGGTCAGGAAATAAGAAGATTGAATTTGAGGACTAAAACGACACAAAACAAAATGTTTAAGACCATATGCAACCGCACAACCCCCATCCGAAACTCAAACCAAAGAAATAGATCAAACCATGCGACCGCATGGTTGATAACCATGCGGCGGCATGGTGTCAATTTCTATCGTGATTCTGCAGTTTCCTTTTTGCATTATAATTCATTTGGAACTTGACTGGGATGGAATATAAAAACCTAGAACCATCATATTTCGGAGGAGAACACATTAGGAGGCAAGAAACCACATCTTGAAGAGGATTTTAAGCAGAATTAACGAGGATTTACACAAAGATTATCAAGATTTCAAGCAATTTCATAAACCAGTGATGCTTTTTCATCAACTTATCATGTATTCAGTAATTTTCTCCATGATAGGCTAGAATTTTCATGTACTAGGAGATCGATATACTATATGATGTGATTTCTTTAATTTTTAGTTTTCAATTTGACAATAAACACGTATTGGATGTTTGAATGATTTATATACAATAATTTTCATCCATAATTAAGTGCACGTAATTATGTGATGTTTGGTGGTTTATTTCATCTGTTGGAGAGAAGAGAAATAAATTAGACATGGTATAAATCGTCGTAGGGTCCGATAAGGGATAGAGATATACCCCTATGCTTCGCGTGAATCTTTAGATGTTCATAAAGTTACATGCATTCTTATATATACATTTGTCATGGAGATATAGGTCGGTGGTGTATAAGAATAGGTTCAATACATCTTGAGAGAGAGTGTTGAATAGATTTAGGAGCATTGATTCGTCAATAATTCAATCGTGTCGTCATTTTGTGAAATAAGGTTAAGATTGATCATTGCATGGGAATTCGTGATCCTAGTGCTTTTAATTTTCATTGAATACAACCAATTCACATTCTAAACACATAATTTGCATTTTAATTCATTAAAATATCGTTTTGCATACTGAGTTCATTCCAATCTTCAAGTTTGCATAATTAGGATTTTACTAAATTAGGGTTTTTCTAATAATAAATTCCTGTTTTGACAAATTTATTTCAGTTAAGGCTAAAATAGTTAGAATTGAACTACTCAATCTCTGTGGGACGATACTCGGAACTTAACATTCCACTTTATTACTTGTTAACAAACTGTACACTTGCGGTGAATTAAATTGAAAGAAAATATTTTGTGAACAAGCTTTTAGCGCCGTTGTCGAGGATTGAGTATCCTTTTAATTTTATCTATACTGGTACTAATTTGGACATCCATATTTACGTTTCCTATTATTTTGTTGTGTTTTATTTCACTTAATTTCATTTTGGTTTGTTCTAGTTATTATTTCATTTTAACATCTAAGCACTCATATTAACTCTTCTCGTAGATTTGCATACTAAGATCTGTTGATGGAGAATTGACACCAACTGATCCAGAAATTGAACGAACTTTCCATCGAAGGCAGCGAGAAAACAGAGAGGCACATCAACAAATGGCTAACGTGCAGAATAATCTGATTTTCCAGGTCAATGAAGAAGGGGCAGCGACGAAGGAAGTATGCTCATGGGAGATTTTATGACCCCTCAGATAATTCAAAGCCAGTCAAGTATCTTGTATCCACCGTTTGGATTGCCAAACTTCCAATTGAAGACTAATGTGATACAATTATTTCAAAATGGCCATCAATTCTACGGAAGGACCGAAGAAAATCCACATACACATGTTTCTTGTTTTCTGGAGATGTGTTAGCACTTCAAATATTAAGGAATCTCAGACGATGCAATAAGATTAAGGTTTTTCTCACATACACTGCTCAACAAGGTAATTGAATGGCTGAATTCACAACCAGTCGCAAGCATCACCACATGGAATAATCTAACCAAGAAGTTCTGCACTGAGTTCTTCCCACCTACTAAGATTGCAAAGCTCAAGCACGACAAGGCAACTTGGAGAATATCGATGAAGCCTGGAATCGGTTCAAGAATATGCTGCGAAAATGTCCACACCATGGGATTAGCAATGGACTTTAGGTCCAATACTTCTATGCAGGATTACTTCCAGCCTTTAAAAGCATGGTTGACTCATCATCAAACGGATCACTGTCCACAAAGACAATTGATGACACACTGAAACTTTTCGAGACTATGGCTACCACTTCAACTATGTGGACATCGGAACGAGCAGTTCAGAAAAAGACACCGTGGGTTTATGAAGTGGATGTTTATTCAGCTTTGTCAGCAAAAATTGATTCATTATTTCACAAGGTAGAAAACATGACACAATCAACCACCGCAGCACAGTTGAAGAATACCAGTTGTGAAGAATGTGGAGCTAGAACATGTAACAACAGAATGTCCAATTTTGGCACAAAGAGTAGAGCAGACAGATTTTACTCAATGGAGACATCGGCAGCAAAACAACACCTATGGGGAAACATACAATTCAAGTTGGAGAAAGCACCCGAATTTCTCTTGGAGCAATCAAAACCAGAATAAACCGCAGGGTCAATATCAACAGTCTGAGAAAAAGCCTCAATTGGAAGAGACATTTGGTAAATTCATGGAGAAGACTAATCAGTATATGGAAGCTAACAATCAATTCATAAGGAAAATTGAAGCCACTCTTCAAGACCAGAGTGCAGCTATAAAAAATTTAGAAACTCGGATGGGACAGATGACAGTTACTTTGCCCGGCAGAGCACTAGGCAGTCTACCGAGTAATACGAAAATAAACTCAAAGGAGCATGCTAAGGCAATTACAGCTCGAACTGGAAAGTAGCTACCAGAAATCCATGTAAAAAGGCCGGGTGTAAATGAAGAAGCAGATTTTCCAACGATAGAAGAACCTATAGAGCATGATAAATAGATGGAGGAATCTTTCCCCAGCTGAAAGACTGGGTAAAATACAGAGTAAAGCAACCGTTAACCCTCACGAGCCTCCCATACCTTTTCCACAAAGGCTAAAAAAACAGAAGTTAGAGCAGTAATACAAGAAATTTCTTGAAGTTTTTAAGAAACTCCACATCAACATCCTACTCGCTGATGCATTATTCCAAATGTCTAGCTACGCAAAGTTCCTGAAGGACATACTATCAAATAAACACAAGCTCGGGGATCACGAAACAGTAATGCTAACAGAGGAATGCATCGCCAGAATTCAAAAAAAGCTCCCACCAAAATTGAAAGATTCACGGAGTTTTACTGTTCCTTGCACTATTAGTGAAGTTCATTTTGATAAAGTTTTGTGTGATCTTGGCGCAAGTATTAATTTAATACCTCTATCTATTTTCAGGAAACTTGGCTTGGGAGAGGTTAAGGCGACTACTATAATGCTACAACTGGCTGACAGATCGTTAACACATCCCAGGAGAATAATTGAAGATGTGTTTGTCAAGGTGGAAAAATTCATATTACCTGCGAATTTCCTAATCTTGGACATGGAAGAAGACAAGGATATTCCATTAATACTCAACAGACCATTTTTGATAACAGGAAGAGCCTTGATCGACGTTCAGCATAGGCAACTAATATTGAGACTGGGAGAATAGCAGATCTCGTTTAATGTTTTCAAGGCAATGAAACTACCTACAGAGACATGTAGCTGTTGTCAAATCGACGTGATTGATACGGTGATCCAAGACTCCTTTTTGCTACACAACCCATCAGATACATATGAAGCTTGCAAACTCTCTGATTCAATGGAGATGGAAACTTGTGCAAGGTTTCTGGATACCAACTTACCTTATACGCGCAGAAGGCATTTTGAAGAGCTTGGAATAGGACCTACAAAACCACTACCATCCATTCAGTAGCCACCAAAATTAGAACTCAAGCAGTTACCACCAGACCTCAGATATACTTACTTGGGAGAATCCTGTACACTCTCTGTGATCATTTCAAATACAGTCAGCGAAGTGGAAGAAGAGGAACTGCTTAAGGTACTCATGAAGAATAAGACAACAATTAGGTGGAATATAGCAGATATCAAAGGGATCAGCCCATCACTGTGCATACATAAGATTCTCATGGAAGAGAATTTATGGCCAACCATAGAAAGTCAGCGAAGGTTGAACCCAAATATGAAAGAAGTGGTCAGAGTAGAGGTATTCAAACTTCTTGATGCTGAAATCATCTATCTGATATCAAAAGGTGTATAGACTAGCCCAGTTCAGGTGGTACCAAAAAAAGGAGGAATAACAGTAGTGCCCAATGAGAAGAATGAGTTGATACCTACCAGAACAGTCACATGATGGAGAGTTTACATTGATTACCGCAAACTCAATGCAGCAACAAGGAAAAATAACTTTTTCCTTCCATTTATGGACCAAATGCTGGAGAGATTGACAGGCCACTCACATTATTGCTTCTTCGATGGGTATTCAGGTTACAATCAGATACCAATGGCACCAGACGATCAAAAGAAAACTACATTCACGTGCCCTTACGATACTTTCGCATACTGAAGGATGCCTTTCGGCCTTTGCAACGCTCTTGCCACTTTTCAACGTTGTATGATGGCAATTTTCTCAGACATGGTAGAAATTTTATTGAGATATTTATAGATGACTTCTCGGTCTTCGGGTCTTCGTTTGACGAGTGTTTGGAACACTTGAATCTGGTATTACAAAGTTACAGGGAAACCAATTTAGTATTAAACTAGGAAAAATGCCACTTCATGGTGTAAGAGGGGATCATACTTGGGCAACGGGTCTTAGCAAAAGGGATTGAGGTGGACAAAGCAAAGATTCGGGTTATTGAAAAGTTACTACCACCAACGTCAGTAAAAGGGGTTCGCAGCTTCTTGGGGCATGCTAGATTCTACAGGAGATTCATAAAGGATTTTTCAAAAATCACCAAACCCCTCTGCAACCTGTTAATGAAAAACGTGCCCTTTGAATTTAATGAAGAATGTCTGACAACTTTCAACTCTTTAAAGGAGAAACTCACATCGGCGTCGATAATTGTAGCACCTGATTGGGAGTTACCTTTTAAGTTAATGTCCGATGCCAGTGATCATGTCGTAGGTGCAATATTGGGGCAGCGACAGAACAAGATTTTCCATGTAATAGATTACGCAAGCCGAACATTGAATGATGCCCAGATCAACTACGTGACCACTGAGAATGAGCTCTTGGCGGTGGTCTATGCCTTTGACAAATTCTGATCATATTTCGTGGGGTCTAAGGTCATAGTCTACACAGATCACGCTGCATTGAAGTATCTAGTGACAAAGAATGATGCCAAGCCGAGGTTAATCCGTTGGGTATTACTGTTGCAAGAGTTCGACATTGAAATTAGGGATAAGAAGGGTAGTAAAAATGTGGTAGCAGATCACCTATCGAGATTAGAACAAAAAGAACTAGAAGCGTCAATGGAAATCAATGAAATTTTTCTTGATGAGCAGATGTTCAGTGCAGAAGAAGCCCTATGGTAAGCAGATATAGTCAATTATTTGGCTAGGTCAATCCCACCACAAGATTACTCGAGTCACCAGAAGAAGAAGTTCTTTACCGAGCTGAAATATTATTTTTGGGAAGATCTTATTCTTTATAGGCGAGGGGCTAATCAGATTGTGAGAAGATGTATATCTGAAGATGAAGTACCTGAAATTCTTGAGCATTGTCATTCATCTGCCTATGCGGGATATTTCGGAGCTTCAAAGACTGCAGCTAAGATTTTACAGTCAGGGTTCTATTGGCCTACATTGTTCAGAGACCTTTTTTTTATTTATTAAGAGGTGTGATAGATGTCAATGCACTAGGAACATCTCAAGAAGGAATGAGATGCCACTGAACAGCATATTGGAAGTAGAAATATTTAACGTCTAGGGAATTGATTTTATGGGACTGTTTTCCTCATCGTTTTCAAATCAGTACATCTTGGTAGCAGTTGATTATATGTCAAAATGGGTGGAAGCTGCATTGCCAACGAATGACGTGAAAATGGTAATTTGGTTCTTGAAGAAATATATCTTTACCAGATATGGCACATCGCGGGCAATAATTAGTGACGGGGGCAAACATTTTTGTAATCGCCAATTCAAGCAATTATTGAGTAAATATGAGGTTAAATACCAAGTAGCAACCCCTTATCATCCACAAACCTGTCAGCAAGTCGAAGTGTCCAATGGCAGTTGAAGAGAATATTAGATGTCACAATAAATTTCTCTTGAAAAGACTGGTCAAAAAAGTTGGACGATACATTATGGGCATATAGGACAGCATTCAAGACACCGATATGCACGTCTCCATTCTACCTAGTCTTTGGAAAAGCGTACCACATTCCACTGAAAATAGAACGCGGGGCATATTGGGCTATGAAACAGTTGAACATGGATTTGAAAGCCGCTAGTGAAAAGTATTTACTGCAGCTCAATGAGTTAAATGAATTCAGAATGGAAGCATATGAAAACTCGAAACTTATCAAAGAACGCACCAAAAAGTGGCATGATCTACACATTTAAAGACGAGAATTTGAAGTAGGGTAGAAAGTCCTGTTATATAACCCGAGGTTCAAGCTTTTCCCTGGAAAATTAAGATCAAAGTGGTCGGGCCCTTACACTGTCACTAAAGTTCTGCCATATGGAGCTATATAGGTCAGCCATAAAACAAAAGGAACATTCACAGTTAATAGAAAAATGTTGAAACACTACTGGGGCGGGGACATCTCCAAGCAAAAGTCCACCGTTCAACTTAGAATGCCCAATTGAAGCAAAAGTGGGAAAGTCGAGCTATCGACTATAAACTAGCGCTGGGCGGAGGCAACCCATTGTATCCTTTAATTTATCTTATCTTCGTTTGCAGTAGCTTAGGAAATTTTGATTTCATGTTTACATGATTAGTTAGGTCATCGATCATCCATGCATGTCAATAGAGTCTAAGCACCCTTCACATGAATCCCACATCAATGGGGCACATGTTCGGTAAACTTGAAGTGGTTTTGGGTGATTAGGGGTATAATTCACGCATTTCCAGACAAAAGGTCATTTTCAAAAAAATTTAAGGGCCAATGTGTGATTGAGAGTTCAAAGTTTGGTTGAGGTCGTGTTTTTGGGGGAAATCAAATTTTTACTTTATTTTGTTTCATTTTATTTTATATATATATATAAATTAGTCTATACGGTCGCATAGACTAAGTGCCCATGCGATCGCATGTACACTGACCGCAAACAAAACGAAATTTTTTTTCAAAGCCATGTGACCTCATGGATTAACACCATGCGGCCACATGATATTACTAGTTACGGGTTTTTAACCTGTAACTTGGCCATTCAATGACCACTCCTCTCCGTTCATCTCTCTCGCCCAACACACCCAAACACACACCTTACTCAAGTCATAGGGCACGATTTCTACCCATATTCACACAACCAACACACAAGTTCATCACATTATCAAGAATTGGAGGGTAACTAATTCACCCACATTAACACCAAGTTCAAGTTACAATTCTCTAAGCCCTAAATTTTTACTTAGAATTGGAAGGCTTGAATTTTCTAATTTTCCAACAATTGGTGAATATTGAATGCTATGCCATGTTTGTGATTTTTTTGTGACATTGGATGCTAGTTTAGGAAGCTTTATACACCAAAGTAGTGAGAACTTCAAAATTCTCATAATGTGTTTGATGAAATGCCTCAGTGAAAATTTGTGTGCAATTTGGTGCTTTTTGCATGAGTAATGATTGACAAACCTGGTGGCCAACACATTGTGATGAATTTCCACGTTAATTGAAATAGAAAACATCTATATCCATTTTGCAACACAAAGGTCACGGCACCTCACGTTACCCACTTTGGCACATAATTTGACACACCAAATGAAATCTAATTGATTTGGAATTTGAGTATGTGCTAGACCTCGTTGAATACTTCCATATGCCTGGAGATTGTTCGAGAAAATTTCGATAATTCCCAATGATGCCTGGGGTCGAAAGTGCGCACTCAGTCATGGGCCAAAATTTGATAATGTGCATGTTTTGGCCTAATTTTCTGAGTTTTTTCCTATTGGCATAATATTTCTACTATCTTGACCATCATATATGGAATAATGCACATTGTCATGTTACACATGCATCTAGGAGTGAGTTTTGGGGATTCGTGCATCTATAATCAACTTTCATGTTTTTGACATGCATTTTTCATTGCATTCTATGGTTTTGACATTCGAAGTCTTATTTTTGTAGGATGCCGCCGAAAAGAACTCGAAGGGTAAAGAAAAAGTCGGTTCATCATCCGAAACTGCAAAAACTAGAGAGCTCGAACGGAATTTACAAAGGTTCTTCAGTGCCGAAACTATTGCCCAGTATGAGAATATCATACGCCACTGGACAATGAACCCTGAAAGACCAGTTAAATTTGAAGATTCCCCGGGGTTTGAATTTGTGAACTTGGTCCATATTTGTGGTTAGGAAAAGTGGTAAAGAGACCTCAGCCAGTTTATGAGATCTCGTCCAAGAATTTTATGCAAATTTCAACAATGAAATCGATACCCCAGGTTCAGAGCACATACATCAGACATGGGTGCGAGGAAAATGGATTACGTTCTCCTCGAAAGTTATCCATAATTATTATCAGTTGAACACGGAGAATGTGGTTCCCATTGTTTGATTGATTACTCGCAAGTGGACGGGATCGTGAACCAGTAATATAATAGTGTGTAGAGTGTCGAACCCACGATGACCATGTGTTTGATCCAATCAAAATTAATAATACCCTCAATCGAATAGCAAAAGCATGTTGTGACTAAATAATATTAAATCTAGCAAAAATCTAGCAACTAAATTGAAAGCAAAGTGAAAATTTATCAAATTTGTGAGAATTATTGCTAAGATGTGGAATCCCCCTTACTACTTCAAAATTTAAATTGACAATTTGAAATCATGCTTGTTGGTCAATGTTCCTATTTTAATTGAAAACCTCTCTCGATAGTTATCAAATATATTCCCCTCATGTAACATTCATATCTCTCGATGGAAGATGCGAATATGATAAATGTATTAAACGAGCTAGAACATATTTAACAACCATGTGAAGCATAAAGGTATATTTCTATCATTTATCGAACCTCACAATATTTATTAATATGTGCTAACAATCTTATTACCTCTCTCGATGATAATAAAATTCACAAACAATTCAATTAATGGCCAAGTAATTGAAAAGCAAGTTAAATCATAATAAACAATCAAGAATTCGAACAAGTTTAACATCAATTTAATTATTCAACCCAAAAATTCGAAACAAGGGTTCATCATATCTTAGCAATATAAAAAAAATTAGCCAAACATATTGTCGAAATTAAACACGCAAAAGTTAAAAAACATCACCAAACTTTGACGGAACGTGGTTAACGTTGACAAATTGAAATCTGCCTTTTTTTCCTTCAAAATCAGCCCTATTTCTGCCTTAAAGTTTCAACAGGTTTCTGTGTTTTCTTTCCCCAAAACAACTGCCCAAAGTGTTTGATTCCACCAGGTTGGCTAGGTTTTTGGTGCTTATAAAATTCTAGCAGGCAACTCGTTCTATTTTCGGCAGATTCTGTATGTGTATAATATATTTTTTTGGTCCCTAATTTTGACACTTCTTTTTTCTTTCTCTACATGCGTGTGTCTTGACTGCTATGCTTCTTCTCCTCTGTGTTCTATCCTCTATTTCCACGCATGAGATGTATTAATGTATAAGGTAGCAGCCTCCTCTTTTCTCCTGTGCGTGTCCCCACCTTCGTCTCTCTTCGTGCGTATGTGTTAAAATATAATATTGCAACCCACTTTTCTAACTTTTTCCTTTCACTGCCGAACGTATCTCCGCAGAAAGCTGCCGTCTTCTATGTATATATATTCATGCTGGAAACCCCCCCCCCTTTTTTTTTAAATTTGGATCAAAACAAAAGTCCACAAATTAGGCCCATTGAATCCTTTATTTTCTTCAAGTCCTTCAGTTTCCAAACTATGAAATTTGATCTCCAAACTTTGTATCCAATAGCCAATTTAGTCCTCGTGTTTTGGAATTTGTCATTTCTTTGCTGATTTTTTTTTTTTTTTTTTGCTTCCTTCCTTCGATTCCCTTTTCATTTATAGAATTACCTATTTAACATAAAATAAAAAAAAAATTAGGATATAATTTGTCGAAAAACTACCAAATATTGCTATTTTAATGCGCCGAATAAGTGTATAAAATACACTTATCAAACACCCACAAACTTAAACATTTGTTTGTCCTCAAACAAAATTATAACCTAAATAATAACAACACACAAGCATGCAAGTATAATTGGTTGGACAATCTAGCCTTTAAATTCAGAATTTGAGATCACAATATTAAATTCACAAACCGATTCAAAGTCACAACACCAAACCAATATCCACTTTTTCAATGCAAAATCAACGTGTGTGTGTGAAGAATTAAGTAAACATTAATGACTTCATATGTTGTTCTAATTCCCGACCCTCTATGGTCAAATATATCATTTCATCTCTCGTAAGATTCACACCCCCAAACTTATTCTTTTTCACTCTTTTCTCAGTATGTAATCTAAGGTTAAATTTTTCATTACTATCCTCACACTCTCAAATTTAGGAAGACGTTACTGATTGCAGGTCAACACTTCGATGAACAAGGATTCTCCAATTATTTGATTGCTTTGACTGCCAAGACTGAACTAAGCTAATTATCTTTCATCGAAAATCAAATTCCCTCGAACAAGTGTTGATGCTTAACCAAGGCATTTAGTGCTTTTGCTTTTTTTCATGCACTTGCTTTTTCTGATTTTTGAAAGTATTTTTTATTATGTATTTTATTTTATTTTTTACATTCTCTCCCTTAAATTTTCTAAATGACCCATGTAACAGGCTTTAGGTCGATGACTTCCAAGTCAGATGACTTTAGGGCACCAGATTTTAAGATACCCTTACAGGCTTAATAACTCGAATAAAAAAGGTTTCGAAGAGAATAATTTTTAAATTTTTTGTTTAAGGGCAACTTCATCTTTGATTGCTTTCTAAATGACCCCTGTAGCAAGTTTTAGGTCGATGACTCTCAAGTCAGACGACTTTAGGGCACCAAATTTTAAGATACCCTTGCAGACTTAATTGCTCGAGTCACAGGTTTCAAAGAGATGTTTTAAATTTTAAAATATATGTCTTGATTAGTGCAATGCCCCTTATCATACACTTATTCAAGAAAACTGACCTCCAACTCAAGACTTTCACCCATTTTTATCATGTTTATCTCAGACAATCCACACATTTTTTTTTCACACAAGGAATCCCTAGCCACATCCGTATCTTCCTACAATAGTAAAATCACTCCAAACTTTGCTAAATTTGGTCTAAGGATAATTAGTTTAGTATAGTTTGGGTAAAGCATCTATGTCCAACTAAATCAACATATTAAGAGCATGAAACAACTCATTTCATCACAATGTCAAACTCAATTTTTGTACCCATATAATATCAAGTTTTGCAATGTGAAATTTCAATCAGTCTAACATGCAACATATCACAATTCATAAATTAACACTAAATCCCAACATATCCACAGTTCATAAAATATATATTTTTTTTCTTTTTTTCTGTTTTTTAATTTTAAATTTTTTATTTAGCTAAAACAAACACACAAAATCATAAAAAATATACGAATTTTTTTTTCACCCCCAAACTTAAAATCGACATTGTCCTCAATGTCATAAAGTATAGCTAAGCACATAAAAGGGTAGGGAAGAAAAGGAAGAAGGTACTCCCCAATTTTTTTTTTTTTTTGTTGAATGTGTGAGGCCCTATGTGTGACGACTAGGCAAATTTTCCATTATACTTGTCCCTTGGTTTATGTTGGTTGGAGTGTTCCGCGACATCATGTTTCTACATATAGCAATTCAAATCAAATATTAAAATTAAAATAACCTAAAACATGTGTTACTTAGCCCAAACAATCAAAATACCAACAATACATTAAATGGTTTAAGGGGAGTATTAAGGATGGTGATACCCTACAAATTAAAACGTATCTAAATCTAATGCAACCCAGTAATCAAAACAAATCTATATGCTATGAGATGCATAAAACAAAATAAATAAAAGGGTTAGAAGATTGGGTTGCCTCCCAATAAGCGCTTAATTTATAGTCTTTAACTAGACTGTCAGATTGATCATTTTGGGTCGTGAAGTTGGGTGAGTGACTTCTCTTTATCAAAGTCACCACCCCAATATACTTTCAACCGCTGCCCATTTACTTTGAAGGTTCCTTTTGTCTCTTGAGTCACTTCAACTGCCCCATGTGGAAAGACTTGAACAACTGTGAATGGACCAGACCATCTAGAGCACAATTTTCCAGTAAAAGTTTCAACTTAGAATTGAACAACAATACTTGTTGACCTAGAGTGAACTCACGCCTCTGGATGTACTTATCATGCAATTTCTTTGTCATCTCCTTATACAATTTTGCATTCTCATAGGCATCCATCCGAAATTCATCCAACTCATTTAACTATAGCATCCTCTTATTACTAGCTGCTGTTAGGTCCATGTTTAATTATTTTACTGCCCAGTATGCTCGATACTCCAATTCCGCTGCAAGGTGACAGTCTTTTCCAAATACAAGGCGATATGGTGACATGCCTATTGGTGTTTTGTAGGCAGTCCTATATGCTCATAATGCATCATCAACTTTTCGTGACCAATCAGTTCTTAAGCTATTCACCGTCTTCTCGAGAATTCTCTTTAGCTCCCTATTTGACACTTCTCCCTGGCCACTTGTTTGGGGGTGATAAGGTGTAGCAACTCGATGTTTCATCCCATATTTTGTTAATACTGATTCCAAAAGCCTATTGCAAAAATGTTTTCCACCATTGTTGATGATAGTTCGAGCGGTGCCAAAGCGCGAGAATATGTTCTTCTTCAAAAAATTCACAACCACTCGAGCATCATTAGTTGGTGCTGCTACTACTTCTACCCATTTCAATACATAGTCAACTACCACGAACATGTACTGATTTTTATAAGAAGAAGGAAATGGTCCCATAAAATCGATCCCCCAAACATCAAAGAGCTCCACTTCCAGAATCGAATTCAAAGGCATCTCATTCTTTTTGAAGATCGTCCATGTACATTGGCATTGATCACAGTGTTTCACATATTCATGTGCATCCTTAAAAAGCGACGGCTAATAAAACCCTGATTGTAAAACCTTCGCTGCTATCTTAGACTACCCAAAATGCCTAGCATAAGCAGAAGAGTGGTAATGCTCCAGAATGTTAGAGACCTTTTCATTTGGTACACATCGTCGGATTATTTGATCAGCATCCCTCCTGTATAAGTTGGGATCCTCCCAATGATAATATTTCAGCTCTGAAAAGAACTTCTTCCTTTGGTAGTGTGTAAACTCGGGTAAAAGCACATTACACGCCAAGTAATTTACTATGTCCGCATACCATGGCCCACTCTCAACTGCAAAGATACGTTCATTTGGGAAAGAATCCTTTATATTGCTCTTGTCTTTCTGTTATGCTTGTTCAAGTCTTGAAAGATGGTCTGCTACCACATTTTCAGATCCTTTTTGTCTCGGATCTTCAAATCAAACTCTTGAAGGAGGAGTATCCACCGAGTCAACTTAGGCTTTGCATCCTTCTTAGACATTAGATATTTCAGGACTGCATGATCTGTGTAGACAATAACCTTCTATCCCATGAGATATGATCTGAATTTATCAAAGGCAAACACTATGGCCAATAGCTCCTTTTTTGTGGTCGCATAATTCAGCTGTGCCTTTGTCAACTTCTTGCTTGCGTAGTAGATAATATGGAGAATTTTATTCTCTCTTTGATCCAATGCTGCCCCCACTGCATAATCACTAGCATCGCACATCAGTTCGAATAGCAGGTCCCAATCTGGTATAGTTATAATTGGTGCAGAAATTAACTTTTCTTTCAGAGTGTTGAAAGCTGTCAAACACTCTTCAGAAAAGTTGAATGGCTTGTCCTTTTCAAGCAAGTTACAGAGCGGTATTGTGATTTTAGAGAAATCCTTAATAAACCTCCTGTAGAACCCTGCATGGCCGAGGAAGCTACGTATTCCCTTAACTGAAGTTGGTGGAGGAAGCTTCTCTATCACCTGAATCTTTGCTTTATCCACTTCGATACCATCTGTTGAAATTTTGTGCCCAAGTACTATTTCTTCCTGCACCATGAAGTGACACTTCTCCCAGTTTAGCACCAAATTTGTTTCCTTACAATGCTGTAAAACCATTCCCAAATTTGAGAGATAATTTTCAAAGGATGAACCAAACACTGAAAATTCATCCATGAAGACTTCAATAATTTTCTCCACCATATCTAAAAAGATTGCCATCATGTATCACTGAAATGTGGCAGGGGGATTACACAACTCGCATGACATCTTTCTGTATGCAAAAGTACCATAAGGGCATGTAAATGTAGTCTTCT
Source organism: Olea europaea var. sylvestris (assembly GCF_002742605.1). Taxonomy (NCBI): domain Eukaryota; kingdom Viridiplantae; phylum Streptophyta; class Magnoliopsida; order Lamiales; family Oleaceae; genus Olea; species Olea europaea. Next base: position 14,766,344 of record NC_036244.1, on the reverse strand, counting down.
CCTAATCTTTTGGAGCTACTGCAATCTAATTGTAACCCGAATACCCATTCAAGAAATAGTAGTGTGAATGTCAAGCCAGTCTTTCCAATATCTGATCGATAAAGGCCAAAGGAAAGTGATCTTTTCTAGTTGCACTGTTCAGTTTTCTGTAGTCTATGCATACTCTCCATCCAGTGACTGGTCTTGTTGGTATTAGCTCATTGTTCTAATTCTTTACTATTGTAATACCTCCTTTCTTCGGAACAACATGGATTGGACTAACCCACTTGCTGTCAGAAATCGGATAGATGATGCCTGCATCAAGGAGTTTCAATATCTTTGCTCGCACAACGTCCTTCATGGTGGGGTTCAATCTGCGCTAATTTTCCACTATTGGCTTATACTCTTCTTCCATCAAGATTTTGTGCATGCATATCGATGGACTAATTCCTCTTATGTTTGCTATAGACCACCCAATGGCTATTTTGTATTCCGTCAAGACCCTTAGTAATCTCTGCTCTTCCAACTCTGTCATCTCGTTTGCAATAATCACAGCGAGTGTAGACGACTCTCCTAAATATGCATACCTCAGATGTGATGGCAATTGCTTGAGCTCAAGAATTGGTACTTTCTGAACAGAAGGCAGTGGTTTACTTGGTCCTGAACCAAGTTCCTCAAACTGTATTCTCCTGATGGGTGGAGCCGATTTCATAATGTATGCAATCTGACTTACTTCTTCAATCGTTGACGTTTTATCTCGTGAGTACACAAGAAGATTCTCCAAGTGGTCTTGAGGATGCTCAAGAATGAAAGTCTCTTCCACAGTCAAATCCACCATATCAATGCGCAGACAACTATCTGATTCTATAGGATACTTAATAGCACTGAAAACATTGAATGTAACCTACTCATCATTTAATCACAGCATCAATTGTCCTTTTTGAACATCTATTAATGCTCGACACGTTGCAAGGAATGGTCTTCCCAATATCAATGGCACGTCTTTATCCTCTTCAGTCATATCTAGAATGACGAAATTCGCAGGATAAATAAATTTATTGACCTTGACCAATATGTCTTCAATAATTCCCATGAGAAATTTTATGGACCTATCTGCCAACTGCAATGAGATCGATGTTGCCTTCACCTCTCCCAAGTTCAATTTTCTAAAAATAGAATAAGGCATGAGCTTAATACTAGCACCTAAATCACAGAGAACTTTATCAAATTTCATGTTACCAATAGTGCAAGAGATAGTAAAACTCACTGGGTCCTTTAGTTTAGGTGGCACTTCATTCTGTAAGATGGCACTGCATTCTTCATTCAGCATCAATGTCCCCAAATCCTCCAACTTCTTCTTATTTGTGAGTATTTTTTTCATAAATTTTGCATAGCTAGGCATTTGTGCAAATACATCCACAAATGGTATATTCATCTACAGCTTTTTGAAGACCTCAAGAAACTTCGAAAATTGCTTGTCCAGCTTATGCTTCTGTAGCCTATTTGGAAATGGGAGTGGTTGAACCATTTCTTTGGTAGGAGCGGGTTCCTTAACCTTTGGATCCTCTGGTATTTCTTCTTGTTCTTTGTTTGGTGTAGATTCTTCCCAATGCTCCTCAACTCTAGTAGGTACCTTCTCTTGTGTAGCAACTGGCCTTTTCACATTTATTTCAGGTAGTTGTACCCTGCTACGAGTAATTATAGCCTTGCAATGCTCCTTAGGGTTTGTTTCTGTGTCACTAGGTAATGTTCCTAGTAGTTTCTCTGAAAGTGCCTGGGCTATTTGTCCCATTTGATTATCCAAATTTTTTATGGCAGTACCCTGAACTTGCAAGCTCTTATCCGTTCTCTGGATGTGTTAAGTGGATATTTATGCTAACTTAGTCATAAAATCTTCTAGCGAAGACTTCTTCTCATTCTGCTGAAATTCGGGTGGTACGGTCTATTGTGGCGCGATCTGAGCTCCCTGCATATTACTCCATTGAAAACCTGGGTAATTTCTCCATCTTGGGTAATATGTGTTAGGATTTGGATTGTGTTGTTGTCTTTGAAAATTCTGAATGTAGTTCACGTCTTTCACCGTCTGAAGAAAAGGAGATCCTACGTTACAATCAACACTCTCGTAGTTCCCTCCATAATGTTTGCATTTCGATCCCATTGTCTGGGCTATATTCATTTGATCTACCTTTTGTGCCAATGATGCCAATTGTGCCGAAAATGTTGTTAAAAAATCAACTTTGAATACCCCAGCAGCTTTCTTTCCACTCATTCTTTCAGTAGGCCAAAGTGCATTGGTAAATGCCAAATCCTCCATGATTTGGTAGACCGGGTCCGCAGTTCTTTTTGTGATAGAACCATCATACGCAGAGTCTACGTTAGCCCTGCTAATCGAGTTCAAACCAATGTAGAAGTATTGCACTTGAAGCCATTTCTGCAACCCGTGTTGCGGACACTGGCGAAGTAAACCCTTGTATTGTTCCCAAGCCTCTGAATAGCATTCTGAGTCCATTTGCTGAAAAGTAGTGATCTCGTCCCTTAACTTTGCAATCCTTTTCGATGGGAAATATTTACTGAGAAATTTCTGACTCAATTGGTTCCATGTTGTGATGCTCTGGAGTGGGCAAGTGTCTAACCAGTCCCTTGATGAATCCCTCAATGTGTATGGGAAAAGTCTTAGTCTAATTGTTTCGCTTGAAATTTTCGGATATTCAGTTGTTGCACACGTCTAGAAATCTTGATATATGAGCGTTAGGATTCTCTATAGCTATTCCAAAAAATTGTAGCGCATTTTGGAACATGTTGATGACATCTATTCTCAGGTGAAAGTTCTGATATACGATACTGGATTGGCTTTCCACCACTGATAGAACCATATACTCTCCCATGAGCCTTGCATTTTCATTGGTTGCAGTGATATTCGGTTGTGCTACTCCTATATTAGCCCCGATGGCTATTTGATTCGGATTTTCGTTTGCCATGTCTTCCTCTTTCTATTTTTGGTGTGTTTTAAGTTGCTATCTTCTTCGAAATTTGAATGTTCGTTCGATTTCTGGGTCAAATTGAACAAGATCACCAGTTCTTAACTTCACACATAAAGTCCAAAAAAAAAAGCAAGAAGCACTGTAAAAATTTTCTAAATTAATGAAATAAACTAAAAATATAAAAAAAAAATTCAGATTAAAGTTAAAATTAACTAAAACTAGTCAAAAATTATAGTCCCCGGCAACGGTGTCAAAAACTTGTTCGATTGATTACCCGCAAGTGGACGGGATCGTGAACCAGTAATATAATAGTGTGTAGAGTTTCGAACCCACGATGACTATGTGTTTGATCCAGTTAAAATTAATAATACCGTTAATCAAATAGTAAAAGCAAGTTGTGACTAAATAATATTAAATCTAGCAAAAATCTAGCAACTAAATTGAAAGCAAAGTGAATTTATCAAATTCGCGAGAAGTATTGCTAAGATGTGGAATCCCCCTCGCTACTCAATTTTTAGTTCAAAATTTAAATTGACAATTTGAAATCATGATTGTTGGTCAATGTTCCTATTTTAACTGAAAACCTCTCTCGATAGTTATCAAATTTATTCCCCTCATGTAACCTTCCTATCTCTCGATGGAAGATGCGAACATGATAAATGCATTAAACGAGCTATAACATCTTTAACAACCATGTGAAGCATAAAGGTATATTTCTATCATTTATCGAACGTCACAATATTTATTAATATATGCTAACAATTTTATTACCTCTCTCGATGATGATATGATAAAATTCACAAACAATTTAATTAATAACCAACTAATTGAAAAGCAAGTTAAATCATAATAAACATCCAAGAATTCAAACAAATTTAACGTCAATTTAATTATTTAACCCAAAAATTCGTAACAAGGGTTCATCATATCCTAACAATATAAAAAAATTAGACAAGCAAATTGTCAAAATTAAACACGCAAAAGTTAAAAGACATCACCAAACTTTGACGGAACTTGGTTAACGTTGACAAATTGAAATCTGCCTTTTTTCCTTCAAAATCAGCCCTATTTTCTGCCTTAAAATCTCAATAGGTTTCTGTGTTTTCTTTCCCCAAAACAACTGCCCAGTGTGTGTTTGATTCCACCAGGTTGGCTGCATTTCTGGTGCTTATAAAATTCCAGCAGGCAGCTCGTTCCATTTCCGGCAAGCAGCTCGTTCTATTTTCGGCAGATTCTGTGTGTGTATAATATATTTTTTTTTTGGTCTCTAATTCTAACACCTTTTTTTTCTTTCTCTGCCTGCGTGTGTCTTGACTGCTATGCTTCTTCTCTTCTACGTGTTCTGTCCTTTATTTCCACGCATGAGATATATTAATGTATAAGGTAGCAGCCTCCTCTTTTCTCCTGTGCGTATCCCCGCCTTCGTCTCTCTTCGTGCGTATGTGTTAAAATATAATATTGCAGCCCACTTTTCTAACTTTTTCCTCTCACTGCCGAAAGTGTTTCTGTAGGTGTATGTATCTCTTTCAGCAATCTCTGCAGAAAGCAGTCGTCTTCTATGTATATATATTCATGTTGGAAACCCCACTTTTTTTTTTTTAATTTGGATCAAAACAAAAGTCCACAAATTAAGCCCATTGAATCCTTTATTTTCTTCAAGTCCTTCAGTTTCCAAACTATAAAATTTGATCTCCAAACTTTGCATCCAATAGCCAATTTAGTCCTCGTGTTTTGGAATTTGTCATTTCTTTGTTGATTTTTTTTTTTTTTATTTAAATTATCTTCAAAAACAAGTACTATTTTTCCATGAAAGACTTATCATGCGCACATTTTTTTATGAATGAGTATCGACGAGACTCAAAGTTAGAAATATTTGCTCACTTTGATATGGTATTGAAATAATTCATCTAAAACCTTACTCTTATATGCAAGAAAAATATACTGTTTTAAACTCTTTCCAACTTTTTTTTTTTTTTTTGTTTATTTTTTTTTTTTTTTTTGTTGCTTCCTTCCTTTGATTCCCTTTTCATTTATAGAATTACCTATTTAACATAAAATCAAACAATTTAGGATATAATTTGTTGAAAGAGCTACCAAATATTGCTATTTTAATGCGCCAAATAAGTGTATAAAATACACTTATCACCCATCCCCACCGAATTCAACTGGCTTGAAGTAGCTGAGGTTTTGTTGGGAAGGTAACATGCATGGCCCCTAGCGACTGCTGAGTGGTATCAAATAGAACTCGCACCATCCATAGCCATTCTATGGCTCTTCATGTGCCACAACATCGAGCCCACATCACACATAACCACATTTTCTGATCAAATAGCAGGGTTCATTTATCATCTGGTTTGGGGTTGTAAAATAGACCTCACCACCCTTATCTACAATCAAATCCAGACATTGGGCACCTGGCCGGATCGGCGTACCACTTTGGTCTTTCCCAGCCTCATCAACGGCATATGCCGAGCTGCAGGTACCAAAAAAACCTAGCCCTCTAATAAAGCGTACTACATTTGAGGCTCAGGAACAAGCTCAGATAAGACATCGAGATGAACAAGAGAGAGTGAAGAAGATAGTAGCAGGCTACACAGGGCCAGGGACACGATGATGCTGAGATGCCCAGGCGGTGCCACCACTACCACAGATGGGAGCTGATACACAGGTACTATGTCAAATGTTTACAACTCTCACAAGAACCAGCTGCGATATAGAGGGAATCCAGCAAGCTCTAGGGACTTTGACGACTGACATGCAAACAGCCCGACGTGATATCAATGCTATTCAAAACATGGCACAGTTTGCATATCAGGAGGCCCAATCAGCAAGGAGGAAAATGGAAACCATGAACGAGCGGCTGAGCATATATGTGAGAAGAGTGGATGGAATACAAATAAGAGTGAACGACACTAGGGGACCGACTGCATCGCATGGAGGGCAAAGTTAGAGCATAGAGTAGCATGATGAAAGTCATGCAGGCAGAGCAAGTCTAGCAGTCGGGTCTATAAGGGCAGATTTTGGTTCATTTCTCACATCCATTGGGCAACGAAACCGCAGGACCTAGCTACCAGGCATCGCCACCACCACAGTGATCAAGGGAGTTTTATTTCACTCATTTGCTAACTCTAATTTGCACTTGTCTTCAAAATATGTCTTTCGAAACATTTATTTTTCACATTGAAGGCAATGTAATGTATAAGTTTGGGGTGGCATATTTTGAACGTGACCCTTTTGAAAATACAATTATCGGCATGTAATGTAAGTTTTTTTTTTTTTTGAAACGATCACAATTTATCAATTCTTTGACACTGGTTGAACATTGTGTGCTTGACGAGTGACCATTGCATTAATATGCTGTATTTGGTTCATTGCATGCCTGTGTGGGTTTGATAGCCTTGCCAGCAATGATGTGATTATTGGAATAGATATGTGTTAGGAATTGTGAATATAGTGCAGAATTTAATTAACTGATACTTGTTGGGGTAGTACTTGACATTCCATATGCACGTCACTCATACCATACATGTCAGTGAGTGATTGGGTTTGAATAAAGCAGAAGAAACTAGAAAACCTCGACTAGATTTAGCCATAATGTAAATCCATAAACCAAAATGCCTTAATGCATAGTTTGGAGACAGTTTAACAATTATAGGGGAACATTGAGATAAGTGGGGGCTCCGTGCATTAATTACGCTGTGTGGATTGCCTAAACAACTAAGATGAAGACTAGGAGAAAGTCTTAATTTGGAAATTGATTCCAGAGACCAAATGTCTAGAAAAATAATAAAGGGGCATAAAAATAGATTATGAAAATATGACACCTTTCCAAACATTTATGACTTGAGCAAGTAAGCCTTTAAGGATATCTCAAAATCTGGTGCCCCAAGGCCAACTGGTTTGGGAGTCACCGGCCAAAAGCTCGTTACAAAGGTTATATAGAAAGCAAAAGAAAAGATGACAACAACAAAAGAAAAATTAAAAACACAGAGTAACATAGTATGGAAAAAGCCCTTGGACATTCGGTTGATAAAAATCACACTTTCAAAGCGAGCAAGTAACCTAATTAAATCTTGAGTGTTAAAGCAATCAAATCTAGGAGAGTCCTCACTTGTAGACCTGCGAACCTGTAATGGTGGGATCTATCCAAACAAAGAGAGGGTAAGGACTACAATTAAATAAACCATTAACCTTAAAACACAACCCCGTGATAATTGAGTGAAAAGAATAAGTTTGGAGGGATGTGTGTCTCTCGAGCAAGGTAAGGATATATTTGACCATTTTGGGGACAAAATTGAACCAATCATGAGCTTGCTATGTTGGTATGAGATCACACACACACGAGGAGTCCTGTATCCGACAAGTAAAGGAAAATTCTATTAATGCACTATTGAAACTATTTCTTGTGTTAATTACTGAATTCCAATCTTGAGATACGGTAAGTTATTGAACCATGATTGTTGAGATTTAAGTCACTTTTTTGTTTGCGGGCAAACAACAGTTTAAGTTTGGGAGATTTGATAACTCACAAACATAATCAAAATACGAGTAAAGTGTATGAAATGTCACCTAAATTCACTTGATTCTTGGATTGTAGGGTTTTCTGATGGACTTGATGGAACTCATGAGAAAAAGAAGCAAAAGGGACCAAAACGAATCAAAGTGATAGTTCATGGACCAAAGTAAAAATATCCAAAATATGAGCCAAAGGAGCAATCGAAAAATTGAGAGTGCCAAGCACCAATTGGAGGTCAACATGAGTAGATGGAACAAAAGAGTCGAAGAAAAAAGGTCAAGAAATAAGAAGATTGAATTTGGGGACTAAAACGACACAAAGCGAAAGGTTTAACACCATGCGGCTGCACAACCCCCATCCGAAACTCAAACCAAAGAAATAGATCAAACCATGCGACTGCATGGTGTCAATTTCTGTCGTGATTCTACAATTTCCTTTTTGCGCTATAATTCCTTTGGAACTTGATTGGGACGGAATATAAAAACCTAGAACCGTCATATTTTGGAGGAGAACACATTGGGAGGCAAGAACCACATCTTGGAGAGGATTTTAAGAGGAATTAATGAGGATTTACATGAAGATCATCGAGATTTCAAGCAATTTCATGACCCGGTGATGCTTTTCCTTCAATTCATCATGTATTCAGTAATTTTCTCCATGGTAGGCTAAATTTTTCATGTACTAGGAGATCGATGTACCATATGATGTGATTTCTTTAATTTCTAGTTTTCAATTTGACAATAAACACGTATTGAATGTTTGAATGATTTATATACAATAATTTTCATCTATAATTAAGTGCACATAATTATATAATGTTTGATGGTTTATTTCATGTGTTCGAGAGAAGAGAAATAAATTAGACACAGTATAAATCGTCATAGACCCCTATGCTTCGCTTGAATCTTTAGATGTTCATAAAATCACATGCATTTTTATATATGCATTTGTCATAGAGATATAGACCGGTGGTGTATAAGAATAGGTTCAATACATCGCGAGAAAGAGTGTTGAATAGATTTAGGAGCATTGATTCGTCAAAAATTCAATCGTGTTGTCATTTTGTGAAATTAGGGTTAAGATTGATCATTGCATGGGAATTCGTGATCCTAGTACTTTTAATTTTCATTGAATACAATCAATTCACGTTCTAAACACGTAATTTGCATTTTAATTTATTAAAATATCATTTTGCATACTGAATTTATTCCAATCTTCAAGTTTAAATAATTAGGGTGTTTCTAAGAATAAATTCCTGTTTTGACAAATTTGTTTTGGTTAAGGCTAAAATAGTTAGAATTGAACTACTTAATCTCTGTGGAACAATACTCGAAACTTAACATTTCATTTTATTACTTGTTAACGAACCGTACACTTGCGGTGAATTAAATCAAAAGAAAATATTTCGTGACCAAGCAACTAGGATTAGTAATTTGCTGCTTTGGAAAATTATTAAATCTTAAGAAGAATATTTATCTAGGTTAAATGCAAACGCTTGGCTTCTGTTATCTAGTTCATTGATTTCTCTAATTCAAAAAGCCATTATTAAATTAAATTCTCCCGCTTGTCTAGGATTGTTTGGTAATGAGGATTAATTAGATCGCTTGTTTCTAATTAATTAAAAGTAAGGAGAAATAGGAAATTGTTTCGAATGGAAAATTATTTTCCGACGATGAATACTAGAAGTATGAATTAATAATTATTTGTGGATCAATGACCAATTGTAAATCTCCAACGGTGGATGTTGACTTCGACCAATGTTCGTTCTATTGATTTAATCCAATTTATTAATTTGCATTGCTTTTAGCTAGAATTGATTTCATTACAAACAAAACCCCCCTGTTATTGTTAACATTGCATAAAATTAGGCTAATCACTCTTTGTGGGAACGATCCTTACTTCTACTACTACATACTTTTTTTTGGAAGTGTAAGTTTTATTATTTTTGGGCGCCTGTCACAGTACGCCAAATTTTGGCACCGTTGCTGAGGAGTGATTTGGTTTATTTTTGTGCTTTTTATTTTTTTCTTTAGTTTTTGTTTAAAAAAAAGATTTTGTTTATTTTGTTATTTTGTTTAGTTTAGTTTTCTTTCTTTCTTTTTGCTACCTTGATTGTTTATGCCTATAACTCGATCCTCTAACCAACGTGATTTGTAGTACGATCCAGAAATACAAAGAATTTTACGCAATTGAGGATTGGCATGGCTAGGAATCAAACTTTGAAAGAGCTTTCAGCTTCGGATTTGCATCAACAACCTTTATGCATAACTTTTCCTAATTTAGATACTAATACTACTTTTGAATTAAAATTCGGATTAATACATCTTTTGTTGTATTTTCATGGTCTTATAGGTGAAGATCCACACAAATATCTAAAGGAATTTCATGTGGTATGCACAATTATGAAACCCACAGGGGTAACTGAAGAGCAAATCAAATTGAGAGCTTTCCCATTTTCATTGAAGGATTCGGCTAAGGATTGACTTTACTATCTACCATCTGGAAGTATTACCACCTCGGAGGAGATGAAGAGGTTATTTTTAGAGAAATATTTTCCAGCTTCAAGGGCAGCAAACATTTGAAAAGCAATTTGTGGCGTAATGCAGGACAGCAGAGAATCCTTATATGAATACTGGGAGCGTTTCAAGTGACTATGTGCTAGCCGTCCTCATCATCAAATCAGTGAACAACTACTCATCCAGTATTTTTATGAAGGGCTTATACCCACAGATAGGAGTATGATTGATGCTGCAAGTGGAGGAGCTTTAGTAGATAAAACTCCTGAGGGCGCGAGGAATTTGATTGCAAACATGGCAACCAACTCTCAACAATTTGGCACTAGGCTCGACACCCTTCTGGACCTGTTAATGAGCTTAATGTTTCATCTATTGAACAACAATTTGCGAATCTAACTTCTCTTGTTCAACAAATGGCTGCAGGTAATATGCAAATGGCGAAAGCATGTGGAATTTGTTCGGTGGCAGGACATCCAACTAATATGTGCCCAACTCTTCAAGAAGATGAACAAGTTAATGCTGTAGGGATCTTTCCTGGACAACCATAAAGGAATTATAATCCTTACTCGAACACCTACAATCCAGAATGGAAGGATCATCCTAATCTTAGCTATGAAAATCAACAAGTGAATCAACCAAACTTCCAGCAATATAGGCAACCATATCATCCTAGATAAAAACAGGACCAAACTTCAAGTTCTGGTATGTCTCTAGAGGATATTGTTAAGTCTTTGGCCACTAACACTTTACAATTTCAACAAGAAACAAAATAATTTCAATAGGAGGCAAGGGTAAGTGCTAAAAGTTTGGAGAATCAAATGGGTCAAATGGCAGCTGCAATCTACAAGCTGGAAGCACAAGGTTCGGGAAAATTACCCTCTCAAACAATGGTCAATCCAAGGGAAAATGTAAGTGCAATCTTATTGAGGAGTGGTAAGGAAGTTGAAATTCCATGGGTAGCCCCTACATCATTGGAGCAGGAAAAGGAGAAAGATGTCCTTGAAGAAAAGAGTGTTCCCAACGACGATGGCGTACATAAGCATAAGTTTCCACCCCTTTCTAAGTATAAACCAACACCCCTTTCCCTCAGGCTTTAGTAGAACCTAGGAAAGATGAACATAATCATGAACTTTATGAAACTTTCTGTAAATGTGAGGTAAACATTCCGTTGTTGGATGCTATTAAACAAATACCTCGTTATGCTAAGTTTTTGAAGGAATTGTGTACCCTTAAAAGAAAACAAAAACTTAAAAGGTGTGAAAAGATAAACGTAGGGGAAAATGTTTCTGCAATCATTCAAAGATCTCCCTACAAAGTGCAAAGATCCAGGCATGTTTATCATCCATTGCACGATAAGTAACACTAGGTTTGAAAAGACCATGTTAGACTCAGGAGCTTCTATTAATGTCATGCCATACTCTATATACACTTTTTTAAAACTTGGACCTTTGAATGAAACTGGTGTCATAATTTAACTAGCTGATAAATCTAATGCCTATCCTAAGGGTGTAGTTGAGGATGTTCTCGTGAAAATTAATGATTTGGTTATTTCCGCCGACTTCTATGTGCTTGATATGGGATATAGTGATCAAAATATCCCCATTTAGCTAGGAAGACTATTCTTAAGGACATCCAAAGCTAAAATAATTTTTTATAGTGGCATGCTTATTCTGGAATTTGATGATAAAATTAGTGTTTAACATTTATGACGCCATGAAACATCCTGATGAAACTAACCCTGTTTATTCTATTCATGTGATTGATAATTTAGAAAATGAACTTTTAGAACTTGATGAAAACAAGGCAGTAAAAGTTGCCGTTGATAAGCATATTGAGGATGTGAATGAAGAGTTACCCTCGAATACTGCCTTGCAGGAAACCAACCATTGCAGCATTGAATGGTTCTCCAAAGTCACCGAAGTTAGGTAAAAATTCACATATTGTTTTGCCAATTGCTAACGAGATGCCTTTCTATACAGATTTCCAAATGGATGAGGCGAGAACATGGGACCTTGGGAACCCAATTGATGCCGGTTGAGGAAGGAGAAGGAAGCAATAAGTTTAGCCAAAGACAATAAACAAAGGCTCTGCTTGGAAGGGAACCCAAGGGGAGTTTGTTCCTTTACTTTTTATTTTTCTTTTAGTTTTCGTATTTGCATTCATATTTTAGGTTAAATTTGTTCTCTTCTTGACATCTTACTTTACGTTGGGGACAATGTAAATTTTAAGTGTGGGGGAAGAAATTTAGGTTCAGTCTAAAATTTTCAGTTCGTATTTTTGTGTTTATTTTTGACTTTTTGATAAAACTTCAACATAAGGGGAAGAAAAAATAGTGGTTTTGAACAATTTTAGTTGTGTATGCTATTTGCTAGATTTAATTAAGCTTCTGAAAGATTTATAACATGATTGAATAAGTAATCTCCCAACTTAGAGTTAATTAGTGTGGCTATTTTCTTTGAGGATGATAGTAACAAGATTTCCTAGACAAAATTTCGAGTCTTATGACTGAGACATACATATCTGTCTCATTATTTTCTTTCATAAGTAATTTTCTTTCATGAATTTGCTTCTCTGGAACCTACCTTGATTCTCTTCGAGGCCATATTGATACATACATGCATGAACATGATTAAAGCCATCTTTGTTGCATAAGTTAACCACCTTAGCTAAATAGCCTACCCTGTAATTAAATTTTCATTTGAACCCCTTTGAGCCTTCTAGACTTTTCTTTTTTGAACCCATGTTACAAGCTTTAAATCTAGAAAAACAATATCTTTACACAAGCCGTAAAGCTAGTGGAGTGTTGTTCTTCATTTTGATACATATGGGAGTGCGAAAGAAATAAGTGTGGGGGTGTCTAAAATTTCGGTATGACTATGATTAGTGGAATGGAACATGTTCTCAATTACAATGCATACGTTCCATTATTAGTGTGATGTTTTGAAGAGAAAAAAATCGAAAAAGAGAAAAAAATGATGAAAAAGAAAGAAGTGCTGGAGTAAATGGTTGTCAATATTACAAAATTATTCTATATTCGTGATTCCTTCTAACATCACAAGAAAGGGATTGGGTCATATGAAATAGATGCAAAGAAGCTAAGAGTAGAGAGATTTGATCTTACATGTTTTATGAATATATTTGAGCTGAGTTAATTTATCTTTACTCCACTAGTTTCTATGGCTTTTGAGTTACTTACCCAAATATCTCACACCTGGACCCTAGCCCACGTTACAACCTATGAAAAAGACCTTATGATTTGTGTAATGCATGTGATCTAATTGGTGGAAAATGAGAAGATATGCAAGTGTATGGTAGGACACTTCCATTGGAATGAACTTGCGCGAAACACTTACCCATTAAACAAATGAAAATTGAGTGCTTACTTCCATGAGGATCTACACGTTTAGTTCATCCATCTTCATTTGAGAACGCCTGTTAATTAATTATAAGTTGTGTGAGAATGTTTATCCGTGAATTGTTAGTGTTTTGAAGAGTTTGATTGTTCTATATATGCGACATTGTAACCCTATGAAAGTGAGTTTGAGTTTTACTCGAGGACGAGCAAAAGCTAAGTGTGGGACAATTTGATAAGACATGAAATGTTGTGATTTATGCCACGTGATTTATGCCACGTGATTTTTAAATTGCAAGTGTACGGTGTCAAGTTCTGTAATATAGTAAAGAAGTTAGGATGTTGAACCCACAAGGATTGACATTCGAATCAATTGAGTACTATAATTATTTTAGCTTTACCTTTATTTGGACGATCAAATTTAGAGTCAATATTTTTATGCTAAATTAAAATTAAATAAGATGAACGATGCAAGTAAACGATGGCAAATTATGAAGTTTCTTATCAAATTATGAATGCCTAGGAAATGATTTCACTGTACATTCGACAATATTTTTCAACCGCATAACTATTTCTGTCAATCTTTCCAAAATTTATAGGCAAGAACACTAAAGTGATTCTATTTCCTTCTCTCGAGCACCAAATAAAATCTATTTTTATATATTAATTCCAATATCTCTATTCCGAATTAAAAATATAAAAATTATCAAGCACGTGGCTCTTAATTAAAATAAGCCTCAAAGATTCGCACTTTCTCTCGAAACCTACGAAATCTAGGTTATGTTGTCTTAGATCACGCCTAAATTTGCCTCTCTCGAGTGCCAAAATTTAGAACATCAAATCAGTCAATTAGTGGCCAGTTAATTGAAAGCATTGTGCACAAACAACATAAATAAATAAAAAGAAAAGATCAATTGAAATAATTATAACGGAATCCAAACATTTCTCAAGTAGGCTACATCATCCATAGAATAATTGTTTAGTTCATAATTAAGAAAATTGACATGAATAGATTAATAAGAAAGAACATAGAGAAGAAAAAGAATAGAAAAACTCGTTTTTGCCGCTCGATTTCTTCTTCCATTGTTGCCAGATTCTCTCAATTAACTTCCTCTTCTTTAATTGTATTGACCAGCCGTGGATTTGTCTCCAGATTTTTGCAATTGGCCAGCTAAACTCCTCTTTCCGATCACGTGTTCTTGCCGGCTGCTTCCAGTTTTCCTTGCTCGTTTCCCCCCTCTTAATTAGGTCTTTTAGGTAGTATTTATAGTCTCCTCAAGTGTCGGACGATTTTGGGTTGGAATGGACCAAGAAAGAAACAAAAATATCAAAATACATTTACCCGCATAGGCGGCACCACGGCCCTGCCCTTACTATAAAATTCAGATTCATTGGCGCCACGGCGCCCGGTTCGGGTGGAAAATTCCTTCTGCGCATCCTTCGATATTTTTAGTATAACTTTCTCGTCCAATGTCCAATTGAGGTGATTCAAAGTTCGTTAGAAAGCTAACTCAAAGGGGTACAAATTTTCTTCGGATATTATTCTCCACTTCGATCATTTTCTATGTCAAAAATGAGTCTCAATGTGAGGCTGAAATTCCGGAGTACAACTTTTCGGTTGGAAATTGATTTGTGATCATATTTTGACTAAATTTGATCCCTTCGGCATCTTTTTTCATCCAATTGACTCCTAGCATGCTCGGATCTTCATTGCGAGGTTCAACACAACTTTTCAATAATTGCGCTTTAGTCCCCAAACTTTGGATATCTTACAATTTGGCAATTTTCTCCAATTTTGCAAACTTTTGCTTATTTCTTTCAATTTCATCAACCTACGTCACAACATCAAAAAACACAATAAAAAGCTCTAAAACACTCTCAAAAGTAACAAAATAACAAATTAGGTGGCATAAATATTACGAGCGTAGAGCACTCATCAATTTACATCCATTAATTTTTGCATTTTTATAATAAATTAACACATAAATGTGCTAAGTACTCTTATATTGTGATTTAGGTTGCATTTGGATAATCATCTCATAAAATAGAAGAAAAGAGTGAAAAATGACTTAAATGGAAGAAATTGAAAGTTCAGAGACCAAGTTACAAATAATCTCTATATGAGACGAGCAATGGAATAAAGATTAAAGATGTTGTGGGATCAATTGGATGCAATTAGAAGTTGAAGGGTTGAAATTGCAAGAGAAATGATTTAAAAGAATCAAAAATTGAATTCGGGACTAAAATACAACTTTTGGAAGAAATTTTGCCTGGGCGACAACCCAGTTATAAAATCCGAGCAACCACCCAACATCAAAAATCAATTATCGAAGCCAAAAGTCATGCTTGAGCGACTGCCCAAGTTTTTCCTGAGCGGCAGCCCAAGTCAATCGTGATGAGAAATATCTAGTTTCCTTTTATGATTGAAATTCTTGTGGAAAAATATCTTGTACATGATATATATATATATATATACCCCAAATCTTGTCCAAAACCAAGAGAACGCCCCAACCCTATTTTTCTCTATTTGTGCTCAAGATTATTGATGTATTGTTAAACTTCATCTCTTGGTCGAAAGATATTGAAGCTTTGGAATCTTTTTCAATTGTGAGATCTACCTAATTTTCGTCGTTTAATTTATATTTTCAGTATTGAATATTCTTCTATGCTTAGTTTCATGATTGTTATGTTTGATTACTAAAAGGATACATTAGTTTATCATGCTTTTCAATCTATAGCTAAGTTAAATATCAAATCCGTAATTGTTTGATTAATCTAACTTGTGAAGCAACTAGAATTAGTAATTTGCTGCTTTGGGAAATTATTAAATCTTAAGAAGAATATTTATTTAGGTTAAATGAAAATGCTTGGATTGTGTTATCCAGTTCATTGATTTCTCTAATTTGGAAAGCCTTTATTAAATTAAATTCTCACACTTGTCTAGGATTGTTTGGTAATGAGGATTAATTAGATCGTCTGTTTCTAATTAATTAAAAGTAAGGAGAAATAGGAAATTGTTTCGAATGGAAAATTATTTTTCAACGATGAATACTAGAAGTATGAATTAATAATTATTTGTGGATCAACGACCAACTATAAATCTCCAACGGTGGATGTTGACTTAGACCAAGATTCGTTCTATTGATTTAATCCAATTTATTAATTTGCATTGCTTTTAGTTAGAATTGATTTCATCACAAACAAAATTCCCCGTTATTGTTAATATTGCATAAAATTAGGTCAATCACTCTTCGTGGAACGATCCTTACTTTCACTACTACATACATTTTTTTTGAAAGTGTAGATTTTATTATTTTTGGGTATCTACGACAGCACGCCACAGAGCTTCCAATCCAAAGAAATCTTATAAATACATATAAATAGCAAAGAATCAAATACATAATGACAAAAATTGTTTATGTAAAAAGGAATTATAAAAATCCAATTCTACCGTACTTCTAAATTCCACAATTTAATTCAAAGCTTAGTCAATCCAAGACAATTCATCTTATAAAAAAATAAAATTGTTAAAACAGAATATTAAAATCTTTAAGAAAACAGACTTAATGACCTAAATTATAGCATTAATCAAACAGGAATTCAAAATTCTTCACACCTAATTAAGGTTAACAAAAGGCACTGATAAAATAAACATTCAAGTGTAATATATAATTCATAAAGAGAGAATGAACAAAAAATAGAAGCTTATGAGAAATCAACGTCAAGTTTAGATTAACACGAGAGAAATGTACTTTATTTACCTTTCAACAATAGAAATGAAAATAAAAAAAAACCAAACATCAGTAGAAATTCAAAGTCAGAACTCACCAATTGAAAAATATAATGGAGAAGCAAACACACCGGTCAATTTTCACGTACAGACAGAACAAAGAACGTCATATGGTAATTAAATCGCAAAAACATCACAATCTGTGTGCGCGTGTGTGACGAAAACAATCTCTTAAGCACCGATACTTAGTTTACACCGGTGATACGAAATTATTTAATTGGTGAAGAAGTTAATGGTAAGTCTCATAAATTTAATAATTCACCAATTAAATAGTGTGTCATGTCACTGGTGCACAACATAAACTAAGTATCGGCACTTATGAGGTCATTACTGATAATTGAAGATATGTTGTTCTGAAATTTGCTCTCTCTCTCTCTATATATATATATAGAGAGAGAGAGAGAGAGAGAGAGAGAGAGAGAGAGAGAGAGAGAGAGAGAGAGCAAATTTTAGAACAACATACCTTCAATCAAAACGAGCAACAGCGAACCCAGGTCGGTTTCGATCCACAGACCACATGAAAAACTATGACAACTTTTTCTCCAAGGATCAAGCTAGCAGTTTTGAGCAAAAACAAAATCTATTGGCAAAAACTACGAATGTTTTTTTCTCCTAGGATTGTGCAGCGTGTTTCGGCAAAAAAGACCCAGTGCTAAGAAAATTATAGTACGGGAAGAGAAAACAAGTCGCAAGAAGAGCGAGAACGAAAAGAGAGATTTTTTTTTCTTCACATCTAGACAAATTAAATATCAAAAGAATAACAATGCACCATACTAAACATAAAAGCTATCAACCAAAGCAATTGTAATATAAATTAACATGTATTGAATGAAGGGGTCTCAATGAGTCTAATGCAAACGGAAACATATAGCAAATGATCCAAACACAAAGGATAGTTCCTTAAACAAAAACTTAATTCAATCCCATCACAAATTACAGCCGATGTGATGTAGCGAAAGTTGTAGGGAAGATGAACAAATCTCACAAAAAAGAAAAACTCACGAAAAGTTTTATTTCATTCAAATCAATATGCGGCCTCAAGAGACTTACAACGTATTTATAGCAAAAATCTAGAAAATTCGAAAATTAAATAATAATAATAAAAGATATTTTTTTTCAAAAATGAAAAAAAAATCAAGATAATGATGGAAATTAATAGTCCTAATATTCGGGATTACTCTCCAACAAAGGGAATGTAAATCCGAATTTATTTGATTGAGATATACTCAAAATAAGAATTATCAAAAAAGGAAACAAGGCCTAAACGAGGGCCTAAGCGAAGGAATTTGCCCGAAATTGGTTCTACATCAAAGTGCAACCTTTGAGTTTAACCTTTCAACCCATTTCCAGCCGAATTAGACTACAAATTCGTCAAAAACGGACAACTCCAAATTTTCCCCAAATTATTTTTTCTTGTGTCGATCCCACTTTGCCATGAAGTCGAATTCCTTTTGCACCACATCACGGTGAATAACCATGTTTGAGACAACAATTATAATAAAAGAAACACCAATACTAGTATTTCAATGGTAGGATTTCTGGAACCTTGCACGAACACCACGACCACCAAACTTCTTAGGCTTATAGCGTCTAGGATCTACCACAAGTAGGGTCCTATCTACCTCACGAGAATGTTCTTCATCTCGTTTTTGGATTGCTCATCCAAGTACTTCTGGTAGAAAGCGACGAGGGCTTCGTGATGGACCGACCGATAGCGTATATTTGGGAGGTGTGACCACCACCCTTGACACGGATCCTCATCCACTCCGAAAAATTGGTGGCGACGAAGGAGGAGAATGGGTTCAAATGCCTTGTAGCGCAGGATTTCCGGTTGGACCAACTTGATGGGGACGCCTTTGATCTTGATCAATCTGCGGCCTTGCTTGCAGTGGGTAACTACGATGGCCATTTTCTTTTGCTCGAAGCATCGTACGGATTCTGTAGTCGACGCCATGGCTAGGGTTGGCTTCTCTCTCTGGTGAAGGAAAACCCTAATCTTAGTGCAACTTTGACGAACGGAAAGAGAGATTAGGGTTAATGGAGTGTCTTCATTTGGAGACAGTAGGGAGAAAGTTATTTTGTATAGATGCCATGAGATCAATACATAATGATTACTTTGTCTATAAGAAAAGAGGGATTGTTAAAATATTTGAGGGTAAAATGGGAAAGCAAAATGCTTCATGAATGAAGAGTGAATGCCATATTCCCTTTTAATAGTAGAGCGATATAATTTCAATGTCAAGATGGATCAACACAAATGTCTTTGTATTGATTCCAGAGACTACGATTGATGCTTATTTGTCGGTGGGAGTGATGGGCTGGATCCATTTTGGGCCTAAACTGAACCGTAATCGACAAAGTCGATATGGTTAAATTGCAATTAAATCGACTCTAACATTTTGTTACCAAAATCTCCTTACAAATTACATTGTAAAAATTGAACATTAAAACATAATTGAGTAAATGTGTGTGTGTGTGTGTATATATCGAAAAATCGATCAAATCAATTAAATTAGATCATTTGATACAAATAATTAGTTTGATTTGGTTTGGATTTTAAAAAAAAAATAATAAAATCATGGTGGGTCGGTTTAGTCATAATTTTAAAATCTCGAATTCTTGGTTAATCGAACTGACCGAAGTCATTTACATATTTACTCTTTTTCTTTTTTCTTTTTTTTGAGAAAAGTAAAATATCAAAAGATAAGTCACAATATCATAACTATATCTCAACTGCGTATGTTATACTTAACGTTTTTCCTTACCCAAACAGTCAGACCACATAATAAAAAAAAGCAAAAAAAATTCTCATATTTTCTATTGATCTATCTCTATTAATCTGATTTTATTTTTTAATCAATTGATCTTGTATTATAATGTTATTTAGTTATTTTAGTTATTGTAATCTAAGTGGGCCCAAAATTTGAAAAATTATTTTTTCAAAAAAATCAATTCTAATTAAAATTCTAAACTGACTAACCGATTCAATTTGAATCGATTTAAAAGCTAAAGTGGGTTGATTTGGGTTAAAATTAACCTAAATCGACTAATTTGATTTTGATTTCAAATTAGAGTCGAAATGGATCCAAATCAAACCGCGGCCAAATCTGTGGGTTAGTGTCAAATCAAATTGATTGCAAAACTTGCAATATGATCCAGTCTAACTAATTTATACATCTATCTCTCGATCCAAATCAATAAGCTACAAAAACATACACAAATTGATCCGAGTTGATTCATTTGGTTGATTTTAGGTGGATCGGAGATTATTATGCTCACCCCTACATATTTACAGAGCATTTGTGAGATGCATTTACTAAAAAATAAATAAAATTGTATCACGTGATAAAATTTAAATTACTTCACGCTCGTTTTGATAGAGTTTCTATTTGTAAAAAGTTGTCTTGTAATCAAACATTTTATTGAATACATAATTTTTATTAATTTAAACAACTTTTAGCAACATCAAAGCGCGATGAAAAGCAATTTTCAATTTATTTATTTTTTTGTTTTTTGCCTGACAACATTGTTTAATCCTTTGAGATCATATAGTAAAAATATTACCCAATTTTGTATTAACGTGTAAACTTAAAATTAATAAATTATCTAAATAATGTGATTTTGACTGTCATTAGACTCGGCCAGGGAGAAATAAACCCTAAGTTGAGGACATCCTTTTACCAAACTTTTGCCCTAACGCCCTTTATTATTATTATTTTGGACTAATAGCTGAAAACCCTCTAAAAACGTTTCTATATGCGATATACCATCATACTTAATGGAAATCGCAAAAATAAAACTCCCCTATTTGAATTTTTTTTTGTGCGAAAAACTCCTTACTATCCAATTTCTTTAGTTTAACCATTAAAAATAGTAAAAATGATCAAAATTATAAAGGATTAATTTCAATTGTAGTTTTTTATAAATTACACAAAAATCTTTTATTTGCATCACTACACCACCCCTAATTCCAAATCTTTAAAACTTCATCTTCTTCCCAACTCGCATCCCATCTCATATTCTTCCCCCACTCACGCACCCACACAAACCAAACAAATTATCCTATCTCCTTTCTTGTTAACGGATGAACACAGCTTTCAAAGTTCCAATTTCCAGAGAGCACAGCAGCAATAACAAGGTTTGGAAATGAAAATTATGATTCATTTGACCTTATTTGATTCTCATTCTTCCCAAAATACATTTTTCTCTCTTTTTTTCAATCACACATTATGAAAAAATAAATTTTAAAATAGTAGATTGATGAAAAATGCGTGATTGAAAAATAAAGAAAAGCTTTTTATTTATATGTAATATTATTTTAATGAATAATGTGTGACTAAAAAAAAAATGCATTCCGATGAAAATGAGAATAGAATGAGGCCTAAATATACATACAGCACAATAATGAGAAACTCTGACAATACCTTGAAATGATCCATGTTTAACGTACTAAAATATTTTTAAATACCACTTTAAACCAAAATTATCAATCAACTCAACGCAGTTATGCACACTTTAAGGCATGGCACCATATCGAAAGCTACTTTGGGGGCTAAATAGTAAATATTAAATAACTATTTCAAAAGCAAATAATAATAATATTATTTTCTGAAGTTTGCCATTGTCTTTTCAGATCAGACTATACTCAGAATTGAGTAAAAACGCTGACCCATTAGTTAATTTACCAAAAGAATTGAAGAATGTCAAGAAATCAATGAAACCCGAAGCAGAAATCCCAAAATATATTTGGGTTTTGAAGGAATTTATCTACGGATTAATGAATGATGAGATTACTCATGAAGAGGTTTATAATGAGCCAATCAATGAATAGAAAAAAAGGTAATTAGCATGTAACGTTTTTATCTTTCATTATTATTGTGGAAGACATTCTTATCTTTCATTTTTTAAAATTTTCACCCATATTTCCACATTTTATTACGTAAAAAGTTATTTTCATCTATTTTTCCAATTAAAAGATATGAAATGACAGGCATATCTTTCTATTTGAATAAAAGAAAAAGAAAAAGGAAAAGGAAAGACCTAATTGCAATCATGTCCCAAAAATTTTTAAAAAATGTAAACGAGTCCTAAATAAATTATTAAAAGGGTAACTAGCACATAATGTCCATACTTCATTGTTATCGTGAAAAACATTCATACATTTTATTTTTTAACATTTTCACTACTAGTTATTTATTTAATTGCGCAAACCATTATTTCTATTCATTTTCATTCAATTTCTTAATAAAAGTCGTGAAATGACGGATATAACCTCCTATTTAAATAAAAAAAGAAAATTTAAGAAAATTATTTTTAAAATTTTAATTTTTTAATAATTTATTTAGGACTCATTTGCATATTTTTAATTTTTTAAATTTCTAATTATTTAATAATTTATTTGGCACTTGTTTACATTTTTAAAAAAAAGAAAAAAAAAGAATTGGGAATATGATTACAATTAGTTTTTTATTTTTTTTAAAATTTAAATAGAAAGGTATATTTGTCATTTTACAGTTTTTTATTGAGAAATTTGATAAAAATTGATAGAAACGATGGTTTGCGCAATTAAAGATTTAATTAAGGGTCAAAAAAGGATCTTTCATGTATAATCCTGCATAATCTCAAAAGTTATTAGTTCTGGACCAAATAATACAATGCAAGCAAAAGTTCCGCAATTAAAGATTTAATTAAGGATGAAAATGCCAAAAAAAATAGAAGTATAGACGTCTTTCAAAATAATAGTGAAAGATAGGAAAGTTATGTGCTAATTATCTATAGAAAAAGAAAATACAAAACCCATTCTCGGATTATTATTATTATTCTTGGTGGGTATCTGTTCAAATCTTTGATGGGGAGGGGGATTTAGATTGAAAATAGAAGAAACGGTTGATTTTGGGTTGAGCATGGGCGATATGACAAGGATTTTGAGAGACGAGTAGAAAGGAGGGAAGAATTTGTAGGTTTCTTGTCTGGTTTGGAGTGGGGGAAAAAGAAGTGGGTGGGATGGGGATGAGAGTGGAGAAGCAGATAAAGTTTTAAAGGTTTGGAATTATGGGTGGTACAAATGAAATATTTTAGTTTAATATATAAAAAAATTAAAAAGTTTAGAAGTATAGCTACAATTACTTCTTTTTAATTTTGACAATTTTTACTGTTTTTAACGGTTAAACTAACGAAATTGGACTATAAGGGATTTTTCATACAAAAAAAATTGTATTTCGCATAACAATATTTCTGCTTGCACAGGCAGCATCGCCCTTCGCATAAAAAGGTTTCAAACAGGAGTTTTCTACGATTTCCAATTGGTAGGGAAGCATATTACATATGGAAACATATTTAGGAGGTTTTCTAGTATCAATCCTTATTATTTTCATGAAAAAGCCTTTTGCATGCAAGAAGCACTTTTTTTTTTCTTCTAAAAAATGGTGGAATTTGAGAAATTTATTTATTTATTGAAAATTGAATGGTTCGTAGAAAATTTTCAAACAAATCACTTAAATTCATTTTTAAATTTTTCAAAACCAAACGAAATCTGGCCACTTCACATTCTAAACCAAATCAAACCAAGCCAAATCACTTTTTTTTTTTTTTTTGGATTGAATTAAAACCATAGTTTATTAAAAAAAAAATTATATACTTGAAAAGTGTCAAATCATAAATATTAATCTAAAATATTACCTTAAAACATAAATACTAAAATCATTACGAATATTATAAACAAAGTTCTACACTTTTAATCAGCCTTTCTTTTGCCATCCCCCTTTTTCGAGAACTAGTGACTTTTCTATGCAAACTTTTACTCTCCAAATTTCATAAATTTTTAAAAAGAGTTAAAAAAATTCGTGAGCCTACTCAGCTTGGCCAAAAAAAGCTCAATTTTTTTTTTTTTTTTTTTTTTGGATTGAATTAAAACCATAGTTTATTAAAAAAAAAATTATATACTTGAAAAGTGTCAAATCATAAATATTAATCTAAAATATTACCTTAAAACATAAATACTAAAATCATTACGAATATTATAAACAAAGTTCTACACTTTTAATCAGCCTTTCTTTTGCCATCCCCCTTTTTCGAGAACTAGTGACTTTTCTATGCAAACTTTTACTCTCCTTCGTTTCGTTTCTTCTAGGGGTTTTGTTAATCTCCCACTCTCCTCGAAACACTTATCCTTTGGTGGACTCTTCGTAATGTTTAAAAAAACTTTTCAAATCAGCTACAATGAAAAGGAAGTTCACATTATCATTTGCAATGCTGTAAAACGATAGAAAACGTTTAGTTCTAAGCTGTTGGTTGATATTAATTGGTACAACAGTTATAACGCATAATTCATTATCTACATAAAAATAAGAATATAGTAAATATATTTATTAATTATTATTAAATGGTATAAAGTAGCTAATAAAAGAAAATGAATGGAAAAAACATATACAAGATAATACATTCCATAACATTCTATGAATTATTAAATACTTTTACCTCATTCAAATATTGACAGATCACTATAAGTTCCTTATAACTTTGCATCCAATTCTTATAATGAAAAGGATAAAGCTATTTTGCAAGAAGAATTTGACAAGAAGCTTGACATAATTTCATATGTTAGTAGATGATTGGATGAAAAAACTTACTGTATTTTAAATTGAACAATAATAGAATGTCACTTGACATTATGTCAAACTTTATGTCAATCTTGATGTTCATGTAGCATGATTGATAATGAAAATCAAAGCCTTGCCCATCTTTGCATTAACAAATTCCTAAATGAATCGAGAATTTGATCACTCGAAAGCAACTGTTAATAATTGAATGGCTAACTAAAAGACAATATGAGAGAAAAAGATTTCATTTAACTTTCCACCAAAGTAATATTTCAAAATGCTCGATGGTTAAAACATTACAACGAACATTTAAGTAATCCATCGAAACATTCTTCCTAGCTTGAGCTTGTAGCATAATTTTAGCTTTAAAATTTGAGACGGTGGGTTTGTTTGGATCCCAAAGCAACTTGTGAAGAACTTGAACTTCCAGGTTGAGTATCATCATTAGATTTAATTGGAATGTGTTTAATATGAATTTCTCTTTTTAATTGGAATATGCTTAATTTTAATTGAGTTTGATAAAATTTAAATTAATTTATTTTTGTTAACGATTTGACGATTTGAAATGGTTAAAACCTAAATCAAACCACTTCAAAACTGTTTGGTTCGATCCAAAATCAAAACATTGACAGATCCACGTGGACCTAAACAAACGATTTCGGTTCGATTTAACGGTTTAACGATTCCATCGTTCAGCCCTAGGTATGGCATGAAAGAAAAATAAAACCACAAAATAAATAAATAAACTCTCTAGAACTATACTGATTAGCATAGGCGGATCTATAGTCGGGGCAGTGAGCTCGTTGCCCTTGCACTAAATTTGAAATTCAAGATTTTATACAAGATTTATAAAAAAAAAAAAAAAAAAAAAAAAAAAATATATATATATATATATTCTTTATAATTTTCAATTTTGGACAATTAAAATTTTGTGAAATTTGCCTCACAACTTCAATCTCCTGGCTCCATCCCTGCTAATAAGTCTTCTACAATTAATGTTACACTGCTAACATCATTAAATATAGTTTTGAGAATAGATTTTGTGAACAATAAATTTTTTTATAATATGTTGTTATAAAGTTAGAAAAAATTATGGGTCAATGTGTAAAATTTTTCTTATAAGAAAAATGTGTGGTTGAAAATGAATTTTAAAGAATTGATACAAAATAGAGGCTTAATTAGAGCTTTTGTATTTTCATTTTTATTTATTTTTGTTTTGTTTTCATTTTTGCTTCTTCTCCTTCTTCCTTTTTTTTTTTTTTAATGAAGGTTCAATCTTATTTTAGTACTTGTTACCTGATTAATGATTTTCTAACTGTTAGGAGGCATTTTGTATTTTGTTTAATTTGGTGGAAATTTTATTTATTTCTGGTTTTGCAGCCAGGGGCAGTTCAATCTTGGTTAGCCCATACGCATCTATAGCTGTGCGTGTGCACGTCCGAAAGTAGCTATATATGCTGCATGCATAGTTTTTCATGATCGTTGAAAGTGATTACATTTTTGTGATACAAATAATACTTGATTTGAAAGGTGACAGGTAATATAAATGGTACAAAAATATTTTTGTACTTCGAAAAGTGAGTTCTCAATGTTCAATTTCCGGAATTGATGAATAAACCAATACTAACAATTGTTGCAGAGATCGTTTGATGAAAGATATATTGATTTTTTGAAAGAATTAGAAAATTATGACGACATATACTCACATGGATGATCTGGTTTATTTGCTAGGAATTCTTTCGATCCCCAATCCAATGGTTACAGATGCTTGGGAAGTCCTTTGGCGGTCGTCGACGTATTTTTGTGGCTTGCCTAATTCTTTATTATATAAATCAACGAAACAATTATTTAGGAAAGTATTTGATATGCATATTTGTATTGGTATATTTATTTTCTGAAAAATTTGAACATATTATTTTTTATCACTTACAATTTTAAATTATATTACATGAAATAAACCCTAAACTGAGGAGGTCCCTCTACGAGGAAATAGTGACTATTGGCCAGTTGACCCGGCCATTTTTCCAAAGAGGCCTTTGACCAATTAAAAAAAAAGTCAAAAGTATTTAAAATCTTGAAAACCAAAAAAAACAAAGAAAAACTCAAATTTACCCTTACCATTTCAAGAAAAGAGAGAAGACAGTAAGGAAATAGGAAAATTACTGTAGCACCGTCGACCCAGGCACCGACAGAAAAGGAAAAACAGGAGATCCAGTTGTCAATTTCTCTCTGAAGAAGGTAAGCTTTTGATACCAAGAAAAAGTATGTTTTTATGTTAATTTTTGAAAAAAAAAACATGATTTTATATACATGTATTGAGAAATCCATGTGTATAAGGTTTAAATGTGGAATTTAGGTAAGGATAATAGTTTTGGGGTGGGGGGCGAGGGGAATGAAGTGGAAATCGACGGAAATGGAGTTTTCCGACAATCTCCCGTAGCTGGGCAGTCTGGGCGCCCAGTTGACTGGGTCACTGTGCCCAGACAACCCAGTCAACTGGGCGCCCTGGGCCGCTAGTTATCGGGGACAGCCCAGACAATTTTTTTTTAATTACATATTATTTATTTCCTTTAATTATTGAAGTTAATTATTAGTGTTGTCTAATATTTAATGCTTTATTTGAATTGTTTAATTTTAATGTATATTATGTATTTAAAATTATTTCTTTGAAATACTTAATA
The DNA here is from genome assembly GCF_002742605.1 of Olea europaea var. sylvestris. NCBI lineage: Eukaryota > Viridiplantae > Streptophyta > Magnoliopsida > Lamiales > Oleaceae > Olea > Olea europaea. Next base: position 14,738,931 of record NC_036244.1, on the reverse strand, counting down.
TAAATGTTTTATTATTTATCAAAATATTTATTATTTGCTAATTTAGTTTAATTACTTATTTTATGTTAAGTAATAGTAAAATAATTAAAAGAAATAATTAAATATTAAATAAGTAATATGGAGTTTGCCGGAAATGAAGTTTTCCGACATTCTCCCGTAGCTGGGCAGTCTGGGCACCCAGTTGACTGGGTCACTATGCCCAGACGACCCAGTCAACTGGGCGCCCTGGGTTGCTAGTTATCGGGGACAGCCCAGACAATTTTTTTAAATTACATATTATTTATTTTCTTTAATTATTGAAGTTAATTATTAGTGTTGTCTAATATTTAATGCTTTATTTGAATTGTTTAATTTTAATGTATATTATGTATTTAAAATTATTTCTTTGAAATGCTTAATATAAATGTTTTATTATTTATCAAAATATTTATTATTTGCTAATTTAGTTTAATTACTTATTTTATGTTAAGTAATAGTAAAATAATTAAAAGAAATAATTAAATATTAAATAAGTAATATGCATAAAGAATTTAAATTAATATTTAAACATTTGTAAAATGATAAAAATAAGCAATTAAATTTGAAAATTAAAATATCAATCAAATTAATTTTTTGCAAAGCAATTTAAATAAATTTTTAAATATCAAATAAGCAATATGCATAAGGAATTAAAATAAGTATTTAAACATTAATTAAAAATAAAAAATTAAACTAAGTGTTAGTAAAATAATTAAAATAAGCAATTAAAAGATTAAAATAAACGATCAAAATAAGTGTTAGTAAAATAATTAAAAGAAATAATTAATTATTCAATAAGCAATATACATAAAGAATTTAAACATTTATAAAATAAAAAAAATAAGCAATTAAATTAGGAAATTAAAATATCAATCAAATTAATTTTTTGCAAAGTAATTAAAATAAATTTGTAAATATGAAATAAGCAATATGCATAAAAAATTAAAATAAGTATTTAAACAGTAATTAAAAATAAAAAATTAAATTAAGTGTTAGGAAAATAATTAAATATTTAAACATTTGTAAAATAATAAAAATAAGCAATTAAATTAGGAAATTAAAATATCAATCAACAAAAAATAATAATTTATGTTCATTTCCTTTATTTCGTTATCGGTTGATTATTACATATAGTATCAGTGTGTTAATTTATTTTTGTAATATTTTTATTTATCAATTACCTATCAATAAAAATTTTGGTTTATCAAACATCATTTACATAGGGTTCTAATATTTGAAATTTTGCAAGATGTAATATCATCTGGACAACGCTGTCAGACAGATCTCTGGTAAAGTTACGTCTAATTGTAACTTTACCAGCTTCACTTTGGTATTAGATTTGCTGGATGACGAGCACGCGGACATATTACGCCGATCATGCTTATAGTCATTGTATTCGTTGCGTGATGTACAGTGGTCTGGGCAGCTGCTCGATGCCCTGCTTTGTCAGTTGTTGAAGCCAATTGATGGAGACGCCCTCTATTTTGATCTTGGAGGCAAGGTAGCGACGTTTTTCATATTTGAGTTTGCCCTTATCACTGGATTGCGATGTACGAACGAAGAAGAGGCGAGGGCCTGTGTTTCGAGGAACAAGAGGTTGTTGAATGAATATTTTCGTGGACAGACGACAATTACTCTAGCGCAGTTGGGAGATGCATTAAGGAGATGTGATCAGATGTCTGACAGGCTGAAGCTGGGCTTGGTGCTTATCATCGAGAGCGTACTCCAATGTCATCATAAGAATGCATCGATTGACATTTTCCATTTGGAGGTTGTTGATGATATTGATGCTTTCAACAACTACCCATGGGGCCGGAGATGTTTTCTGTGTTCAGGAGGAGATTTTCGATGCCTAAAGGGGATAAGCCCGAGCGCAAGTACGATGTATATGGACCACCACTAGCGCTGCATGTATATGTTTAAATTAATGAATTACCTACGCTTTTTTCCTTGAATTCTATACATCATAATTGTAATTGCTACAGATATGGGTGTACGAGATTGTCCCCATCTTGGCCAGTTGGTATGCGAGGAGAGGGAAGACACGCTGCCTCGGATGCATCACTGGCGAGCACAAGACAAGTCGCTTGCCAGACAATTATCAAGAGGTACATATTATACATTTGCAATTTATGTTGTATGTCCTTTTACAATCTTAATACATAGTTATTAACTGTGAATGTCAAAATGTCAGTTTGAAGTTCTCATTGAGTTGCACCGTCGATCGAGGAGGAGAGTCAGTTTTATATTCACGAATTGTCTGCTCCGACTATGCATGACGATCAGATGCCTGAGTCCATAGTGGATCAAGACAGGGTATGTTACTGTGCATGATTTGTATAATATCGCTTTGATCTTGTAATTAAGTGCTTCACTTGTAATATTTATTTTTCAGGAGAGTCGTTCAGTATTACCTACGTCGAGGATGTCACCTCCGTCGAGAAGATCACGTCCAGCTACACCAGAGGTTCAGATAACTGAGTCCAGCATCGATCAAGCTAGAGTACGTTATTTAAAAATAATTTATTCATTGTCCTTTCAATTTTTGTGTTATTCATTTGTAACAGTTATTTTTTCAGGAGGGCCGTCCAGTATCACCTCCTACACCTAGTCACCGTGTTTCTACGATTGATTTGTTTGAACTCCTGACGGAGATGAGAGGAAACATGGTAGAGTTATTGGATGATGTCGCGACGCTACGAGCCAGGTATGGAGATTTGGCAGAGTTACAATATGATGTCGCGATATTACGAGCTGGGTTAGAAGGCCTCATACTGAGATTGCAGCGATACGTGGCGACATAGCATGCCTGCGTGGGACGAGCAACTATGAGGATGGAGGAGACAAGGCCGGCCCTAAGAAATTTGAGACCCTAGGCGACTAATAATTATGAGACCCTTATACATATCAAAACACGATATGTTATTGTGTTCACATCTTCCAGAAAAAACACTAACATACGATAACAGACAATATACCTTATGGAATTAAGCCCCCGTTTGGCCCCCATTAAATTACATTCCATTAGATTATATTTTTCTCTCTCCTATTTTCAACCATACAATCTTTCATCAAATAATATTACAAGTAAATCAAAATTTTTTCCTTCTTTTTCAACCACTCATTTTTCAATAAAATACTATTCCACCCATTTTCATTACCAATAAATGGGGGCCAAACAGGGGCTAAACATGCTGTGAAACGATGTATTATTTTGCATTTTTTACTAATTAATAATAAATCTTTGCATTACTATGTAGGAATATGATATAAGTTGTTGAATTCGCCATTTGAGAAAGCAACTGTAACATATTGGTGTATAACATACAAAGAAACTTATGGAATAAAATAGAATATGAAACCATGTTACACTACACATGTTTTCACTATTTTTTAACATTTAAAAACTAAATAGCAAAATATCAAAATTGGATTATCATCTTGTTGAATCATGGTTCGACATAGTGTCTTGATCTCTTGTACATCCGATAGAGTTTTTGAGCAACTATTCAAAATCCCATAAATATATATTACATGATGATATATAAATGTATATTATATACCAATCAATACTTAAATTAAATATTTATAAATAAATAATAGATGACGAAATAATACTTAGAAGTACAAGAACTATATATATGGGTTCCAATTGTTATGGAAATCCGATCTTCCCAAATTTAGGCTTAATTACACGAATTTATTGTCATATTCAATTTGACCAATTATTATGGAATTGTTTTGAAAGATTTTCCATTTATGCGGAGTCAGGGTTAGTTTCCTTAATTAACGCTATACATAGATTCCAATTGTTATGAAAATTTAACCCAAAATTCAAGTATTATGGGAATAAAATCTTCATAATTTTAGAATTTCTTCCTTTTTGTAGGATACATTGGAAAATTTCCCTTTCTTTTTTCTTGGAGGTCCCTAGAATGTTGAGGCCCAAGGCCATTGCCTAGTTGGCCTTGGGTCAGGGCCGAGTTTGGGAGGAGATGGCGGAGCGACAAGTCGGTACTGGAATGGAGAGGGTGACGGAAGAACTGGCAGCTATTGGGACGGAGGGGCTAGCGGCTATCATGACGGAGGGGTCGATGGTTATCACGGGGGAAGGAGTCAGATGGGGTATGTTAACTCATCGTGGCCATCGGTTGCTGCATTCGATTCATTTTTTAATGACACAATGGGGACGGAAGAGACGAAGAGGATACTGGAGGAGGAGAGGGTACCCGAGGATGCCGTGGGGGTACCAAAGGAAGAAAGGGTAGTGGAGGTTGAGGTGGTACCCGAGAGGACGTCACCCGAGATAGAGGGGATACCTGAGAATGTGGGGGTGCCCGTGCAGGGGATACCCGGGGGCTAATGAATGAAATGTTTAAATAGTATACATAAATAATGTGGGTAACAAATGAAACTAATGAATGAAATGTTTAAATAAAAAAACTAAATTTAACAATTAACATAAATAATATGCATAAATAATTAATGATAATGTTATAAATAATTACATTGTCAATAATTATTAACAAATGTAAAATTACACTTCAGTTACACTGTCATGCAGAGGAATCTGACTTGTACAATATCTTCTAGTATGCCCTGTTGCACCGCAACTACCGCACTTACGAGGCTGGAAAAACTCTCCGATAGATGGTATTCTAGACATACGTGTACGTCCAGGAGTACATGGTCCAACTGTTGGAGGCAACAAGTTATTCAGTGGGAGAATGTGGTCGGGAACTTCCCACTCGACTTCGTTTGGTACAGGAAATATTGTCTCCATATACGCTGCTCTCCAATAATCAGTTATGTAATATGCACTGCATAAGATGTGTGGTGAAAATCCTCTATGCATAGCCACTGTCACTGTATATGTACACGGAAAACTCTCCAACTGAAACTGTCTACACGTGCACAAATGATAATGATGTATCCGAAATTACATGCACATCTCACGGAGAAGCGAAACTGATCCAGTGGTTCTACATATACCTTTCTCCCCACATCTAGAGTTTTGAAGAGTTTATCTTCCTGAGCCGGGATTAGCACACTTGTACAACTCTGTGATTCCTTACGTCGATCATGAAACCACTGTTGTAGCTTGTCACGAATGTTCTCAATCATTGCGAGAATTAGTAACTCTCGATCTTTCTTGAATAAAGCGTTAAGCGACTCTGCATTGTTCGACGTCATCACGTTGTATTGACGTCCTGGGAAGTGTGATTGTGCCCAATGTTCGATCCCCATCTCTGTTAGATACTCTCATGCAGTATGCGATTTACTGTCTATTTTGATCATGAACTTCTCAAACTCTTCAAAATTGTAAGCTTCTGCAGCTTTCCTAAACAATGCAACGATGCCCTTGTCTCGATACCTAGTTTTCAGGTTTCCCTGTATATGGTACATACAATAACCATGATGTGCCTCGGGAGAGACTTTGACGATACCATTTATTATTGACCGCCATCGACCGGTTACGAATGCAAGGTTTTCGACATCCCCAATTACTTCCTTCAACTTCATGAAAAACTAACTCATCGCTAGATCATTTTCTCCGTCAACCATGTCGAACGCAAGAGGGCAAATTTGGATGTTGGCATCTTGACATGTTGCAATAATCAATTACCCCCATATCTTGCCTTAAAGGTTGTACCGTTGACTAGGATTAGGGGTTGTATTGCGTTTCGAAATCCTCGAGCACATTGTCCAATGACCATAAAGAAATACTTGAAGTGATTATCGTCATCCTTCACAATAAAAAGTGTCGATCCAATATTAATTCTTCCCATGTTATAGTAATACCTAGCCAATGTAAATAAACAATAATCATAATTTAGATAATCTATTCAATATGAAATGAATAGAAAAATAAACAATTCAATTAAATAATTAATTACATATCAAATAAACAATTGAATTACATAATTACATAAACAATTGAAATAAAATAATTAACAATTAAAATAACAAAGAAATAAACACATAAACAATGAAATACCTGGCCAATTTAGCATAACTCTCCTCGGTCGAGCCCGTCAAATCCTCCAATGCACATTTTTTGGTCTTCCAAACCTTCGATAGCTCATAACTACACCGTACTCTCGTCGAACGTCATTAATGATGTTCGAGGGTTTGTAGATCGTTCGTAGGTCCTGAAACTTGTGCATTATTTCTCGACCAATGAACAATGATCCAACTTGCCTATGATCATTTCAACGAATACCTACTTCGCAAGTATGTTCCCGTGCATACTTACGAACTACAAAGAATTCATTCGTGTATATTTTCGTCGCTCACAAACGCTAATGACAACTGTCGTCAACACAGATAATTGTATACATCGACTTGTTTGATTTCTTCACTTTAAACTCGAAGTTATGCCTTAAAGCAATCTGGTGCACAACTTCTTGCAATTCTTTCTTTGATTCGAACAGTTGCTCGACATACACATCTTCATCATCGAGAATCACACGTGAACAATTAGAGGACCGTGTATTCGGTCCGGCCTGTGAGCTCCCACCCGACTCATGTCTCCTATGGGATAAAGCAATCAAATCCTTGTTTGTAAATGCGTTTCATTCTCGTTGTCTTCAACTGTCGATGAAATTCTGTATGTAACAATGTAATCATGGTAAGTAGCAGTGGTCTTGGGAATAACCACATCATCTTCACGAACAATCTGAATTGTATCCCAAACATCATTTACATTACGATTCTCCTCATCGAAAACTTCGTGTTCACCATCGGGGGCATTCTTCCTCAATAAAGTTACACAAATAGGAGTCGACTTTCGACTTTGGTTCAATTTAATTAGACGCTTTATCTCCACTTCAGAAGTAACTTTCATAGGTGGAATCGAAATGGTTGAATGCTTATGAAACAAAAATTCCAATTCCATATCGTACTGAAAGGGATCAACGTTAAACATGTTTTATATATCATGGTACATTTTTGTAGACGATGTACATGTGTTATAAAAATTGCTTTAACCTCATTTCCTTCACTCGTCCATTTCCATTCCTATTGAGTATTTTTATTCTTCTGAATTTCATCGAAGTAAAAAATTGTGACACATGTTGATGTCATATCTGTCACAAATTAAAAATATTAGATAATAGATTAAATATAAGGAATTAATATATAATTTTTTAAATTGTTCTTTTCATATTTAATTTAATTTTATAGTTATGATAATTCATTGATTATTTTAATTGTTTCAAAAATATTTATTTCAATTAGTATTAAATATTAATTAATATTTACTTCAATAAACTACATTAAATATGAACAAATAAATTATAAAATATTAAACATTAAAAAAATAAATAAATAACCAAAAAAATTTAAAAAAGGGCAGCCCGGACTTTCTAGGCTGGATGGAAACAACCGGGGCTAGTTGGAAAAGGTCGCCCCGGACGTCTGGGTAAGCTGAATTTTTTTTTCAACGAAATACTATGAATTTTTCCTAAAATAATATGAATACAGATAAATTTTTTTCTTTGTTTTTGTTAAAAAAATAATACATTTGCATTTAATAATGTAATAATTCATCTGCCTTTGTTGAAATAAGATTTAAAGATTCAAACAGTATACTATTTTAACTAAAATGAAATTAAAAATAGTTATTTACACTTACCAATTTCGAGTGCCGATTGTGAATAATGGTTTTTTGTTGAACTTTTGATATTTTGTGAGATTTCAGTATTCTAGCAGATGGAAGAGGAAATTTCTTTTTAACTATATTAAAAAATTGATAAGTAAAATTGATTTTGAAATTTATGTGAGGAAGTGATTGAATTTATTTAAACTTGTAAGGGTATTATTGTTTTTCCAAAAATTAACAAATTTTTGTACTTATGAAACATAATAGGGGAAAATTGTCTTTTTCAACACAAGAGGCCAATATGGTGAATGAAAAAAACAATGGTCAAAATACAAAACTTGTTATTTTACTCGGCCAATTTGAAAAGTACCCCGTCCTTCTACCAAAATTTTACCGTAACGCCCTCCGCCATCCTCTGCGCTCCCACTTTTCTTCTGCTACACATATCACTAACCCTAAATAAGAATAATTTCTCACTTCCGGGCTCTTGCGCATTATTTTCCATTACGGATCCGTAACGTGGTAAGACTCCTTTTTCGTCTTTAATTTTCCGTTTCCAGTTCGATTGTAGCCTCTAGGATTATTTTCAAATAGCCAAGAGAAAGCAAGATACTTGAGTGATTAATCTGGTCTTAATCATTGATAAGTGTTTGCTGTCTGCTGATTAGCTTGTTTTCAGATTTATTATTATTATTATTATTATTATTATTATGGGGGTGGCGCGGGAGGTTTATAACCTATGAAATTAAGCTAATTCTGGGAAATTTTAGGGTACCCTTGCAAGAGAATGGAACATCTTATCTGCATACTTTATTCCGTTGAACCGTATTCTTGAAAGTACAATAAGTCACATAAATTCATGTCAGTAAAATTGTTTCAAGGACATAACATGGCTAGGTGCGAAGTTCATGTACTCTAAGATGAACGTTGCGTTTTGTGAAGCATTGTACAATTAATAATATGATAAATATTAAAAGAACGTTCTTATCGGATTTGCTTGTACAACTGTAACTGAAATAATAGCTTTAGTAGCATTGCCACTGAGGACCTTCAATGAATTATGCTGAAAATGAACCTCGACAGCAATCTGAATCTATGTTTTAACAGTTTGAATCTGTTGCTGATGTCTACATATATTCTGCATTATGTCTTCTTAAATTAATTTCTTACACTAATATAAACTCCAGGTATTACTTCAATGATTCGATTGGTCCTATCTCACGGTGGAGAGTTTAGCCATGACAATAACTCGTGGAATTGGAATGGAACGAAGACCACATCTCTTCTGGTAAAAAGAAATATAAAATACAAAGAACTGCTTGATAAAGTGATAGAGCTTCTCCAAGTTGATTGTAGTCTTTTCAAGGTTGTGATGAAGTTTAAGGTCCCTGGAATGTCAGATATGTCTATACCTCCTGCTGAGATATGCAAGGATGATGATGTTGATTGGTATATTTCGGTATACCAGCAAACCCCACTGTGCGTTAGTACTATAAGAATGATTACAATGGAGTCAACACAAGTTGTTGAAGTGGGAACTAATCAAATAACTGTTGAGGCCCCTAAGATAGAATGGTCGCGTGAGCATGTTTCTGATGCACAATTTAACCAACATTACAACAATGAAGGAAATTTCAATGCATTTAATTCAGCTGATCACAATTGTCCGCGAGAACCTGGTCCTGTGAATCAGCTATGCGACATCGATGATGTCCACGGTGGCATTGAGGATGATTGCATGATTGGAGTGGATATTATATCTGATAACCACGATGGTGCTCATGAATCTGCAGATCATGCTTCTATTGACAGTACACCTAGTGCTGCCCAGGTTGGCAGCACTGGTGGTAGTAGCATTCCATTTGATGCTACTGTTGAGTCAGGTATTGACACTGGAGATGTTCAGGTCAACAAACTATACAAGAGTAAGAAAGAGTTGCAAACAAAGTTGCATATGCTTGCACTAAGAAAAAATTTTGAGTTCAAGGTAAAGAAGTCAAATAAGAATATTTTTACAGTGATTTGTATCAATGATGACTGCCAGTGGCGCTTGAGGGCAACAAAGCTCAGGGAGTCGAACTTCTTCTTAGTTCGGAAGTTTTCATGTCAACATACATGTTCTTCAGATTTTGGGCATAATAGCCACAGACAAGCTAGCAGCTGGGTTATTGGAAGACACATCATGCAGAAGTTGCGAGAGCCGAACCAATCATTGAAACCAGCTAGCATCATTGACTTCATGCGACAAGAGTTTGGTATCAATATAAGTTACCAGAAGGCCCGAAAGGCTGTGGAGCATGCGCTTGAGCTTATTAGGGGCTCACCGGAGGAAAGTTACCAGAAGCTGGCTTCATATTGCTACATTCTAGAAAAGAATAACCCTGGCACAACTACGTGTATCGAGACTGACAGTGAGAACCGTTTCATGTATTTCTTCTTGACATTTGGTCCAAGTATCCGGGGTTTCCATTCATTTATGCGACATGTTGTATGTGTTAATAGTACCTATTTAAAATCTAAGTACCGTGGGACTTTGCTTAGTGCCACGTGTCAAGACGGCAACATACAAATGTACCCTATAGCATGGGGTATAGTGGAATCTGAAAATGATGCATCATGGCTGTGGTTTATGTTGAAGTTACGAGAGCAAATTGGTGAGTCTGATCAACTTGTGTTCGTTTCTGATCAAAATAACAGCATTGCTAGTGCGATAAAAACTGCATTTCCACAATCTCATCATGGGTATTGTATGGGGCACATGGAAAATAACATAAAGTCAAAGTTTCACACGACTGGCATCTTGTCTTTGTTCAAGTCAGCAGCTCAAGCTTATTGTGTATCAGAGTTTCAGAGCTTAATTGGAGATATTTACAGGAAGAATGAAACTGTTGGCACATACCTGGAGGATACAGGTTTTGAGTACTGGTCTCGAGCACACTTTAAAGCTAATCGGTACAACATTATGAAAATAAATAATGTCGAGTCCTTAAATTCATTGCTGAAGCACCAACGAGATTATCCAATTACTGCATTGATAGAACATATTCGAACATTTATGCAACAATGGTTTTTTGAGAGACGCACTGAAGCAGAAGAGTGCATGACCCCGTTGACCCCAAGACTAGAGGATGATTTCCGCAAAAAGATTGATGCAACGGCAGTGTTGCAAGTGCAGCCGGTAACACTTTATGAGTTTCACGTCGGTATGGACACAAATATGCATGTTGTGAACCTTGCAGAGAAGAGTTGCACTTGCAAGGAGTTTGACTTATTACAACTTCCATGTGAGCATGCACTTGTGGTTTCAAGGTTGAGAGGGGTAGCACTCGACACATTGTGCTCCCCATATTACACAACTCTCTGCTGGAGAGAAGCTTATGCTGAACCAATACATCCAGTAGACAACGAAAAGGACTGGCAGATCCCAGAGGAGGTCCGAACAAGGGTTATCTTACCTCCATCCATGCGGTGACCTTATAGATGACCAAAAAGAAAAGGTTAAGGTGGACCGTTTATACATAACAATAGAAACTCTTCACATTAAAACCATAAAGGACAATCAAAATAATTCTTTTTCTTGATGAATGCTTGAGCTTTTGTGAATGCATATTTTATTTGTTGGGTGACCTTTTCGATATTCAGAAAAAAATTCTTATTTTCTATATTTACTTTTACTTTTTGTGTCATTCTGTCACTAGCCATTAGTTTCTTCCCGTCCCTGTGTCGCCTTATTACTTCCTTTTGAGAATTTAGCTTGAATGTATTCCAATTAACCAGAAGCACTGAAAAGAAATAAATCTTGCTTTTTGTTGATTTTGAAACAAATCTAGTATGTATACTTGTCTATGGGGTGATCTAAAGGACGGGCTGCTATAGACTTTTGTTTGTGTATATGGGCCAATTGCACTAATATGTGATTTACCTTTATTAATGATTGGTCAGAAGCCGTTTGGGCTATAATAAATCTAATCACACTGGTAGCAAAGAATTTATTGATGGTGCTATGCCTGGGTAGTAAAAATTTCACGGCATAACCAATGACCAAGTTGTTTGGGGTTTTGCAGCATACAAAAACCAGATTTAATAACACCTAAACAGTTCTGATTGAGATTTACTACAATATTACTACCGGACTTGATTTTCTTGAATTTTTCCAGAGCTTTGTAGGTGTAATAGTATTTCATTTACTAATGTCACTATATTGTCTTCACTGGAAACCTAATACTATATTTATGGAAATTCTTGTAGATATCACTGTTCTTAAATATAATTCAACTTTCAGAAGTTTTAGATTTCCTTTTTCATATTGCAGAAGTTTGCACTTGTTCTTTTGTATAGAAACTTCCTCTCCCGAATCCTAATATGTGCGTCTCCATTTCTTTGTTTTGTAGACTGCAGCAGTATGCTTTGGCTTGGTACCTGCCCCTCCTGTAAAGCAGTTATTGATTACTAATTACACTTGCTATCAAGTAGTACAATCTAGTAACATGGCAATCGAAGAGGAACCCGAAGTCTATTAGACAATCTTTCCCAGTAAGTCTGCTTTAGCATCTTTGCTAAATTGAGAGATCAGTGCTGTATTTGCAGTCATGGGGAAGAAGGTGAGTAAAGGGGAGAATTCTGCAATTGGTAATACTGCATATTTTGTAAAAGAAAAGGAGCAGTTTTTATGATAAATCATAGCATCACATTTTGTTTTGTCACATTGATGAAGCTCTTATTGTACATATTCTTCTGGTTAGACTTTTAGATTTAGAATTGATGAAGCATGTTTTATTATTTGTGAATATTGAAAATTGCACTTGGGTTGTACATATTCTTCTGGTTAGACTTTTAGATTTAGAATTGATGAAGCATGTTTTATTATTTGTGAATATTGAAAATTGCACTTGGGTTGTACATATTCTTCTGGTTAGACTTTTAGATTTAGAATTGATGAAGCATGTTTTATTATTTGTGAATATTGAAAATTGCACTTGGGTTGTACATATTCTTCTGGTTAGACTTTTAGATTTAGAATTGATGAAGCATGTTTTATTATTTGTGAATATTGAAAATTGCACTTGGGTTGTACATATTCTTCTGGTTAGACTTTTAGATTTAGAATTGATGAAGCATGTTTTATTATTTGTGAATATTGAAAATTGCACTTGGGTTGTACATATTCTTCTGGTTAGACTTTTAGATTTAGAATTGATGAAGCATGTTTTATTATTTGTGAATATTGAAAATTGCACTTGGGGGTTATTCTTGGCTGCATGCAAAAATTGTTTGGGTTACAAAAATGTGTTTATTCACATTGTTTTTACATTATTCAGGCAATGAATATATTGCTGAATTATAGTAGAAATGCTGGAGCTATGATGCACAAACACGTGTTTGACACGATAAGTGTTGGATACGTCGACACACGATTTTTTAAAAAAGTATTGATACGACATTTCGTCGACATATTGATTAAATTCTTTAAAATTCTTTTTTTATATGGTATAAGCCACCTTTGGTTTCCATTATTTGAGATTTTAATTTCTGGACTAATATTTCTTGGAGAATGAGTAATTGAAAATGAAGAAAAATTTTTCAGTTTATGTGTAATATTATTTTATTGGAGACTGTGTGATTAGAGAAGAATGTGTTAAAATTTTTAGGGAGGCCAAACAATAGATAAATTTAATTTTATACTTGTTATCATTTTTTTTTTTTTTGGGAAATATTGCCCCGTTTGATCCCCATTTTTTTAGAAAATGAATTCTTCAACAGTGTTTTGACATAATTTTAACCACACATTCTTCAATAAAATAATATTACACGCAAATTCAAAACTTTTCTTTATTTTTTAACCACACATTTCACATCAATACATTATTCAAAAATTCATTTTTCCCATCAAAATGGGGTTCAAACAAGGGCATTATTTACTAATAACTTTGAGTTAAAAATTTATAATATTTTTAATAAAAAATGAAAAATGATTATGGTAGAGTGTTTGAAGAGTGTTGGTATGGACACGTATTGAACATAGACATGTTACTCTAATTGAAGTATTTGTGTAATAGTGTTGCAGAAAATTTTATTTTTGTTACAAATTAATTTTGGATAATAATTTTAATGATTTCAAAGCCCAAAAGGAATTATAATCAACTGTTGAAATTTAAGAAAATTAGGAGAGATCTTTACAAGTGAAAAATGATTATATATATATATATATATTTATTTATTTATTTATTTATTTATTTATTTTTCAAATGTGTGATTAAAAAACAGAGCAAATATTTCTCATCCCGAAAGGAAAGTCAATTTAAAAAAAATAAAATAAAATTATCATCAAATATTTGTTTCCCTTGTGTTGTAATTATTCTTATACCTCAAACATAATCAAGGCATAAATTTGGAGACTAATAATACATTTTAGATTGCTTGCCTAGATATGGTTCCATTTAAATAGGGACGTGGTTGCAAATTTATGAAAAATTGGAGATACGTATGTCATAAATTAAAGGTTGTGGGTAGAAGCGCAAAAGGGTTAAAAGATTTTTAAAATAAAAAGAATTATTATTTCGTGAAAATTCTCAAGAAAGAATGAAACGTGGGCAATCTTTCTCTGTTCAAAGGAATGGAGCTCCGCTTTAACCCGACAATGCAACAAGCCCGACTGAAGCGGATCCACTATAAACCGGAGGAAATTGTTGGAAATGATCGGATAACCCATCCCTATTTCCAAAGTAACCTTTAACCGCCTTTTTAATTAAAAAAAAATCGAATTTAAAACTTAAAATCCCAAAATACCCCTCGGCTTCTCACAATACTGAAAAAAGCAAGGTCGATTTCCAGTCGGTCGGAGAACTTGCTAGTCCATCGCCGACGAACTACTTCTTGTTAAGGTAACCATTATTTGGTTGGATTAATGTTTAGATTTTGGTTAAAGGTGTGAATGATTTATTTGTTGGAGATTTTTTCAATATATTTTTGTTTATATAAGTAAAATAGGGTTATATAGTGTAAAAAATGGTTGGTTTTTTGAATTTCGAAGCTTTTCTCGTTGAAAAATCACCTGAAATGATGATTTTCCGGCGAGAAAGGTTGAAGAAGGCCGGCTGCTAGTGCAGCCGGCATTTTTGGCTTACACCCGACTGTTAATAATCGGGTAACAGTCGGTATAATAGTCGACCCATACCGACTATTAGCAGTCGGCCGCCCAAACCAACTGCAGTTTGGGCAGACTGTCAGTCTGACTGTTGGCCCATTTTTATTTTTATTTTGCCCAATTTTTTTTTCACATGTAATTTAATAATTTAATTTTAAATATTTATTATTATTTGGTTTTAATAAATAATAAATTATTTAGTTTGTCGAATTTAAATAAAATTGTTACGACTAAATTTAAATATAATTTTTACATTTAATTTTTGTTTTAATATTTATTTTTATTTTTTCGTTTTTGGTAAATAATAATTTGAAATAATTGTTGAAAATTTAATTTGAAATTTAATATTTAATATTTAATATTTATTTTTATTGTTAGTTTTTCATAAATAATATTATTTTCATTCATTGAATTTAAATATTTTTTGAACTTGAATTGATTAAAAAATTGTGATAATTGAGAAAAATTGACATTATTGATAATAGGATAAAAAAATTCACATTATTGATGATTTTAATTATTATGAATCTGCGTCTTGTGTATTGTAGTTACAATTTCGTTCGCTAAATTTTCTGTTATTACTATTATCACTTGTACAATGTTCTAACATTTTGAATTTTTACGGAATGGATTATCATCTTGACGCAGAGTTGAGACAGATGACAGGCAAAGTTACGTAGAATAGTAGTTTTGATAGTTTCACAGCTGTGTTAGAGCTACTTGATGATCAGCATGCTGATATGTTGCGCCAATCCTTCCTGTGGCCCTTGTACCCGTTGAGAGATCTGTAGTACTTGAGTTAGATTACTGATGCACCTCTATGTTGATTGCTGAGTCTAGTCGACAGCGATGTCCTCCACTTCGCAAACAGGGGTAAAATTGCCAGTTTTTCGATGTTCGAGTTTGCTATGATCACGAGATTAAAGATTACGGGCGATGAAGCAATTGGTGATGGGACTCAGAGAAGAAATAGGCTTCATGATGCTTACTTCGAGGGACAGGGTACTGTGCTTCCTACACAGCTGTTGGACGCAATCAGGAGGTGTGATCAGATGTTAGACAGACTAAAGTTAGGTCTGGTCTACATCCTTGAGAGCGTGGTGCTGTGTCACCATAAGAAGACTGCGATTGACCTCTTCCATCTGGAGATCGTTGACGACATCGATCGTTTCAACGACTATCCGTGGGGCCGGAGATGTTTTGAGGACACTGTACACGTATTTACCAGATCGCACTCGAAGAGAAAGGGAGCCATACGTAAGTACGACACCTATGGATTGCCCCTAGCGGTGCAAGTAAATGGTTAATATAATGAATGTTAAAATTATTTTCATATTGAATTTATATATAATAATTGTATGTGTTGCAGATTTGGGCGTATGAGGTCGTCCCCATATTGGATGCCCGCTTTGTGAGGCGAGGGGAGACATGCTGCACTCCGATGCACCATTGGAGAGCATCTTGATCGGAGGGATGTCCCACTGGGAAACAGTTATCGGCTATCCTCGACGACCCTTAGGTGAGTATTATGTATTTGTAATTTATATTGTGTGTGATTTAACTTCTGATTGCATGATCGTTAACTAGTTCAAATGTTAATATGTCAGCTTGAAGTCATAATTGAGTTGACGCCGTCGATGGAGGAGGAAGCTCAGGGTCTTGTGCGTTAATTAGGCGTTTCGCACACCCAAGACGACCAGATGTCCGATTCGATCCACGACCGAGATTGGATGAGCGAATTGAATAAAATCTATTGATTACCGTTTTGTACGAGTTAGCAATTACGGATTAAGTTAATAATTTGTAATGTTGTTGCTTGTGTAGGAGTGTGATCCAGTTGATCGACGATCACCTCCGTCGAGGACATCACCACCTCTGCCGTCGAGGGCATTTCCTCTGCCTCCCCAGTCCAGAGACCTTTCATGTGGATCTCCCACACGTAGTCAGAGGCACTATTTTGATGATCTGTACGCCCGTCTGAGTAGATTTATAGCGGGGCAGGTCGACGGGCTGCGTCGAGAGATGATAGAGAGGGTTGATGATCTGGGATGAAGGTCGAAGGTTTGTCGAATGAGATTGCAGCACTTCGAGGTGATATAGACGGTAGGCGATGGGTTGACGGAGACGGTGATTGAGGGGGTGATCGAGAGGGTGATAAGGATGGGGGTGATAGAGATAGGGGTCTTCGACAGTCATACACACATGATGATGATGATGCATGAGAATCGTTTATTTTATCTGTGGAGAGCGATGGGACGGGGGCAATGGCAGAGAAGGGAGGCCCGTCGGGGAGGGAGACGGTGGCAGATGAGGGAGTGGCCCCGTCGGGGACGGAGACAGTGGCAGATGAGGGGATGGAGGAGGTGGCAATCCTTGGGGTGGAAGAGGTGACAGTGTATAAGGTAGAAAAGCATGTTGTTGACATGTCGGAGACGGCGGTCGGCAAGAGGCCGAGAGTGCCGTCACAGCACGTCGTCTCTCCTTTCACGGCTGAGGCGAAGAGAAGGAGGTTCGTCGATGGGATGTACCCCAATCTATTTCGAGAGGTCGACCATGCCAAGTGGAAAGCATTTGAGGCTAAGTGGCGAAAAATGTTGCCCGGGTAAGTATTATATGATTTAGTAGACTACCAGAACTCGTATATGCTTTGTTTAATATTTTTTCTATTTTATCCAGAGCCACGCACATGATAGCCGGAAAGACGATATTGGATGTATAAAAGTGGTTCCATGATGTCACCACTCAGGAGGCTTGGCTCGCCGACGATGTAAGTGAAGTGTTATTGTTACTTTTTATATACATTATGTTTAATTTGGTAAATGAAATAAGTATTTATGTCTTTGTTTTCCTTGATGTAGCACATCGACATGGCCATAGACTTGTTGCGCGATCGAGTTGAGAGATATCCACAATCATTCCACAAGCCTGGCCGCATAATACTGAACACCGAGTTCTTCCGTGTCGTTACCATTGAGTATCAGTCACTCCAGCTTTTAGGTAACGAGTACGTGCTTCTCGCGTATATGCTCGAGTGGGTCATCGAGCTGTCACCGAGTATTGCGGAAAAGACATGGGAGGGTTGTACACATTTGTACATTCCAGTTATCGCGAATCAACACTGCATTGCACTGGAGATCGTGTTCCCTGATTCGACGATATATGTGTACGACCCCGATCATTCATGTCTGACACAGGACAACTCGAGCAGATCTTAGAGCTGGTGACTATGATCATTCCTATGATGGCTAGACATGCGGGCTTGACTGTGGATGACAAACTAGCCATCGTACGAGATACGACGACGGCAAGACAATCTATATTGTAAGTCTTTGTAATCTTTTTTTTTTTTAATTTAGTAATCAATTCATACGTAATTGGAACCGAACTAACACATATTTGTTTATTTGCAGGGGTGACTTTGGGATTTTCGCAATCAAATACATAGAATTTTTTAGTATAGCATATAAGGTTAATGGAATCAACCAGTCATGGATACAGAATTGGCGAAATAAGTTAGCGTGTGATTTATATGAATTTAATTGTGATCCATAAATTATTTGTATATATTTTTTGTAATTAATATTTGTAATTATTTTTTGTGATTATTTGTAACTATTTTTCGCAATTGTTTGTAATTATTCATGTAAATACTGTTTATTTTAATGTAAATACTATTCATTTCAATGTAAATACTATTCATTTCAATGGAAATACACAATGCTCTAACGATCATTTAGGGGAACCTGATTTGTACAAAATTGGCGAGTATGTCCTACTGATTTATACCTGCTACACCTACACGGTCGAAAAAACTCTCCAGTAGATGGTATTCTAGAAGTACTTGGATGTCCAGGACCACGTGGTTCAATGAGAGGTGGCGACAATGTATTGAACGGGCAAATATGATCGGGAACTTCCTACTCTGCTTCGTTTGGAAGCGGAAATATGGTTTCAACATACACAGCTCTCCAGTTTTCAGCAGTGTAATAAGAAGAGCACAATGTTCTCGCTGCAAATCCTCGATACATAGCCACCGTAACTACATGCTCACATGGAAAACTCTCTAACTGAAATTGTTTACAAGTGCATGTTCCATCACTTAAATCTACCATGTTTACCGTATGACGTGCATATTCCACAGAAAAGCGCAACTCGTCTAATGGTTCGACATTTAACTTTCTCACAGCCTCTGTAGCCTTGAAGAGCTTCACCTCTTGTGCTGGAGCTAGCACGCTTGTGCAATTATGTGATTCCGCACGTCGATCGTGAAACCACTGCTGCAGCTTCGTACGGATATTCTCAATCAGTACGAGAATGGGTAATCTCGATCCCTCTTAAATAATGCATTGAGAGACTCTGCGTTATTTGACGTCATCATGTTGTATCGACATCCTGGAAAATATGAGCACACCCAATGTTCAATCCCCATTTTCGTTAAATAGTCCCATGCGGGCCATGATTTGCTTCCTATTTCAACCATGTACCTATTACACTCTTCAATATTGTAAGCTTCGGCCGCTCTCCTAAACAATGAAACGATGTCTTTACCTCGATACCTAGTCTTCAAGTTGCCTTGTATATGGTACATGCAATACCTACGATGTGCATCGGGAAAAACATTAGCAATACCATTTATTATAGACTGTCCTTGATCGGTGGCAAATGCAAGGCCCTCAACTTCTCTGATTACTTCCCTGAGCTTTGTGAAGAACCAACGCATCGACAGATCATTTTCGTTATCAACTATGCCGAATGTAAGAGGGTAAATTTGAATGTTGGCATCTTGACATGTAGCAATAATTAACTTGCCTTGGTATTTGGATTTCAGAGTTGTATCGTCGACTAGAATTAGGGGTCGCATAGCATTTCGAAATCCCCAAATGCATTGTCCAAGAGCCATAAAGAAGAATTTGAAGCAGTTATCGGCCTCCGTCTCAATAAAAAATGCCTAGCCAAGATTAGTTTTCTCCATGTTATGGCAATACCTGGCCAATTTAGCATAGCTTTCCTCTGCCGAGCCCATTAAATCCTCCAACGCGCATTCTTTGGCCTTCCAGGCCTTTTGGTAGCTCATGACTACTCCGTACTCTCGACGAACATCGTTAATAATGTCTAATGGTCTGTAGATTGTCTGTGGATCCTGATACTTGTACATTAACTGTCGACCAATAAACTAAGCTCGGGCTTGCCTGTAATGATTGCGACAAACTCCCACTTCACAAGTATGTTCTCATGTATATTGGTGAATTATGAAGCACTCATTCGTGTCCATCTTCATTGCTCGCAAACGCCAACTGCTACTATCATCTACGCATGATAGCGTCAACAACGACCTATTCGATTTTTTCACTCTAAACTCGAAGTTGTATTTCAGTGCAATTAGGTACACGGCTTCTTGCAAATCTTTCTTTGTTTCAAACAGTTGCTCGACATACAAATCCTCATTATCAGGAACCACACGTGAGGAGTTAGAGGATGGTCCACTCGATCTAGCCCCCGAGGTGCCACCCTACTCATGTCTCTGTCGGGATAAAGCAATCAAGTCCTCATTTGTAAAAATATTTGCATTTTCATTCTCATTGTGACGAGCAGTGGAGGGGATTTTTTGTGCAACTATCTCTGAAATAACCACATCATCTTCACGAGCTATCTCCACTGTATCTCAAAAATCATTAGCATTGTGATCCCCACTTCCCGGGTCTACTTGTTCATCTTGGACGACATCCTTCCTTACTAAAGTCATGCAAAGATGAGTCGTGTACTTATTGTTCAATTCAATCAGATGATTCACTTCATCAACCGAAGAAATCATTATAGGTGGAATCGGAACTGATGCATGCTCGTTGAATTTAAATTTCAATTCCATGTTATACTGAGAAGGATCAACATTCAACTTGTTCTGTAAATCATTATAGAGTTCTGCATACGATGTATCTGATGATATGGAAATTGCGATACCACCACGTTTAGCACTTGTCCATTTCCATACCCATTGGTCTCTTTCGTCCAATTCAAAATCATCAAAATAACAAATTAGGACTACAACCATATCTGCATGTCGAAACAGAATTTTTAATTACAAGAAAAATATCAACAACAATAAAAATAACCTAAAAAAGAGAGAAAAAAGAAAACAGTGGGCAAACAGCCGGCTGTTAAATAGCTGTCAAACTGTTTGGCCGACTATTTTTTGGCTATTTGACCGGCTGTTTAACAGCCCGTCAAACAGTCGATTCGCCGGCGTTGGCATTTATGCAGCTGAATTTTTTCTGGTCAAATACTTAAAAAATTACAGATCTATTAAATTTTTTTATCTACTAATCATTAAATGTCGAAATACAATTTATCAATTTAAACATACAATAATTTAACGAAAACAAGATTAAATTTGCGTATATAAACTTACCGAACCGACGAGATTGATGTCCACAAATTTTTCGACTTCTAATTTCGATAAATATTTCAATTTCTGCAGTTGAAGCAGATGAAAGATGATAGTGTTTTATTTATCTGTGTTGGAGTAAATAGATAAGAAATGTAGGAAGTGTTTGGTTTTTATTTGTTCAGTGAAAGGGTATTGATGTTTTTAAAAAAAATCAACTTTTGTAATTGTATAATGTATTTAAGAATATTTTTGTCTTTTAACATTGGATAGGCCATTTTCATAATATCCCTTTTTTGAGAAGTCAACGTGAAATTTAGTTGATTTGACTAGGTAAATATTAAAATTACCCCTATGAACCAAACTCGGTAAAAAAATTTGCAGATTCACGTTCACAATCTACTTTTCAAATTTGTTCTTCCTCCTTCCAACCTCCCTTTGTAACTCCATTTGTTTGTGTATATATACATGTATCATTTATGTATTTTGATTGGAATATAAATTGTAATGTTATATAGAAAGAGAGAGAGGAGCCACGGAATCCATGGATTCTTTGCCATCTGTTTCACCATCTATAGTAACTCCGATCCACCATCAGTGGAGGCGGAGGCAAATCACTTTTTCCTCGACATACATCAAACTAGTTAACAACCTTGGTGTTTCTTCTGTGTCTAGCTTTTTTTTTTTATACCCGAGAGAATCATTTAATAGAAATAAAAAGGTCAGAGTTTCGTGTAAATTGAGTGAAAGAAATGAGAGGGAAGATGAAAATGATAAGAGAGATGAGGAGTTGGAGAGGGCCCTACGCTTGGACGGTACGATTTCGGGGAGTTCTAACGAGTTTGTGAAGCAAGTGTCATCACGCGCTTATGACATGCGTAGGCATCTTCAGCGGAGTTTTGATAGCAGTAGCTACGATGGTAAGGTCTCTCTCCTTTTATTATCGTTGATCATTTTTCAAAATTTGGTTTCAAGTGTAGATATTTTTATATAATTCAATTTAGTACTCGTATTTCAGGCCTTATTTCTTTTTTTTTCTCACAAAATATGACTGAATTTTTCCAAGCCACAATAATAATTTTGACATCTTCGTTACTAATCCATGTCTTATTAGATTTTTTTGATTCTCGACTTTAAGTAGATTTGATTTGAATTTTTAACACAGTGAAAGTTTTAATGCAAAGCAAGTTTAAATGTCGCTATCACAAGTACTACTGGAAGAAAATAAAAATGGCTGCTCCCTAGAACATGATAAGTAAATGCTTTGGAATGAAAAGGTCTTGATGTCTACCTTTCTTTCATGTTGTCTCTCTCATGAAAAGAGAAGTCCTTCTAAGAAGGTTGATCCCTTTTAATGAATTGGTAGTCTTGTTCAGTGGCGGATCCAGAGGGCGGCCGCCCTAGCTGGATCCACCGGGATATTTTTTTTTTTGTTAGTAATAGATTAAATTTTTACCTTATATTGTTGGTAATTGATTTTATTTTCAAACATCCTTGTATCTTATTTAGTGAGAGCCAGACTTAATATACTTCAAGTCTTATGTTCGAATCTTTGTCAATTGATTTGTTATGTATTATTTTTATTCTATAATTTTTACCAAAATTCAATAAGGGAGGGATAATGAGAATTTGAACCCATGATCTCAAGCAAGGGTTATGGTAAACTTAACCATTATTGTACCTCTTGAATTGTGTTACTAAATTTAACAAAATGATATTTGTTCGGTTTTGATTGTTTTAATGCAAACAATTCGAATTCACACTCTTCATTTGAATTATACAAAACTTGGCAACAATGTTATTTAATGAGTTCTATTTATTCTTATAATAAAATTATATATATTCATTTTTAACAAAATAATTGCCATATTTACACTTTAGGCCTTCTTTGATTCCCTTTTTTTTAAAACTACATTTTTCTTTCTTCTTTTCATTCATACATTCTTCAATAAAATGATATTACGCATAAATTCAAAAATTTTATTTATTTTTAGTCACAAATTCAGACGTTCTCTATCAAATCACCATTCCAAAATGCATTTTTTTGCCAAAAAAAATGGATATCAAAAGGACTTTTAATATTTTATTGCAACTAACGGTAAATGGTCAACGACCGCCCGTGCTGACTCAAACTCCTAGATTCGCCACTAGTCTTGTTATGGAGGTGACAAGCTTATCATTTTATTATGTTAGAAAAAGGAATTTGGATGTTCAAAGATTTGAAACTTCTTAACCATTCCAAAATGCATTTTTTTAAAAAAAAAAAAAAAAAAGGATACCAAAAGGACTTTTAATATTTTATTGCAACTAACGGTAAATGGTCAACGACCGCCCGTGCTGACTCAAACTCCTAGATTCGCCACTAGTCTTGTTATGGAGGTGACAAGCTTATCATTTTATTATGTTAGAAAAAGGAATTTGGATGTTCAAAGATTTGAAACTTCTTAAGGTTTTTTCTGTCTATTAGAAAACTTTTTTGAGCAAGAAATATGGAACTTGAGATATTGGTGAGTGAGAAATATGTTTCAACCAAAAATATATTCGGTATTTAGAGTAGGGTAAAGATTAAAGGAGCAAAGGATGCATTTTCTTTTATGAACCTTAGCGCCTGTTTGGTTATGTTAATAATTAGATTTTTAGTAAATTTTGATAAAAGTTAATGAAAAGTGTAGTTGAAAAGTTCATAAAATGTGATGAAAAGTATGGCTGATAAGTTAATAAAAGTTGTCAATCACATGAAATGTGTGATTGAAAATGGGTTTGAAAAATAATGAATTTTAATAAATGGGGGCCAAACAGGGGCTTATGGACATTGGATATGCTTTAGCTTCATCTTGGATTTTGGATTTCTGCAAAATATGTGAAATAATGTTAATTAGGAAACATACATTTGATATGTAAGGCCATTTAGTAATATATCTCCTTTACATTCAGATATTACTACTTTGACACTTTTTAGTTAGACCATCTTCACTTGCTTATAGATGAATATTTCATTCTTGATTAGAAAGACTTTTGTCCTTATCTGGCCATGGCGTCCGAAGAGGACTTGAATGAAGCTAGCACTCTTTAGAGTGGTGTGATCCCATGCTACATAAATAACATCTTGTGGCAATCCCAGTTGTTGAAGCCTGGACAACCTCTCTAAGTCGTATGTTAGTGTGTTGCTCATATTGGACACTTACACTCGGACATCCAGGAAACGCTTTTGACATGTCTTGTTCGTGATCTATATATATTTGAAATTTCCCAACAAGCGAGGGACATTTTTATGAGTATTCCTAGTGATAGAGATTTATTTTTTTTTTTTGCCCAAATTGACTGCACATTTTTGTCTTTTATGCATATAGTAATTGAAAAGTAACCTATTATAGCTTCTACTGACGTTCCTTCCCCCCTAGGCATCACATAGACTTGTAATGGGTCGCAACATGGACACTTAGAAATCAAAAGCTGAAGCCACTTTGTATCACGTCTAATGTGCATCCCCAACTGGAATGTGCAAGCAAGCTGTTTTTATTGACACCAAAAGATAAGTTTCTAGTTTTGCAGGACTTCCAACACTTGATTATTTTGTATGTTCTGTATATGTACTTACTCACAGGGAAAACCAGTTATGTACGATGAGAACTCGTAGAAATCGTAGGTGAGTTGAGGTTCAAGTGTTACCTTTTTTTTTTAATTGCTCAATTATTCTATCTTTACTTGCTTAGAGCTTGTTCTTAATATAGTGAAGTAGAAACAGAGCTCGGACGCCTATTTTCTAGTGGGGGAAAGTGGAGAAATCAGTCCAAGCAGTTGGGAGTTAGCACTAAATTCCAGATGCTTGTCGAGGACATCCAAGAGGGTGTGTGATAGGATTCTGGGATATTAACAACCTATTTAACACCCTTTAAGATGAATGAGAACTGAAACACAGCAAAATACTTCATTAATGCACTGGAAATTACACTAGAAGGATCCGTAATATAAAGAACGGATCCGGAATTACAATGAACAGATTAAAAAATAGAAATAAGGGAATAAAGGTGAACTTTCGAGAGGTCCACTGCTCTCCAGATGAATACCAATTTTCTGCCCTTTTACTGGACTTGACTATCCTTGTTTATAGGTTGCTCTGCTTCTAGATCATTCTCTCAACAGATTACGTAACTGTGCATGTGACCTTCTTTCTCCTTGCATTTCTTTTTCTGCATCTGTCCCTCTGTTGCACTTTTGGTAAGTAATTTGAACTGGGGGTTTATCATTACTCCCTCCTATGAGACTCACCTTGTCCTCAAGGTGGAAGGATGGAAATTGCTGTCTTAGCAGATCTAATGACTCCCAGGTGGCTTCTAGAGGCGGCAGCCCTTTCCATTGTATTAAAACGTCTAGACCCTTGAAGTTGTGGCTAGTCCCTGGTCTCACCCCCAATACTGCCTCAGGTTCCACTAACATTTCCAGCTTCGCACTCAACTGATTAGGCACTTCATCCACTGCATGCTCTACTCCTACTGCTTTGCACAGCTGTGATACGTGAAAAATCGGGTGGATGTTACATGTAGCTGGCTGGGATAATTTATATGCAACTTGTCCAATCTTTTTCAACTGCAAATGGTCCGTAAAATCTTGGAGCCAGTTTCTCATTCCCTCGGGCAGCCAATGTTTTCTGGCGATAGGGTCTAATCTTCAAATATACTAATTTACCAATCTGGAATTGAACATCCCTCCTTTTAGAATATGCTTTACTCTTGATTTTAGCTTGAGCCCTAAGTAACTGTGTCTTCAATTCCTCCAAGACCTTGTCACGTTCCAACAGTTGCTATTCTATTGTTGACACTGGGGTAGACCCTTTCTCAAACCTCAACAATGATGGGGGATCACGCTCGTATATGATCTGAAAAGGAGTTGTCTTGGATGTTGTATGGTAAGAGGTATTATACCATAATTTTGCCCACAGTAACCAGCTGAACCAGGACTTGGGGTCGGATTGAAGCAAAACAACAAAGATATGTTTCTAAGGTGTGATTCAATACTTCTGATTGTCCATCAAACTGGGGGTGGCAAGCGGTACTCCGATTGAGTTTAGTACCTTGCAGTCTGAATAACTCCTCCCAAAAATGACTTATAAAGACCTTGTCTCTGTCCGAGACTATAGACTGAGGTATCCCATGAAGTCGTATCACTTCTTTAACAAAAACAACTGCCACACTTGCTGTTGTAAAAGGGTGTTTGAGTCCAATAAAGTGTCCATTCTTGCTCAAGCGGTCCACCACCACCAAGATTGTATCCATGTTTCCTGACCTCGGTAATCCTTCATTGAAGTCCATGGCAATATCTTTCCATACACGATCCGGAATAGACAGCGGTTGCAAAAGGCCCCCTAGCGAAAGGGCACTATACTTGTGTTGTTAGCAAATGATGCAATGACTGACATGCCTATGGATATCGGACTTCATCCTTTCCTAATAGACATTTGCTGCAATACACTTATAAGTTTTCAGAAACCTGGAGTGTCTGCCTATCTTGCTGTCATGTCCCTCTTGCAATACCAGTGGAATCAATTTCGAACCTCTTGGAAGCAACAATTTCCCTTTAAACAGTAGCTGACCATTCACCAGAGCATAACCTGGCCTGCTTGAAGGGTTCTGAGTGATGTCCTGAATGATGTCCTTTACCTGCGGATCTGATCTTACCTCCTCAGCTAGAGTGTCTAGCTGCATCACTGTAGGAACTGATAACACCATTAAGTCTATCGAAGAACTAACTCTGGAAAGGACATCTGCAGCTTTGTTTTCATTCCCTGTCCGATAATGAATCTCAAATTGGTACCCCATCAATTTAAGTAACCACTTCTGGTATTCAGGATTTACCTCTCGTTGTTCCAATAAAAATTTCAAACTTTTTTGATCGGTGAGCACATAAAATTTTTGGCCCAGTTGTAGTGCCTCCACTTTTGAATAGCGAAGACGAGCCATTAACTCTCTTTCATAAGCCAATTTGATCTTTCCCTTCGGGTTCAACGCATGGCTATAATACGCAATCGGGCGCCGGTCCTGCATCAAGACCGCCCCTAATCCAAACCCTGAAGCATCGATTTCTACAACGAATGGTTTATTAAAGTCAGGAAGAGCCAGAATGGGAATAGTAGACATTGCTACTTTTAGTTTGTTGAAGGCTTGCTCGGCTTCCCATCCCAGTAGAAGTTGTCCTTTTGAAGTCGTTCCGCTAGGGGCCATGCTATTTTGCCATAGTCCTTCACAAAATGACGATAGTATCCCATAAGTCCCAAGAAACCCCGCAATTCCTTCAATGAACTGGGGCTCGGCCAATCCACCATCGCTTGGACCTTTAATTTGTCTGTCGTCACCTCGTGGCGAGAAATGATGTGCCCTAAATACTCTACTTCCGGCTGGTCGAAACTAGATTTTTTGTTGTTGGCATATAACTGATGTTGGAGTAGCACTTGCAATACCCTTCTCAAATGTCTCGCATGCTCCTTTACATTGCAGCTGAATATTAAGATGTCATCAAAAAGCACCAGAACGAATCGCCTTAACTCTTCTCTGAACAACTCATTCATAAGTGACTGAAATGTAGCCGGCGCGTTTGTAAGACCAAACAGTATCACAAGGAATTCATAATGCCCTTCATGTGTTCTGAAGGCTGTCTTAGGGATATCCTCAGGTCTGACCCGTATCTGATGGACCCTGCCTTCAAATCCAATTTCGAGAAGATCGTTGATCCATGTAACTCATCCAATAATTCATCGATTCTGGGAATCGAAAATTTATCTGGCACTGTCACCTTGTTTACTGCTCGATAATCTACACAAAATCGCCACTCGCCATCTTTTTTTTTTTCACCAATAAGACGGGGCTCGAAAATGGACTGGTGCTATGCCTGATAATTCCAGCTGCCAACTTCTCTTTTTTGTTTTTTTGGATATGGGGATAGCGATAGGGCCTCACATTGACGGGAGTCGTCCCCGGTTGGAGAGTAATGGCGTGATCACGATCACGCAATGGTGGTAAACCTCTCAGCTCTTCAAAGACTGAATTAAATTCACTCAGCACCTGCTCAACTTCTGTAGGCATCTTCTGCAATTCTTTTCCACCCTCGACCTCCAAACAGCCCAGTTCAAGAAGTATTCCTTCTCTTTCCCTTTTGAATGCTTTCATCGTAGCCTTCAAAGTGACCAAAGTTTTACAAAGGCTCGGGTCCCCTTTCAAGGTCATGGTAGTGCCCCCAATCTGAAATTTCATCATGAGTGTCCTCCAATCGACTTTTGTTTGACCTAGAGTGGACAGCCATTTCATTCCCAAAATTACATTGGAGCTCCCCAAATCCAAAGGTAGAAAGTCTTCTACCACCTCCATATTCTGAAGTGATAATTGTACTCCCTTGCATACCCCTGCTCCTTGCACTGCTAGCCCAATACCCATGATGATCCCATAGCCCATTGTTTCTATTCTTGGTAAACCTAATTTTCTCACCAGGTCTGCTGATATAAAATTATGACTAGTTCCCCAGTCAATTAACACCACTACTTCCTTCTTCAAAATTTTTCCTTTAATTTTCATAGTGTGAGGCGGTGTAAGTCCTACTACGGAGTTCATTGACAGCTCTACCAACTCCCCGGCCACCGACTTCTCCTCTTCGATCGTTTCTTCCACTGGCTCTTCCACACAGTTGTTCGGCCGCTCTTCATCGCAAACTAGCAAAACTTGCAGTTCATGATTCTTGCATTTGTGTCCAATGGAATATTTCTCATCACAGCGAAAGCATAACCCTTTTTCCTTCTTAGCTCATAACTCGGATTCGCTGAGCCTTTTGAAGGGCGAATTGGCCGCACCGGTCGGCATGGAAAAACTGGTCGTCGCCGACTTGGGGCTAGAGCTCTGGGGAAAAATCTGATTACTTCGTGGTGACGACATGACCCAATTGGAGCTGGGATTTGATCTACTCTTAACGGGTCCATGGGTTTGGAGCGCCTGATTTTTTTCTTCAATTCTTTGGGCCAGTTCCATGATCTGGTCCAACCCTTTGGGCTGCATCACCCTGATTTCGGCCCTAATTTTTGGGCTTAGCCCATTTACGAAATGACCTTCCAAGATAGCTTCTGATTCAAACACCTCTCTGTAAGCTGCCGCTGAGCTTTCTTACCGGAGGGCGAGGAATCGCTTCTCCAAGGTTCCCTCCATGGAAGGCCTAAATCGAGCTCGCATCAGGACCTTGAGCTCATCCCACCTTCGTACCCCCCTTCTCTTCTGCTCCCATTGATACCAAGCTAGCACCCCTTCTTCGAAACACAGACTTGCCATTTCTAATTTCTCTTTCTTTGTTAGTTGGTTTACAACGAAATAGCGTTCTGCCAGGAAAATCCATTCGTCTGGGTTTTTTCCGGTGAACACGGGCATCTCCAGCTTCCTTCCCTTAGTTTTCGATCTCCAATTCCCGCCGGCAGTACCTCCCAACTCCCTACTGTTCGTCTCCAGGCCAGGTGAAATCTCAGAGTGCATAGTATATTTTGAATCTCTCCCTCCATCTTGTCCCTTCCTTTCCTCTACCTTTCCGCATCTTGTCCCTTCCTTTCCTCTACCTTTCCGCCTCCTCCCACTTCGTCCTCATGAAGGTAAATTGCTCGGAGATGATTGCCATGTTTTGCACTCTCTGTAATTCCACTTGCATTCGATCAATTCCCTGTTGCATTCCCTCCAGTTGCTCCTGTAATTTCTGCTGGGTTCCTTCTAAACTCTCCACTCTATCTGTCAAATTCACCATCAGGACCGATCTGCTCTGATACCAGTTGATAGGATTCTGGGATATTAACGACCTATTTAACACCCTTTAAGATGAATGAGAATTGAAACATAGCAAAATACTTCATTAATGCACTAGAAATTACACTAGAAGGATCTGTAATATAAAGAACGAATCCGGAATTACAATGAACGGATTAAAAAAAAAGAAATAACGGAATAAAGGTGAACTTTCGAGAGGTCCACTGCTCTCTAGATGAATGCCAATTTTCTGCCCCTTTACTGGACTTGACTATCCTTATTTATAGGTTGCTCTGCTTCTAGATCATTCTCTCAACAGATTATGTAACTGTGCATGTGGTCTTCTTTCTCCTTGCATTTTCTTTTCTGCCCCTGTCCCTCTGTTGCGCTTTTGGTAGGTAATCTGAACTGGGGGTCTATCAGTGTGCTCGTAAGTTTTGATTCGCATTCTTAATTAATATTTGACCTCTTTTCATTCGATGTCCCTAAGATATATTTGAAAATAACTTCTATTCTTTCCCTCATAGGTGGATCTACATTAGGAGCAGTGAAGTTTGCTATCCCATGCTAAATTTGAAATCCGAAATTTTGCAATAGATTTTTCAAGTCTTTATACAAATAATTTTCAATTTTGCCCTCACAATTATAATTTTGTAAAATTTGCCCCCACAACTCTACTCTCCTAGCTCTATCCCTGCTTTCCCTGATCTACTAGTTGCGATTTGCAAGTATTCATTCATTAACAACTTTCTATTTGATGAAGGTAATCGAAGATGAAAATGAAGCTGTGAGATAGTGTGATTTGCTTGAACGAGGAGGTCAAGATTGTGAAGGTGTTGTCGAGATAGATGCCTCATCTATAAGAAGCTGGGTTTCGTGTGTAAATCCGCCCCTAATTAATATTTTCTAATATTTATCAAAATTTCTCTGCAGGTTTTCGATCTGTGCACTATGAATAGGGCTCTAGCGGTTTTGTTCCGTAGGGGAATAACACCCCGTCGACCTAAAAACCTTAAGCTTAACTTATGGGCACGCAAGCGCTCTCTTGAAGACCAAGAGGACTTCATATGAAACCCTGGTGATTTGGAACACAGTCAATATATTAATAGTTGATTTTGTCATATAATTTTTTCTACAATAAACATTGCAATCAAGATATCGCATAAAAAACCTCTTTTAAAGCTTTCATCATTTGTTTTGTTAATGAGTTTAAATCAACAGATCCCTAATGGAGAATTTAGGTTGGGAATTGGAAATATTAGCATACTACCAAGGATAAAAGTGTAATGTGCGGTCTATTCTTGGCCTTATTTTAGGCCAGCCCAGTGGCCCATGCAGATCGAATCACTTGGGCTTTAAAACAAATTTTTCAAAAGGGAAAATTGTAGCCGAGGTACTATACCTTTATTTTAGTAGCAGACTTTGCCCAAACCTTTCGTTTGTGCCACTGGAGGTACCAAACCTTTCAAAAATTCGCACCCAAAGTCAAAATGGATGGAAACCGTCCATTTGACCTTTAGTTGACCAAGAAAAGTAAATTTTGACCAAATTGGAATGAGTAAAATAATAACTTGATACTTACAATATTAAATAAATTGAACAAAAAAAATCAAAAAATTAAGAAAAGAAATTAAAAAAGGATTGTCTTCTTCAACCTCCCCACCCCATCGCACCCATCCCACCCCACCCCACCATCTTTGTCCCCAATTGCGTGGGTCTACAGCTTCTTCCAGCAAAATTACAAACCTTTTTCCACAGATTTCACCATCTTTTCAAGCTTCCTCTTCCTCTTCTTTTATTGGTCTAAATAGCGCTGATTTTTTTCTATACTACCCCCAGAATCTAGTTTCTGGGCACCATTTCGTGGCCAATGCTCCCATGGTACCTGCAACTATCGACTTTCCTGTTTCAAACAAGACTAAATTAACTACTTATCAAGAATTTGATAGGCTTAATGGATATACAAGGAAACAAATAGTTAAAAAGGATAGGCATAGCAAAATAATTACAGCTCAAGGTCCAAGGGATCGAAGAATGAGGCTTTCCATTGGTACTGCACGTAAGTTCTTTGATCTTCAAGAAATGCTAGGTTTTGACAAACCAAGCAAAACCCTTGATTGGCTGCTTACGAATTCGAAAATATGGTGGGGTGGGGTGCGATGGGGTGGGGAGGTTGAAGAAGACAACCCTTTTTTAATTTCTTTTCTTAATTTTTTGATTTTTTTTGTTCAATTTATTTAATATTGTAATTATCAAGTTACCATTTTACCCATTTCAATTTGATCAAAATATGTCAAAATTTACTTTTCTTGGTCAACTAACTGTCAAATGGACGGTTTCCATCCATTTGGACTTCGGGTACAAATTTTTGAAAGGTTTGGTATCTCCAGTGGTACAAATGAAAGGTTTGGTACCTCGACTGCAATTTTTCCTTTTGAAAAATCTGTTAGGCCTGATTACCTGCCCGGCTTGGCCGCTGTCTTTTTGACACGCTTGCTTAAAACCACGAAATGATGATGGTCGAGTCCAATTGAACTGAATTGTGTTACATGTTTTGTTATGGGTTGGTTCGACAGTATTTCTGAAATTATAAGCTGGTCGAATATTTTTAACTACACATGTCATTAAATTCACAATTTTTATATACTTTTTATGGGATTACCAACTTATAATCTCGTGAAGCTTTATCAAATAAAGGCTTTATTTTATTTTATTCCTATTAAATCCGACATATTAAACACTTTAATACTCATGAATTGAAATCTTCACCAATATGGAGGCTGCAAAATTGCGCAGTCGACTTTGACATTTAAGAGGCATAATCCTCAGAATTTGGGATTTTCTTTTCCTTGCCACTAAAACATAGTGGACCACTTCAATAAATATTTATGTCCCTCTTTAATCTTAATTAAAGTAGCAAAGCCAATTTTTGGCTTTTGCATGAAGGATTCACATGATAAGTCATCAAGAAAAAGACTCGGTAATAGGCACACCGCAGCAATTAATTTGTTTTGGGGAGATTTTCTCATAAATTATAATCATTTTTCATGACATATTTTACGGGACCTTTTTTCTTTTTGATCACACATTATTTAAAAAATATATTTACTTGCAACAACCTCTTCCAAACAAGCTCCGATTAACGATAGGAGGGGAAAAAAATTATTTTTAATCACATATTTTATCTAATCTATAATTTTTCTTTTTTAATCACATTATTCAAAAGATTATATTTACTTGAAAAAACCTCTCCCAAACAAGCTCTGATTATCGATAGAAGAAAAAGTAATTTCTAATCACATATTTTATATAAATTGTATTTTTTTTAATCACACATTATTCAAAAGATTATTTTCACTAAGAAAAATCTCTCCCAAATAAGCTTCGCTTACTGATATATAGAAATACAACGAGAGGAGTTAAAGATCAACCAAATACATTCAAATTTAATTAGGGTTCTTTGTAATTGATCATATTTGTATTGTTACTATTAATTATATTGATTGGTCTTATTTAAATCCAATGCTTTTTGTGTGTGTATATTTTTTTGACAGAGCCGTGTGTATATTTCTGATAAATGGTCTATAATTAAATAATAAAAAAAGAAAAGGCCAAATATATTTAATTATTTTATTTTTGGCGTTTCCTGCAATCCTCTTTTGTTTGTTCACCCACGTAAAATTCACGGTTTTTCAGTTGCCAGTTAAAACACGCGCGAGAGTGCCAAAGCAAACTGAAAGAGAGACATTAGGAATTCGGATCCGATTAATCCATTAAATGAGCAGCAGCGAGGGGAGCTCAGGGCAGTCGGCGGCGAGAGGGGTCGGAGGGGAAGGGCACCCACCATCCACGGCAGATAAGGGGAAGAAGAAGGAGAAGGCGCGGGTGAGCAGGACTTCTTTAATCCTGTGGCACGCGCACCAGAATGATGCCGCGGCGGTGAGGAAGCTCCTTGAGGAGGATCGATCTCTGGTACAAGCCAGAGACTATGATAGCCGCACTCCGCTTCATGTGGCGGCGCTTCATGGCTGGATCGACGTCGCCAAGTGCCTCCTAGAGTATGATGCTGACGTCAACGCACAAGATCGCTGGAAAAACACAGTAATTTCCTCATCATTTACATATATAGATTTATATCATATACTTACATATGTATAATTGTTGATTTAATGGCTATAAAGTCATGATTGAATAATTTTGTGTGCGTAGTTGGACAGGTTGTTTTGTCACTATAAATTGTTATAGCACTCTTTTTCATTCAGATGCTCTTTTTTTTTTTTTTTCTGGAATTTTATATTCTTATAACGAGTTGCTATTGGTTTTTCTTACTGTTATTTTAGATGCATTTAAGTGACTCGAAAAACTCTCCTAAATTTTCACATTGCATCTATTTACATAAGTTAGAAAAGTGGGCATTGTAAGAGATTACTTTGAAATAGTCTAATGACTCTAATGTAATGCAATTATTATAAGTATGCACGATTAAGTATCACCTTCTATTTGGTAATCTTGGCTTTAGGCTTAAGAATTGCTAATATAATGATCTCAACATTTTTTATTATCTGTCTTATACTCTATGCGCATGAGATGTGAACGTAGAGTTCCTTGGTGGAGATAAGTCCAACTGTCATTGCAATCTCCTCTCTCCATTCCATACACAACTAAAAGATCATGCACCAACTTCTCTTTTAGTTTTTCCCCATTCTATGTTATGAACCTTAATTTGTGATGAAGTCTTTTTCTAGTTTCTATAATTCTATTCATTTAACCTTTCATCTGACCTTTGTATTGGTGATGACAGCCTCTTGCTGATGCTGAAGGAGCAAAAAGACATGGAATGATTGAGTTATTAAAGTCATATGGTGGGCTATCTTATGTAAGTCTCTTTCTTTTTCTTGCTTTCTTCCTTTGGGACAAGAACACTCTTTCGGTGATGGTATACTTTGTGATGTCAGTTGTTTTATTTGTAACTTATCCTCTAAATTTCTTCACTTATTTCTTCAAACAGGGGGTGGGGGTTGTTAATTTTGATAAGTTATAATATGCCTGATGCTGTGAAATCATCTGCTCCTATGAATAATAGGTCACCATTAATGGGGTTACTGAGTCTTTGCAAACATTTGAATCTTCTTCTTATCCGACTTTTGAGGTCTCTCTTACTCTCCAAGCTATAGCCTTGCTGGTTTTTGAAGATTGTTCAGCAACTCTCTTCACTCATAAATGCATGTGATGCTTGTTTACTTTAGTTCAGTTGCTAAAGTCCATGGAGTTCTTTTGTGTACCTTATGAACCTAAATTGGGGGAGGGACTCTTCTTGAAGTCTCAAAATCTGATTACTTGATGGTTAATTGTTTCTTTGGCATATGTTGTCATCTTGATCATTTCCTTTATTTTTTGGGACCAATTGTTGAAATTCACGAGGTAACTTTCGAATTCTTTTCTGCTGGACTGCACATGATCGTGCCTGTACTTGGGAAGTCATAATGGATGTCATTAGGTACATGAGTATGGAAACAGACTAAACATGATTTTTCTTCTTTAAAAAGAGGGGTATAACATAATTTGACGTGAGTTTATGTTTTGGAAGGAATCAATGTAAAATGAGCCCTGCTGATTGTTATCTTCCTCATACGGTGACATAAAAAGCCTAAAAAATGTTATATCTTGACTTGCTTACTATTCAAGCTGAGCTTGAATCAGTTTTTGACCAATCGAATAGGACCTGAGTTCAGGCAATTTGGTTACTTTGCACTATATCTACTAGCTGTAATGCCGAGAGAAACTATAGAAGCTTAGAAACAAGTTCAACCTTATTTTCTTTATTTCCAATCTGAGCTTGAACAAGCCAACCCTCAGCTACTCAAGCCCTGTTTGATTGTGGTCTTGAGTTTCATGGCATGCACAAGTTAGTTTAAGTTTAAGTTGTGGTCATCATTATTCTCTTCATATATAGAATTTCATGCATAATTTCTTTTTCGCTTTTCTATTAGCTTAGTTTTATGGGTGTATTGCAGGGCCAGAATGGAAGCCATTTTGAACCTAGGCCTGTTCCACCTCCTCTTCCAAATAAGTGTGACTGGGAGATTGATCCTGTCGAACTGGACTTCTCGAGCTCAACAATCATAGGGAAGGTCTGTATTCAAAAATTACTGATCAAGTTTTTGTACATTAGTCACTGTTCAGTTCGATGCAGTAGATAATAAGTAATCCAATACTGTTTTTAAAGGATAAAAATATTGATGTTTTCGGTCTATATTATTATTTAAAATCTCGTTCTTTTCAACAATGTAATGGTCTGTCTCTATTCTTAAAAGTGGAACGTTTAAACAGTTACATTTACTGTTGAGAAGTACATTAACCCAGTTGGATTTGAGGATTTAGTTGGATATAAATTTGTTTGTAGATTTTGGTAATTAATGGAATTTATCAAAAAATTGCCTTCTTGTGTTATTTTATATTTTGATTCTTGTAAACTTCAGTGTTCTGTCATTTTTATTGCACAACCATCTTCATTCTATATTAGTGATACCCCATTATGAATTCCTCAAAGGAATTGTGGTTTTTCTTTTGTTTATTATTCGGGGGGTGGGAAGCAAGTTCACCCCCAATGGCACTTTCATGGCACAGTACTACCTTTCTATTCTATTTTTGCGTTGGTTGGAAATGTTATTGAATGACCCTCCATTTTGCTTCAAATGCTTGTATGGTTAATTTAATTTTTGTGTATGCTCCTTGTTGTTTACATATCAAATATTTATTCCTTTTTTATTGTCATGTGTGATTTACATCTTTACGCGAAGTTCCTGATCATGGCTGATATTGGTAGGGGTCTTTTGGTGAGATAATAAAAGCTTATTGGAGGGGAACACCTGTAGCTGTCAAACGAATTCTTCCAAAACTCTCAGATGATAGATTGGTGATGTATGTTTCATAACTGGGTTAAGATTGTTATGGAGTGCTCATGATGTTACATTTCTTTATTTATTATTAGTAATAGGTTGCTTTAATTTGAGTATAATGCATGGTCATGCAGAACTCGCAGATTAAAGCTTTTAATTTTTACAGAGTGGCTATTGACTCTGGAACCTGGTTTAAAAGAGAGAATTTATCTTCATTAAGCTGGATAAGTAATTGAGATTAAATAATCGTTTATGAGTTTCTATTCCTATAACCAATCATAGCCATATCTTTCACATCATGTTCCTGCTTAACATAAAATAAAATGAATTGCCTCGTGCTATCATGCAGTCAGGACTTCAGACATGAGGTAAATTTGCTAGTTAAACTTCGCCATCCAAATATAGTCCAATTTCTTGGAGCGGTCACAGAAAGGAAGCCCTTAATGCTAATTACAGAGTATTTGAGGGGGGTAAGTGAATAAATTTCCACGTTGAAGCAGAATTTTCGTACTTCTGACAATGGAAAGTCATGTCCTAAGTGTTGCCTTATATATTCCTTCACAGGGGGATCTACATCAATACCTAAAGGAAAAGGGGGCACTGAATCCATCAACAGCAATCAATTTTGCATTGGATATTGCTAGGTAAAATTTGCATCAAATTTATTGTCTTTGTTTTTGTTTACTAAAACTTCCAAACCCTTTATTAAGTCAGTTGTCCATCAGAAGCACTCAATCACTTGCACAATTACTGATGAAATCTGTTGCCAAAAGCATTAGAGAGATGTATTATTTCCAAATATATTTGCTAAGTTAAAGCAAATATATTATTATTATTATTATTATTATTATTATGATTATTATTATTATTATTATTATTTTCTGGGTGCAATGTCATGCACGCATCTAGGGTGGGGCATAAAATAATTTGGCTTATCAGCCCATACACAGCAC
The DNA here is from genome assembly GCF_002742605.1 of Olea europaea var. sylvestris. Taxonomy (NCBI): domain Eukaryota; kingdom Viridiplantae; phylum Streptophyta; class Magnoliopsida; order Lamiales; family Oleaceae; genus Olea; species Olea europaea. The sequence continues at coordinate 14,701,170 of NC_036244.1, read as the reverse complement.
CCAGGGGTAAACATATAATGTTGCATATCTTGGGAGAGTATATATATTTGTGGGATTGGGGTTGGGTTAAGAACTAATTTTCTTCTAATTTGAGTAACTTCAGAATGACGTATGCTTTGGGACAGGTGATAGTTCTTATTTCTTATGTCTTTGGTATCATGATTGCATATGCCTACTTTAAAAAAATGGGATGATTATGTAAATAAATTAATTTATGCAATAATGTAAAATGATAGTATGCTTGTTGAGTTTCATAAATCTTGTTTTGACAGAGGCATGGCTTATCTTCACAGCGAGCCAAACGTTATAGTACACAGAGATCTAAAACCAAGGTTAGCTTATTTTCTGGATACAATTGCGAGGACATCCACTATTGTCTAACAAGTATAATAAGTATTACATATCTGTCATCTTATCTCTCATCCAAAATTTATGTTTAAAATTGTTCCAGATCGCTTTCTTTTTTGTATTGGGAACTCTTGGGAAAATCTTTCTTTTCCCTAATAGCTGTCAAACTGAATATGATTCTTTTTCAGGAATGTTCTTCTTGTCAACTCTAGTGCAGACCATTTGAAAGTTGGAGACTTTGGATTAAGCAAACTTATTAGGGTGCAAAATTCTCATGACGTGTACAAAATGACCGGTGAAACTGGAAGCTGTAAGTAACTGTTTATGAATTGTTTCTATATGGCTGAAATTTTGATGATGTAGCTAATTCTGTATTTTTGCTACTATAAAAGACCGGTATATGGCTCCCGAAGTCTTCAAACACCGAAAATATGACAAAAAGGTTGATGTTTTCTCTTTTGCAATGATCTTATACGAGGTAATTTTATTTGTCCTGAATCAGAATAGTATGGAAACATTGATTGAAATATAATCCAGTGACATGTGAACTAATGCAGATGCTTGAAGGTGAACCGCCACTGGCAAATTACGAACCATATGAAGCCGCTAGATATGTGGCAGAGGGACAAAGACCAATTTTTAGGGCCAAAGGTTTTATACAGGATTTGAGAGAGTGAGTAGACTACAATATCTTATAGTGTGTGCATGTGTAACTATGGTCCATGTTTGGCTCTAAATGGGACCTTAAAATATCTTAATTCATATATGTTTTTAACACATTGGTGCACCAGCCAATTTTACTGCTAAGAGTTTAGTTTTTTTCGTTAATGTTTGCCAGTGAATTACGAGTGTAATGAATGAACTGCATACATTACTGTGTTCGAAGCAGACAATATGGTCACTTGAGTATTTGATTTCCTGATATCCTATTGAATTGGACATGTTTTTAGGTTGACTGAAAGGTGCTGGGCAGCAGATATGAATCAGAGACCTTCTTTCTTGGAAATCTTAAAGAGGCTTGAAAAGATTAGGGACATATTACCGTCCGATCATCACTGGAGCATCTTTACAACATGAGAGAAACCAGATATGAAAGATGGAACTTCATATATCTGCTAATATATCCTTCACCCCTACATGCCAGAAACAAGATCGGTTTTGAATGGAGTCAATAGTGTGAAGCTTGCAAGACTGATCGTTTGCCCAATGCTTTATCGTGCTATTTGGATTTAACCTTGGACGTGCCTATTATTTCTACAGTCCCAGTTTCTTGATCTCAGAAGCGAGTGTCAATTTGTGTTGTAATTTACATATATAAATGTTCACTCTTTGAGTTGCAATCTGTTGTAGTTGGCTAACTTCTATTAATAACTTCGAACAATTATACATTTGTTTTTATAGCGACGCTGTGTTATGAAGTCTTCTACTCAAATATACGACACTTCTACTGTATTCGGTACATGGTTGATGAGCACTTCTAATTGACAACTCACTAAGATATCATACTACTTTATCCATACACACAAACATCAAGAGTAATTTTACAAAGAGTACACTTCGTGTTGCACAATTTTTGTTCTCTACTACACTTTCTCATTCATTCGGCCAAGTTGTCCATAGGGCATGATGAGAACCAAAACGTTATTCATATTTTTGACCCAAGAGGGGACATTTCATAAGGTTTCATAACACAACATTATTTTTAGTACGAAAACAACGGCAGATTAAGGACATATTTGGCATTATTTTTAAAAAGTTAAAAATTGCTTCTGCAATTAGAGTCACACTTGAATCTGTTTAAATAATTTTATGAAAGTATGTTATCGATTGAAAAAAAAATGGAAAACCTAACAAGCTCTTCCATAAAAAGTGAAGTAAAATCACACACTATCCCAATTCCCCATCTATACAAAATTATTCATCAGAACCTTCGAACGCTAATTGATATTTATTACAAGTTTAGTGCAGCATTGATTCAGCATCTAATCCCCCTTTTACAGTTTTTGATACAAAAAGTTGTACAATAATCAGAAAAAAACTAGTAAGAACTCTGCCTGCATCAGAATATAAAAATCCATTCAGATTTGTGTATTGCTAATTTCAAATTCATGACTACAAAACACTAACTAGGATGATTCAGTACACCACTAAATAAGCTTCTTCTTTTCGAAGAACGACTTCAAATGCCATAGCTGCATTCCTGCCACGGACAAGCAAATAAAAAATGACAAAAAACTTAACCACGCCATTTTGCTGTTCGTGGACCTGTTAAGTTCCTGCATTTCTTCTTCCCTGAAACAATAATCAATCATGCAAGAAAAATAAGGTTCTACATCAGTTATCAAGTGGAAAACATAGTGCAAGAACAAGACTCAGATTTAGCTTCAGAACTATGCAATCCTCCCCTACCAAACAGGCTAAAATTTTTTTAGAAAGCCAGAATTGAATTAGCTCACCTTTCACGTAGATAAAACATCTCGTCATGGATTGATTGCACCGTATCAAACATTTTTTTCAGCTCTAATTCCATAACCTGGGACGTTAGAATACAATTACTAAATTTCAAAAGAAAAGTAATCACCTAATAATTTTATTAAAAAACTTCCAATTATAGCATTCACGCGTTATTATATATCTCCAACCAACTTGACCGAGTTAAGTTATCTTCAACACAATAGCCAATATGACAAAGTCGGAACAAGATAACAATATAAAATTCTGAAAACAAACAAGTCAGATATGCTAACTCTAGAAAAAGAAAGATATAAAGAGGATTTCATGAACTGCTAATTAATTATAGTCCTTGAGAGCAGTGGGGAAGCCATAACTCAAAACAGACTCCTAAGTCCCCACCTCCAAAGATAAATAATAGCTGCTTATTCCTATATTTGGCATAGGTTCCACATCCAAAAGAAAAGAAGGTGATAGGAACAAATTGGATAAACCCAAAGATATAGAGAAAATTGTATAGGAAGGATCAAATCGAAGGGAGAAATTAAAAAAGGAAGGCCCTTTTTTCAACATTTCAGAACAAGAATCAATTTTTTGTTATAATCCCAACACAATCCTTCTCCTCCTCCTTCCTCACCCCAACCTTGCATTCCCGCCCCCGTTTTTTGCTATTATACAACCTTGCCCCACACTATCCTGCTACCCCCCCCCCCCCCCCCCCTTTTTTTTTGTTCCCAAACGTGATCGTGTGCTATAGTGGACCAAATTTAGCCACAATTTTCCCCCCCCCCCTCCCCCGCCCCCCCCCCCCCCCCTCCTCCTTTGTTTTTGGCTCACAAAACTCCTCAGGAAGCTCTCAAGTACACGGGACGAAATGAGGGGTAAGGAGGATGACAGGGTAAGGGGATATGTAAACTTGTGCAGACATAGATGATAAAGGGGATGGGAGGTGAATGACGGATTGGAAAGTATGCCTTTTCTAAGATATGTTGGAAATTTGATGTATAAAAAGATCTTTTTAAATGAAATTTTAGAGTTGAGCAAAATCCATAAGCAAGTCACAAAAGCAATCTGCAGTCTAAAATCTGAAGATCTATGTTACACTTAACAAAGGATACACTCCACCATCAAATCTACAATTAAGCTCACTTTCAACTCAGAACCATAGACAGAATAATATCACATGCATAAATGCAATGACGAGCGAAGAAATGTAGAAGAATGAGCACTTACTTCAACAGAACCTTTTTTGGCCACATTCGTCCAATCCTTGGAAGCAATACCAGACTTCCAATCGAAATCAACTGTAATAGTAGTGGAAGGTTTGTGATCACCTGCAAAAAAGCAAGCCATGTAATCACCTGCCTCCGCAGTTTGAAATGCAAAATGCCCCTCGGTCACATGGTCTGAGTAGTGATAGCTATTCCCATACGCCGATGTCACCTACAAGTTACAAACAAAATTAGGTCAAACCTTTTCCACTTTATTAATACACAGAAAAAATAACATGGAATAAAGTAAAACCGAGCAAAGCCTTCATTTCGACTAATCTAACTAACAAAACCTACAAAAAAACTTGTTCTCTTAAATCTTTGAGTAAGAAGTTGTATACATTAGATCCAACCCTGTTGAAAAAAAATAAAAATACTTAGAGAATATTAATACCAAAAGAATTCAGTTTGTATTAATTTCTAACTTGTCAGTATGATTCTCCTCAAAATTCATCTGTAATTAGAAAAAATGACACTAAAGGGTTAAGAGGTACAAGATTCATCTGTAAAGGGTTTAAGAGGTACAAGATTTCAAAAATATTTTATTTTCAAATCATCATTCATAAACTAGTCAAAACCCTATTAGCAAATTGATCCAGGACCGTGCAAAATCAATTCATAAAATAATAATAATAATAATAATTACCCGGACGGTGATTTTATGAGAGTCAGGCAACGGGTGGCCATCATTAGGGTTAACAATATGATACTTTCCGACGGTCATGGAATTACTCTTTATGTCCTCCGATATGCATTTGGTGTGCCCAGATTCCAGATCGAACCGGATCGACTCGACCTGATTCCATAACAAGAACCCCGAAATTAAGATGATGAAAAGACTCTGTTTTTCAATTTGGATTTTCATATTAATAAAGAATAAGTGATTCTTTGGATAAAGGGTTGTGAATAGAACGAGATTCTTGGTTTGATTTAGCTGTAATGTTTTGCAGGAGATTATTGTGGAATTTGTTTGATCATCTAGCAATGAAATGATAGAGACGAAGAAGTAACTTGTGGGATTGATTTCTTCTTTTTTTCCTTTTTATAAAGGACAAAGATTGTTGTCAAAAATGGTAGTTCTATCCAATCACATTACTCCACGTCGGAAAGGTGTCTATTAAATCATGTAGGAGTATTAACTATTAATTGAATATAATCATCATATTTAAATTTCGAATAAACAATTTTATTACATTTTAGTGTACAAAAAATCAAGGTTAGATCGTTTTCGACCACATCACTCATAAATTAATAATTTTATTGATAAGCATTGACGAAATTAAGCTCAAGAATGACGTGACAGGTTTTACCTTTTGTTAAAGTACGGAAGTAATGATCTATTCAACAATCGTATGACGTAGTTAATTTATAAAGGGGAATTTACACAAATATCACTAAAATTGAAAATACAAAAAAAAAATTTGGACATTCACCAATTTCTTCCAAGGATGTCAATTTTTCCCTACAAAACGTCCACTTTACCCTTTAACACCTTTTTGGAGCAATAAATGCTTGATTTGAATGCAATTAATGTTATGATGTGATTAATTTATTTTTGCTTTAAATTTAATATTGAAGATATGATATTATATTGTATAAAAAGATTTTTTTTGATTAAAAAAGAGGTGAAATCTTTACAAAATACACACACGCGCGCGAATTGAAAGAGCTTCTTCTTCTTCATTATCTCCACTCCATCATCAACAAGGAAACAAGGAAAGCCTTTGACAAATTTGAAAGGTAAGGTAGTAGAAAAAAGTTCATCTCATGTCATAATTGACTACTTTAAATGTTCAATACAATATGATCATATTTAAATGAACCCTTTCAATCTCTTATTCATTGATGTAGTAAATTTTTGGTATATTTTAGAAAGAAAAATTATACCAATATTATATAGAAAATGTGAAGTATTTCATATATAATTCAACATTTAATGAACCATTAAGTGATATCTTATTCATTTCTAAAAAGATACAGTGATATTGTAGTCCAGAATTTATTATGGCCTTTACCGTTTTCAATAAATTCGTCAAACAGTGAAGCACATGGAATTTATCTTTCTCGAAAGTTATGGCAATAGAACTGTCGAGCAGTATCTTGGAAACTGTCGGGTTAGACATTTTAACTGTCGAGCTCGACATTTACTGACTGTCTGGATAGAAAATGTAATTGTCGATTTCGACACCTGAAAACTGATCATCTTTTATATCTTTGGTAGTACATGGATGTAAGTATTTTCGTGTGCCAATTTGATGTTATGAAATGTCGACATATGAATCTGCAGAATTCTCACTTTTGCAATCCTAACATTTCAGGTATGAGTCATGATTTCAGATTCATCGTGTCGCATGGAGGAAACTTCGTTCACTCAGATGATGAATGGAAGTGGAGAGGGGACAAAACCACTTCCATTTTAGTGTCGAGAAGTATTACCGTAGCAGAACTTCTATTACGATTGAAGGAGAAACTTGGTATCGTTGAATCCCGCAATGCAATCGAATTGAAGTTCAAAGTCCCGAACTTGAATCTACCTCCGGCAGAGATACGCGACGATGAGGATCTACAGTGGTACATATTTGTTCATAAGGAAACTGCACTCTGCATCACATATTTGGTATCCGAGCTCCCAATTGTTGGTATGTCAACAGATGCAAACTGTGAAGGGAGCTTGTTCGGCCCAACGGTATGTCCACCGAATGTACAACACGACGAGATGAATCATCAGCACAGTGTGTCGCAAACCGAACGACCCGAACCTCCGATTGAGCGTATAGAGGCTGCAGCATCCGCCGAACACTTAGAGAACCCATTACATGGTACAGATCGTGCTATTATTGCTGAAATAGACGAGACAATGTCATCAAATTCCAGACGTTCATGCACAGATGAGTGGATTACAGCTGCAAATACATCGGTTCTCACCGAGAAGCAAATATTCTTTACCAAGAAACAGTTGTACTCGAAGTTTCATGTACTTGCTTTGCAAGAGAAGTTCCAATTCCGGGTAAGCAGGTCAAGCTTGAAAATGTTAACAATTGTCTGTGTGGATGATAATTGCAAGTGGATGCTACGTGCTTCTACTGTCAAGCAATCTGCAATCTTCATGATCCGTAAGTTCGTTGCAATTCACACATGTTCCCTTGATTTTCGTCGTAACGCACATCGGCATGCCACTAGTGCTATAATTGCGGAGCACATTTTGGGAAAATTGGATACTCCATACCGATCATATCCGCCTACTCATATTGCACGTGATATGGAACGTGAGTTTGGTGTGAAAATCAGTTATAGCAAAGCACGTAGGGGGAAGCTCCATGCCTTAAAAATGCTACATGGTACACCAAGGGACAGTTTTCAGAAATTATCTTCGTACTGTCATGTCGTAGGAGAAAGTAACCCGGGGACCGTTACCCACATCGAAGTTGATTGTTGTAATAAGTTTCGTTACTTCTTCGTAGCTTTTGGTGCAAGCATTCGTGGATACATGCAGTACTTGAGACCCGTTATTTGTGTTGACGGCAGTCACTTGAAAGATCCATATAAAGGTACACTCCTAGTGACAACTGTCCAAGATGGTAACAAACAGATTTATCCGTTGGCATGGGGGATCGTGGATGCTGAAACCAATAAATCGTGGAAGTGGTTTTTGTCGAACATGAAAGACCTTATAGGGGATTCCGAAGAACTTGTGTTCGTTTCGGACAGGAAAAAGAGTATTCAGAAAGCTATTTCTCAGTTGTTTCCGTCGTCTCGGCATGGTTGTTGTATATGGCATATGGAAAAGAACCTAATACAACGGTATAACAACGCAAGCCTATTATTTCTATTCAAACGAGCTGCTACAACTTTTCGGGTCGAGGACTTTGAACGACTCATGGGACAGATTCGTAGAGTGAGCGAAAGAGCGCACGGGTACTTAGAGCGAGCGGGATATTCATTTTGGTCCAGAGCACTATTTATTGGACACCGTTACAATATTATGACAAACAACAATGCAGAGTCGTTGAACTCGATGTTGAGAGAAGCCCGGTCGTTACCGATAACCTGCTTGGTTGAACACATTCGGAGTATTATGCAGAAGTGGTTTTACGAACGTCGAGCAAATGCGGAAGAATGCAGTACCTTATTGACACCAAGGATGGAGAACGAGCTACGGACGACTTTCGAAAATGGAACTAGGCTTCGAGCCCATGCCCTGACAAACAACTTGACGCAGGTTGGAATATCCAACGACACGGACATAGTTGACTTGTCCGAAGAAACCTGCACATGTCGTGAGTTCCAACTAAACCGTATGCCATGTGTTCATGCAAGTCGTGCTGCTTGCTTTAGAGGGAAGACGTTGTACGAGCTTTGCTCCCGTTATTATTCATCGGACTACTGGAAGGGTGCCTACAACGAAACTATATATCCTGTTCCGAGGGAAGTGGATTGGGTTGTTCCGAGCTTAATTACATGTACTCCTATTTTCCCACCACTCGTACGTCATCCTCCAGGTAGACCACCAACCCGCCGTAAGCGTTCTAGGTATGAGTATGCATGGTCTACCAGAAAATGTACCCGCTGTGGTAGAGTTGATCATAATCGGATCACGTGTTCAAACCCCCGTGTATCACATGCTCCTTAAAGATTTGCAGGTTAATAGACGTTGTATGTTAATTATTCCGTACTACATCGAACATTATGAAGTTACGATTTACAGTTTGTGATCATTAATGTTCTTGCATGTTGTGCACATAAAAATTTCACTGTCTGTCCAGCACGTAGTAAACATCCCGCCCAGTTCAAATGTCGGCCCCGATAGATGTGTTACTTATTCTCGACAGTTGACGAAACCTTACACTACACTCACGGTCTGCGTCACACATACATGTTGTGACCTCTAAACACGAGAACGGAAAATGTTTGATACTGTACATATATATTTTTTCTCATTTCGAAACGCAATCTTCTATCCCCCTACAGATTTACTATCATTAGCATCATCTTAAATCGAAATTAAAGGTAGTGCAAAACGCAATCTTGAATCCCGAAGAAATGTACAATCATTTGCGTCGTCGTAAATCACGGATTAAAGTTAGTCCATGATACACACCTTTCACAATAGTCGTTTTACATACTGCAAAATACATAACCATTTTTGTACATATTATTGTTACTGCCCGACAGTTGACATGTCGTCCCCGACAGATAGTCTCAGTAATTCTCGACAGTTCGATCGGAAAACGCAAAAAACATGACATGAATTGCATCTTAGAGACATGTTCACGTGGACTTTTTGGTATTGTCTTAACTAAGGTCATCCCTACAAAATACCTTACTATACAGTACTTATTCACTACATTCCATGGGTCTCACATTAGTCGTCGTCGACAACTGAACCACGGTCCCCGCTATCCTCACCTGACTCGTCGGAAGAGAGGATAATGACCTCATTTGGGGGATCGTACGCCATCCAGTCGTCGTCATCGTCGAAATCCCCCTCGTATCCGACATCCAGCTCGAACTCCTCATTGAGGACTCCATTCGGTGATTGCGCACCCTCGTTGGAAACAACTTCTAAGTTGGGAAAACGAACAGGGAAAATGGCTCCCCTCCCAATACGAGGGTTAACTTCCTCCTCATCTGACGAAATATAAATTGGAAAAAGCGGAGATGAACCAAGAATTGGCAGTGGCTCGTTCATGTTCAACGGTTCGTTGCTTCCTGTAGAAGAACTCATTACGTGAACGTATAGTAGTACTGAAGGAATGATAAGTGTCTGTGAGAAGGTGAATGGGTGACAATGGTCTTGAAGGAACTTGTTTGTAAGTGAGAATGAAGTCCCACACTTTTTATAAGCAAATTGAAGGGGAAACAATTATGGTCTCCACCTACCCAACCGCCAAGTCCATTCTCCTAGTAAATTTGAAATGCAATTGGTGTGATGGTTGAATAAATGAAGTGCACCTTTATCCCACATTTCCCCATACTTAGTACAATGTTAAACACTCTTTAATCATGTGCACAATTAAGGAAATGTGCATATCTGCAACAAAAAACTGCTCAATCAAATTGCTACTTTTAATTTGCCATGGTTGTAATGGTATAGTTCCTCACACGTACGGGTCATCATCGCAACACACATGGAAGACGAACAGCGAAATAATTATTTTTACTCATTTCATTGATTTATGAATTTCTTTTTACCGTGGTTGTCATGCTCTTGACAGTTGTAACGACTCATCTTCTCGTTGCATCTCATGTATGTGCCTTAATGCCTTAGTTTGAGAATTTATCATAATAATATCGTCCCCGATTAAAGCTATAGTGAAGACTAGATACCAGTACATAAATTTATGAAATATAACATTCCCTATTTAACGTAAGCAACACGGGTGTAAGAAGCGTAACACAAATTAGAAAATCTTAAAGACTCGAAGTATATTACTACATCTATAATAAGATTGGATCGAATATCAACAATATCAAGAAAACAGTAGTTACAAAGCATTTCGGGAAATTGACATGTTGCATACGCATGTTCCCCTCCTCCAAAAGAAAATAAGCGCACACAATATGTCCAACAAAAACATATACCGAACAACAAAACGAACCTGATTGATACAATCAAGAAAGGTAAAATAGCAGACACAATTCATAAACACTACAACTACCGATCAGCCAAACAAAATAAAATATGAGGATTCTGTCCACGTATCACCACGGTACACAAGAGTAATGAAAATGTAATGTAAAAAGAATTCTAACAAAAGTTATTTATCCAACATGTTAACATCCGTCACCACCTTCACCAAATCGCTGACAGGGTATTACCAAATACAACACCACCGTCGTGCTGTCCCCACAGTTCACACTCCTTTTACTTCTTCGTTCGCTTCGCCGCCCTTGTATATGGAGTCCTGGCCGCAGGAGCTGGACGTCGCACCCGTGCCGAGCGCCGACTCGTCGTACGGACTCCGTGTCCTGGTTCGGCTACACTGGCGGGAACAGGGACTTCAGCGAGATCGCCTACGAGAATTCAAAAGTAGGGGGGAGTTAGTGACCATAAATGCCCTTCACGTAGCATACGTAACATACAATAAGTGATGCAGAGAATGAACTTACCATCACCATCCGTAACATCGCAACCCTGTAAGTCGGCATCGTTGCTCGGGGCCGCATGTGAGGGCTCCATGGCTCCTCCATCTGACATTACAACACATTTGTAACTGCATATGTGTTCGACGTTTGCAGTTGGAAGATAATGGAAGCATACAGGAAGAAAGAAAATGAGAAAAATAATTTGCATGTTACCGTTCAAATCCGGGACGGCAAATATCGGCTCCATCTGTCCTCCACCTAATTGGAGACCACAATCACACCATAGGAATATGTTATTGCATTTTCATGAAGTCAGAACGGAAGTAGATGCCATCGAATATAGTAGGGAAAAATCGTAGCACATGACAACGTACCTATCTGTTCATCGGTTGCTACGTGCAGTGGGTCGTGTACGTTGTCCGGGCGAGCCGCGATGTCTCCTCCATCTATTCATGAGAACATGAAAACTGTGTGAATACATTAGGTTTCCCAACTTCCACAACATACAAAGTCCGTCAAATAACAAGTTTCAATGTGGTCATAAAAAACCCACGTACCTTGTACATGTGTAGTTCCTATATCTGCTCGCATGTCTCGCTCGTCTGGGGATTGCTCCATTTCTCCTCCATGTATTTCTAACTCGCAATTGTCGTATGGAAAAAAATGTGAGCTACAGGTGCATGTGCTACATGTCGAACATGGGTGAAAATTATAAACCAAACGGTTTATGTATTGAACATTCATACCTTGCGGAATACTACCTGAAACGCCACCCTCGGTATCGACGGGCATCGCGGCTGGAACGGGGGTCGGAGCAGGTGGGGCCACGAGGGTAGCGAAGAAAGCTCGGAGTTTTTTACATTCGGATGTCACGTGCTGTTCGATTTCAAGCTTGACGGTGCGAAGTCGCATTTCAAAGAGAATTCTTTGGTCGAACAACAGCTCTTCGACCTCCTCTTTGGTGACGCTTGATCCGGATGTGCCAACTGGCCGTGTCTCCATCGTCGGCCCTCGCACTGGAGAAGATACGTGGGTCGCTGGAGGTGTGGAAGACGCACCGATCTTCCCTCTACAAGTATCCGCACCGACGCTGGATCGCTCACTGGCCCCTCGCCACTCTCCTCGGCATCGGCACCTTCATCTTCAGACGTGTCATCCTCACCACCTCCTCCGCTCGAGACTCCGTCATCGGATTCCTGCCTCACCAACTGGCCGCCACTTCCACTACCTCCGTGTGATGCATTAAACTGCGGCCCCACAACATTCCTGGCAATCTCATCCAGCACAGGCACCAGAGGATCATCGTACGGCACGAGAGTGGAGAAATACTGCTGTTTCGCCTCAGCGTCGGTGGGACGAAGTGTGGCATACACATGCAACTGCAATGTACGGTTATACATTAGAAACGAAAAGATTCAGGAATGACACGAAACGTGAATAACAAAAGTAACACATGGTATCCATACCCGCACGTTCTTGAAGAATGCATCGTACGTACGATGCTGTGGTTGTTTTCGTGCGGACCACCTAAGCAATCGTGGCATTTGTTCCCCAACTCTCTGACCAAAACATTCCCCAATCTCAGGAACTGCCTCGTACGCCCAAACTTGTTCCATCAAGACAAACAGAAATAAAATAACTGAGATGGTACGCACGATGCTACATGACGACAAACAAATAAAGCATGATATGCTAGTATTTAAAACATTGTATACCTGCATGGCAATGGAAAATCCATGAATAGTGTATGTAACCTCCTTCTCTTGCCTCCTCTTCGCCTTCAGAAATTTCTTTGCCCAGAAACCCCAGAATCCGTGCAGCAAACTCCGATAGCCGACTCTACCCCAAGGGTAGGCAAAAAAGATATCTAGGTCGTCAACAATAGATAGTGTACACAAATCAATTCCGACGTTATTATCAGGGGCATTGAAAACTCCTTCGACTATTAGCACGAGCCCTAGCTTGTAGCGGTCGGCTCGGGCCGTCGAAGGTCGGGCAATAGTAGTCTGGAGTTGTGCCAACGATATTATCTCCATGGATTTGAAGTACCTCTCCTTCAGCCTTCTCCTCTCCAGCACTCGATCGAACTCATCACCCTTCGGGAATACACCGCATCTTAACCCCGTCACAAGGGTGTATTCCTGTAGACCGAATCTCATCATGTTGCCTTGCACATTGAACCAGAGCTCGTTAACCTTGTCAGTGCGAATGGTTCTGAACACGAGCTGCTGGATGAGCTGGGCAGAGAATTGAATCTCTGCAACCTCGGCCAGATACCCGAATGGGGAGTTTCGAAACTCGTCGCGCTGTCGGTCATCGAAAACGTCCATCACTGTCTTCACATACTTCAAGTTGCTCCTCTGTGAAATGTGGGCCCGCAACCTTGCCTCCTCTTGAATACAATAATCAAACTCCATCAGTCCTGTGTCCTGCAAGATGCATTCATAAAACTCACTCGGGTTACTGGATAAGCTTAAAGATATTGTATCATAAGTAGCAGTTTAATGAAACACACTAAGGCATGGACACACTCAACTGTCGAGAAAAACTGACTACAACCGTCGGTACCGACAGATGATCTGTCGAGATCTGTCTATAGCGACAGTTGATGTCTAAACATGCAAGAAGGCTGGCCTAACTGTCGAGAAAACCTGAGCTTTACTGTCGGGAACGACAGTTCAGTGGGAGGCATTGAACTTGTTATTGATGAGATAAAAATTACGTAACTTAATCACTATTACCACGTAATATTAAAGCAAATATTTGAATGGATTGGAGCCCCAATAATGCATGTAAACAAATGATTGACAGTTTAGTGGGAGGCATTGAACTTGTTATTGCTGAGATAAAAATGACGTAACTTAATCACTATTATCACATAATATTAAAACAAATATTCGAATGGATTGGGGCCCCAATAATGCATGTAAACAAATGATTGAAAATGATTGATGTATTATACAAGCTTTAGCATTCAGTGATTGAAATATAAATAATGGAAACGTGATATTGATAAGCAGAATAGTTAACAAACATTAGACCTCATTATCATGTGCCTAATGCCCAGCAACACACCTAAAACTCTACCGTTATATAACGGTATCCTATGGCATTATATTACAGTATATTAAAAAAATTCATGTTGTCTAAGTCTAAGGAAATATAAAATTGGAATAAACTGTGAACAAAGATCTTTGAGATCCATGTTCACAGTCACAGCTTACCAGAAAGAAGAGGGGAAAAAGAAAAAGATAGCAGAAGTATGTCAGACAAATGATGAGAAAGATAAACTAAATAAGTATTCCCAACTCCACTGCTCTTCACAATTCAATATAAGAGACTACAAATGCCTCTTACCCTAAAATTTATTAACTGGGTGGGGGCGTGGGAAGCATGTTAAAAGTCCCGGTTACATGGGAGTTTTTGTCACAATGCTTCTTCGATTTTCAGATTATGAAATTCCAACCTGCATATGGTAGCAAGATGCAATTCAAATCAACCTGCAATCCCCAATGCTGGTAATCATACGTCTGAAATAATCCTGAACAAAGTTTTTTAATCCACAGCTTCCATTTTCATTTTGTATGGTGTGACAATTATACTCCGCCAAAATCAACACATTGATATGTCTATATGAAGTACACATGTCGTCGTACGCTCAATAAGAATCATACTGACTATAACTAGATCGTTAGATTAGGATTTTAAAACAATTACACGGAGTAGACCACAATCTAAAGAAAAAAGAAACTGAAATGGAGGTCAATACTTTGATTGCGTGTTGAATCTTTCCACCAGAAGGTGATATGATAAAACGAATGTGTCAACCGAAAGAAGAATCAACATTAGATGGTAATATTACAGACAAGTACACATCTCAATGAAAATCCATGTATCTGACATAGTTTCTAATAGAAACAACTCCACCCTACTGAGACGAAATTGTAACTCCACATGATAAAATATTTATTTTCTCCACTTATCTACATCTCCCATTCATGTGATATTGCGCCCCCAAGGGATATACTTTGGTCACCACAATCGAGACAAACATTCAAATGAGCCTTGCTATCATATGGTATCCAAAATGGAGGAATATTATGTAGGACTACTTCGGGATCTATCAACTATAATTTTAAATTTTTACTTCTAATATGGTAGCATAAAATGAGGAACTTCACGGTTCATTAATTTTATGGTTGAGATGACTTGGAAAAGGTGGGTTTTCAGATACACAACTGAAGGTTTGGAGCTTCAGGAGGAAATGGCTAAAAATTTTTTTTTAGTTCAACAGGCTGTTCTAGGTGTTGTGTTAAACAATACCCTAGAAGATAATCATTCAATTAGTGAGGTTTCATGGTGTCAAAGGGATTAGGAAAAATCCGGGCATCTCAAAAACAGTTGGGTTGAAAACACATGACGCGATCCACATGGAATCAAAAGCTCAGAAATGTTTAAGTACACTAAACAACTAAATTGAAGAATGGCACGAGTAATTCTTAGAGTTCGATCCCTACCATCCAACTAGGATGGACTTCGAGCCATATACAAGTGGAGGAAAACACAAAAATAAGGAATACCAAGTACAAGCTTCTCTGACATTCCAAAAACTTCACCAATTCACACACTTTTTAGGACAACAGTAATATCATGAACTGTGAAATATCTAGAAAGTACACCAATGCTGAGCTTAAGAAGACAGTGACAACTATATCATGATAAACTTCACCAATTCACACACTTTTTAGGACTACAGTAATATCATGAACTGTGAAATATCTAGAAAGTACACCAATGCTGAGCTTAAGAAGACAGTACAAAATTTGCTAGGAAAACTGCAAGAAATTGTACAGAGAAAATACTAGTATGCATAACATTACAAGTCAAAAGGCATCTTGCAAGATGAGGCCGCCAGCAATTGAATTCAGATTCAATGATAATTTTCAGTAACGAAAAAAAAAATTACTTCTTCAAAGGAAATAAAATGTGCATTTCAAAAAGCAATCTTCACCTTCTAATTGTTCAACAATTGCATAATGAAAGAAATGTGGCTGCATCCTACTATTGGCCAACAAATAGGAACAAAATTTGAAATTACAATGGGAAGTCAGAAGATGGGTGGATTTACCTTCGCCTTTGTTCGGTTTCTCTGGCAGTCGCAAGGGAGAAGACAGCCTCGACGTTGTGCTCAGCTTCGGGCGATTCGAGTGACAATGGGAGTGATTTCGACTTAGCTTCGGGCGATTCGACGGCCACTGGGAGTGATTTAGACGTTGACGATCGGCGTCCAAGGCTGTGACTGCGGTCGGCGACTGCAGAGAGAGGGTCGGCGATTGCAGAGAGCTTCGACGTTGTTTTGGGTGAGAGGCGACGTTTGGCTCTCTTCCTTCATCTCGTTTTTTTTTCTTTGTTTTTCTTCTCCAAACACTGCCTAGTCAAATCTACAATTAATGCAAAACCTGTAAGGTATTACATTTCTGCAGAGGGGTAAATTAGTCCAAAACTTTCATAATTTGCCATATTTGTAATGTCAGAAAAAGGATGACATTTGTGTAAGTAAAAATCAAGATTTTGACATGTGGTGTAATTTCCACATTTTTCATTTTTTTTTTATAAATGAAGTTCAACTTATTTTCACATTAGTCCGTACTATGTTTTTTCAATCCATTTGGTTACCAAAATTAAATTTTCTTAGATGATTGGTCTCTTTGTTAACGCCAGAAATGCTGGCTCAATTTAAATAGTTTAAGCCCCTGTTGGAGCCACATTTTTACCTCATTAAAATAAAAAATATGACCGTTATCCATCATATCAAGCCACCATTTTTGAATTTCTATTTCTGGTGTGGGGCCCATAACGGCTCTATTTCTCATTCTCATTCTCATTTTCATTATAATGTGGTTCAAACAGGCTCTTAAATTCATATTTAACATCCTGCTTAAATGGAATTTGCAAAAATGGTCCCAAGCCTATGGACTCCTTTGGGAAAAAAATTGCAAAAATGGTCCCCAGCCTATGGACTCACTTGGGAAAAAATGACTATTGTTTTCATTTATGGCAATGCCACCCTCATTTCTACCTTTTAGTGCACAAGTAGTCCTTGCAGCACATGCCGACCATGTGTAACTTGTTTTAATGGAAAATTTCATATTTAAGAAATTAAATATGGGCTTGTTTGGGCCCGATTTTTTGACCGTTATTTCTTTATTTCAGCCGTCATATTTCACTTCTTCTTTCACAGGTGGACCCCACTTTTCTCCTACGGTCAAAAAATCAATTCTCAAAATTACTCCCAAACAGACTCATATAACTTATTTCAAAACTCAAAAGCAAGGTTTAAAATTTCGAAAAAATGTATTATTAAATTTTATTTATGAAATAATTAATTAAAAATATATTTTATTAATTAAATATATTAAAGTCACAATTTTATATAATTTGATCATAAATTTTGAATTAATTGGTCACGATTATTTTTCAGTTACGAACAAAAAATTTTATAAGTTACAAATTATTTCACGGTTGCAAATCAAAATTTTTATCTATCACAATTTATACACCGATTATAAATAAAAAAATTTATAGTTCACAACTTATATATCAATCACAAATTTTGCAAGTCATGATTCAAAATTTTTCACCACCTTAGGTCATCTTCAACGCTGCACCGAAATTTGCACAATTTTGTATCAAATTTTGCACCAAACCAAAATTCTTCTCCAACCATTACGTCAAAACTTACATAAAATAAACAGTGATTTATTATTTTATTCATTCTTTCAATTTTTGACAATGTATTTATTTAAAAAATTATTTATTTATTTATTTTATAACTATATAAATTACGAAATCATAATTTCATTAAATTAACAAATATATTGATTACTAAATTATTCACACGTTTTATATATCATGTTAAATTGACAAAAATAATTAATTATATTATTAATTTATGATAAATAATTACGTTAAATTTATAAAAATAATAAACTTTAATAATATAAACTTTACGTTAAATTAACAACTACGTTAATTATTATTTGATTATATTATTAAAAATAATAAACTTTAAAAGTAAACTTTACGTTAAATTAACAATTATGTTAATTATTATTTGATTACATTATTAAAAATAATAAACTTTAATAATATAATTAATAGTGTAATTAATTATCATCATCATTATTATTATAGATAAAAAATGACACAAATATCCATAACTATTATATTTGAAAAATGAAAAATAAGGACAAAATGGACATTACACCATTTGATACAAAAAATGGTGTAATGAATAGTGTTGCACATTTTGCACAAAAATTTGGTGCAATGGTTTGAGGAAGTTTGCACCAATTTTTGGTGCAATAGGACATGTATTGGAGATGCCTTTACAACCACTATCACCAACAAGATCCAACAAAATTGTCGCCTACCATTACCTAAAAAACACCACCACATTAGATCCACAACAAAAGCCTCACCACAACCATCATTCCAACACCGTCAACAACCAAATGCTACAGCACAACACCATCACAATGATATGTGCCACCGACAGAACTACCATGACAGTTGCACTTCCACCGACGACGTTGAGCAACGAAAGGCACAATCGTTGAACGGCTACTGGTGTGTCGTTGCTGTGCACCAAGTAGCGACGAATTGTGCCCTGTCGCCAACGTAGACTTGTTTCTCTATTCACCATCTCCTCTGTTTCACCTAATCTATTTTGTGTGGCGTTGATAGTTGAGGGAAAGATGGTGGATTTGTGGTGGTAATGGCGTCGACAGAGGAAGGGGCTGCGGCTTTGGGGATCTTTTTGGTGGGTGTGGTGCTGGTGAGGTTGTGTCGATGGTGTGGTGGTGGCGACAGCGAGAAACGGCTAGAGAAAAGGGAGAAGGTGGGATAGAGATGAGAGAGAATGGAGATGATGAAAATAATTAGGGTTTTGGTGTGTGTGGTTGGGTATGGGCTAAATGGGATGAATATGTATATTATATTTTGTAATATAATTATTTATATTTAAAATTTTAATTATTATCTGATTTTTGAAATAAAAACTTGTAAATCTTAATTTTGAAATGAAAAGTTTAAAATTCTAATGGGCTGTAATTTTCACTTGTTTTAACGAGGCGAGAGCCCATTTTTATGTTGTCGTGAAATTTGTTTAGATGAGTACTTACTTTACAATTAAATATATGAAATATACTATTTATACATAATATGAAGTTCATAAAGGTGTTCACTCCCTTTACATGGAGGGGGACGAAGTCCATATAAGGGGAGTAGACATCTTTATGAACACTTTAATATATGTGTAGCATCACCTCTAAAAATATTGACTCCTTAATAAACTCCACAAGATGCTTTAACTAAATTTGTCTTTTATTATTGTTTCTGTTTTGATGTCATAAAAAAATTACTCGTAATCCCATTATGTGTCTTGACCATAAATTGTGACCCATTCTCATAAAGCTAAACATACTATAAAGTTATTATGTATTTATTGTTTTAAAAGATGCTTCTCGATTCACGTTTTTGGCAATCTTGCCTTGAGAGACAGGCATACTATCAACTAAATACATGCACCAAGATATGTACAAACAATCTGTTATCAAGATTAATGTGTATCTGTGTTGTATAAATACTCAATGGCTAAAATACATTAGATTAAAACCTACTTCGAACCATTTGAGAGTTCAACTTGACTTTGTCTTTGTCAGATTAATTAAATAGTTCAGAATAGATGGTTGACCCACAAAATCTATCATTATGGGTCCGACCATGGGAGACATTATCTGAAACCATCAATGATACGACTAAAAAAGGTGTTCCCCTAGACAGAGGCACCGTCCCTGACAACTAATCAAAAGAAAGCCGTGATGACTATAGTTTAGGCATTATGATAACCCTTTTACAATCGAACTTCTCAGCCAATCAAATCTATTCAAAATGGATGATAATACACAAATTAAAGTCAAACATTGTAGTTTGATATGATCAAAATGACAAATATATATGCGACAATCTATATTAAAGCGAACGGATGAATGAGAATAGGGTGAGCTATCAAAAATTTCTCTGTAGTACCATAAACAATTTTTAGCAAATCACTCTCTAATTTTGTTCAATTCTAGTACATATATAACCGTATTTCCTTTCAAATTTCTTTAAATTGATGAAGTAGTGTCACATCATTTTTCATCATCAACGGCATTAATTGCTCCTGATATTGTTAGCCCCCGTTTAAGCCCAATTTATGGGTCAAAAATGTATTTTATAATGAAAAATTTTGAGTTCACGTGTAAAATTATTTTATGGGATAATATATGATTGAAAATGAGGAAACTTAATATAAATAGTACCAGAAATGCTGTTTGTATAGCATGTATATGCTGTAAATTTTTACAGCCCTCTCATAAATGTGGGGCCCGTGATTATTTTAATCGTGGATCCCACTCTTATATGTGAGAAGGTTGTCAACAAAGCTGTATAATGTCGTGTACGTGTAGCATTTTTCAAATAGTACACACCTATTACCTCAATTAGCAACTGTGCAAACTCTGCAGCTCCATAACCAGATGTCAAATTGTCACTAAACAAATCCTGTATAATCTTAATTAAACCAAATCATGTTGCCCACCTTTTGATTAAAAAAGTCTATGGAATTTATTGAAAGTTTCAAAATAAAGAGATCAGAATAAAATCATGAAATAAATTAATTTACAATGTTACCGCAATAATTATATGAATCAAACTTGATTATGCAAACAACAAAATAATCCAAATCCTGGATCATTTTTTCCTGAAAAATAGGATAGAAATTCTGCAGAGACACGTTCATTTTGATAAACTATTCAGATCGTGAAAATCACTTCTCATTTATTTTTTTCCTCTCTTATATATAGGGAGATGCCATTTCTTCATCCTGTCAAAAAAATTCCTTTTTTTTCCTCAATTAAAATTCAAAAATTTCCTTCAATTTCACCCATCCGCGTTTCAGTTCTTCCATTTTACTAGAAAGATTGAATCTTTGACAAACCCACATTTCAAATCATGCATATGCGTAGAATATGCATGTAACATCGTGTAGTTGATTCATGAATTTGGGGTTTGTTGTGATGTGTAATTTGGGGATGAATATCTGGCGATGGCAATGAGGGTAGAGGTAGAGGTAGAGGGAGATGGAGGTGGTAAGATCAGAAAGGGACATTGATAAATTGCCGTTATTGCAGGGGCAGGCGGTTCAGAGATCAAGATTACAAGCTTGGTTTATCAGAATTTGTTCTAGCATTCTAATATGGACCTGTTTGGTTCAGCTTGTCACAGTTGGGGAACTGTGGCATCCTCGGCTATTCACCGGAGAATTGGGATTTAGAAAAATGTCGGTTGGTGGAGAAGAATCCCTACCTTCTTCACCCCCACCCCCGGTTCCTTCTAGTGAGTAATCTCTTTTTGCTAATTTGAACTTGTTTTTGAGTGGTGCATTATTGCCTACATGAATTTATATTCAAATCTGTGATGTCTATGTCAGTTAAATAGTAATGATGTATACATTCATGTATATAGTTATTAGGTCCTATATTGAATATATAAGTTAGTGAAACTCATAGATAAGGTTGTGACTGGGAATTTTTACCTAAAACCAGGACTAATATTTGTGGGCAATTTGATGAATATGAAAGTTTGCATCATCAGGCTGAGATAGTTGGGGTAACTAGATGCGTTCTCAAAGTCGATAGGACCTAAGTTTTATGCTTCTGTACCAATCGAGGTAATTTGCAATATTGGCAAACAATGAGGAGGAATCTCATATTATACAAGCTATAAATCTACTGGTATCATACATAAATAACCCCACTTAAATTTTGGCTTCCGATTTTCGCATTAAATGAATGGTGCCAGTTGTTGAAAAGCCACTTCTCTCTCTCTCTAAAAGAGTAGAATAATTGCAGAACTTAGGATAAATTTGAAAATCCAATAGCTGTGGTGTTGTACTTTCTTGTACTGTTTAAGATTCAAGTCTAATATACTGCAGGAAATTACAGAAGTAATGGTTTTCTTAAAGTCTCTTGCAATGGCGGCTTGAATCAAATGCGCTCAGAGGTTTGTATTTTTAGTTTCATTCTTTATTCTCTTGTTAACTACATAAGTTTCGCCTCAACTAATTGGCAACCTGAACTTTCAGATTTGTGACATGGTCACAATTGCTAGGCTGTTAAATCTTACTTTGGTTGTTCCCGAGCTTGATAAGGCATCATTCTGGGCTGATCCTAGGTATATTTTACTATGGAAAAGTAGTCACGCACATGCATAGAAATCTGTCATTTATTCCTTTCTGCAGCTTGAAACTCTGTTATTTTACTTGCAGTAATTTTGAGGATATTTTTGATGTGAGACATTTCATTGATTCATTAAGAGATGAAGTTCGAATTATTAAGAGGTTGCCCAAGAAGTTTGGGGCAAGATATGGATTTAAACCGCTTATAATGCCTCCTGTAAGCTGGTCAAATGAGAAATACTATTTGCAACAGGTTTGTATATTTCTTTTATCATGAATATTTTCGTGGCATAAGCAAGTTCCTTGTGCGTACAATGTTAATTTGTAAGTGTTAATTTGTAAGTCAATGTACATTGTGCATTTTACTTCCCTTGAACTTCTGCCAAGATAATTCCCCTTATTTGTTAATCCTTATTTATATTCGTCAACTGCCATCAACAATTCCATGTCAGCATCACCTAATTTACAAATGATATGTGGCTAGCCCTTTTGGTGCATGACAACGGAAAAAATTTAGCAGTTTGGTGTCTAAGGCTTTACATGCTTTTCTATGTAGTGATTCATGTTTGCAACATGAGAAGGAGAATACGATTTTTAGGTAAGCATCATTGCTTGCACCAGTGGCTATAAAGCAATAAGTGTCAGATTTATATTGGTTCTCGAGAAAAACCTCCATAAGAAGAATAGGTTTTGAAGTCTTGCTTGATTGAGAGACTAACAGCCAGTTTTTTCTGTTGTTAACTTTGCATAACTGATGGGAATCACTGGTGAACGTAAAGAAAACAATGGAATAATGAGAGCCCAAAGGGTTTGTATTGATTGAAGGAAAAGATTACAGAAAACTGGAATGATAAATTGCAGCCTTTAGAGAGGACTGTGTCTATCCTATATCTCACTTTAATCACAAAAGTCATGCCCCTTCTATTCTCACATCTACTATTTATAAGCGTGTTAAAGCAGATTTTGGTTACAACACAGCCTTCCTAACAGAATCAGTTGCTGCCCCCACTCACTCCATTCTTCTTGATTCTTATGGAATAAGTTTGCTTGATTGGGGGCCTATCAATTACCCTCCCCAATTCAGCCACCTTGTCCTTAAGGTGGAAAGTGGGAAATTGTAGGCTGATTAGGCTGTACGGCTCCCAAGTGGCTTCCATTGGAGACAACCCTTTCCATTCTATCACGACTTCCATATCATCAGCATTATTTGATAAGGCACCTCGGGCTCCCAACACCGCCTCTGGCTCCACTACTAACTCCCAATCCGTGCCAAGATTGAGTGGTCAGATGATGCTCCCCGACCGCTTTCCGCAATTGCGATACATGAAAGACCGGGTGAATTTAAGGTTCCAGGCGATAGGTCTAGTTTATAGGTGACCTTTCCCACCTTAGCCACGATTTTAAAAGGCCCGTAGTAGTGAGGAGCCAGCTTTTCATTGACTTAGTGTGCCAAAGTTTTGCGATGATACGACTTCATTTTTAGTGGGTGTTTGGTAGGGATTAAAATTAGATTTTTGAAAGAAGTTTTTGAAATGTGTGGTTGAAAAGTTGTAGGTCCCATAAAATACGTGGTTAAAATTTAATATTGACTTTGAATTTAGATTTTAATCCAAAAAACCAAGCTCTTAAATACTCTAAATCACTTGCTGGAAAATCCACTGCACGTCGATGCTTATTAGCCATGTTCTTCATTTGCTATTGAGCTCGTTGCAAGTGAATTTTGAGCTCCTTCAAGACCGTGTCGCGTTCTACTAACTGCTGGTCCAAGGAAGAAAAAATGGTGGTGCCTTTCTCGAATGTAATAGAGATGAATGCTCTTTCCCATATAGTATGCGAAAAGGTATCAGTTGTGTAGATACATGGAATGAAGTGTTATATGATAGTTCTGCCAGAGACAAAAAACGGTACCATTCTTTTGGTCTGAATGCAGCAAAGCAGCGCACATATGTTTCGACCCCCGATTAACCACTTCCGTTTGACCGTCAACTTGTGGGCGATAGGCTGAACTATCTTTTAATTTCTTCCCCTGCAGGCGAAACATTTCGCTTCAAAATTTGCTCAAGCATACCTTATCCCTAATACTATCGAGCATGGCATCCTATGCATAACCTCACCTCTGCACCGATGTTCATCACATAATGAAATACCTATAGTGCACATGCCATTGACAGAAGATCATGATGTCTTATCAGGGAATTATTTGATTCTATTTTCGAAAGCAAAATGGTGTCCTAGCCATTTAAATAGTTGCACACCACTAATTGCATTGAATTTATTTGTAACCTTTTGCAATCAAATTATGAATTTTGTTTGGGAAAAAAAAATTAGAATTCATGTCATTATAGTTTGAATTGGATGTCCAAAAAGTTTTAGAATGAGGATAGAGGTTGAAATATATATCAACAAATAAAAGCATTTTGGGAAGTAAACTATTATGTTTAGTTGCAATATAATGGAGAGAGAGCAAACAAGCTTTAATCAAGACATCAAAATTTTGTTTCCCTTTTACTTTTTCTTTTGTGTGATCCATTTATTGCTTATAAATGGAGTTCTTGAAAGTTTATTTTTAGTGTGGGAATCTTAACACTTGCTACTACAGTGATGCTATTCTTCAGTTAATTTTTGTTGCGCTGGAATAGAACGAGACATTTTGTTCTTATGTTTTAGATTCCACATGCAGATTTTGCCTCTCTTCAGCCAGCATAAGGTTATATACTTCAACAAAACAGATGCTCGACTGGCAAATAATGGGATCCCTCTTGAGCTTCAGAAACTCAGGTGTCATGTCAATTTCCAGGCGCTAAAGTTCACACCTGAGATTGAGGCTCTGGGAAACAAGTTGGTTCATATTCTTCAAGAAAAGGGACCATATTTAGCATTGCATCTCCGATATGAAATGGACATGTTGGCTTTCTCAGGTTGTACTCATGGCTGTACTGTAGAGGAGGCTGAGGAACTCAAACGGTTAAGGTAACTTCGATGAAATTGATTCATTGTTTGAATGGAAAGAAACAAAATTACCTGTTCGTAGTTGCCATTTCGGAAAGTAATCAAAGATCTTATATGGTACAACAAATCGATGATGAAGAAATGATCATAATGTCGTTCATGATATGAGCATTGTCTGTGATTGATTATTTTCAATTTTAGATTGTTTTGCATTTTCACTGTTACTATTTTTCCCGGATTCAGTGTTTAGGGTTTTAAACTTCTTAGTTTTCTTCAATTTCCCACCTTCTGCACACTTAAATTTTCATTTTTACATTATATTATCAAAACAGGTATGCATTTCCTTGGTGGAGGGAGAAAGAAATAGTATCAGAGGAAAGGAGATCTCATGGCTTATGTCCTCTTACCCCAGAGGAGACGGCTTTGATTCTGCGAGCATTGGGATTTGATAAGGAAACCCAAATCTATATTGCATCTGGTGAGATCTACGGAAGTGAACGCAGACTTACTTCTTTAAGAGCTGCCTTTCCAAGGATTGTGAGTGATGCTGCTTACTTCTCTTTCTTTCTATAGCATGTTGGGTAAGGTGGACTAGACATAAGACATTGCATAATATTGAGAAAGAAAAGAAAGTTAAAATCTTGTCCATTGCACTGTTCAGCCATTTGCAATATTGGATAGACCAAGTATGGGTTTATTGTTTTCTTAGGAGGAAATCATTAGGGGTGATTATCATATCCGCTCAACTTTTTGGTTTCTCGGGATGCCTTAAATTTGTACGTTTGTAAACGACATGACCATAGTTTTCGCGTGCTTGTAAACAAGTCATTTATGTGCCTTATCTATTGCTTCTAGTTTTTTCGTTTTGCAAACTTATTGTTTCTCTAAATATTAGTCATTGTGATTTCAGGTTAAAAAGGAAATGCTGCTAGATCCCAAAGATTTGCTGCAGTTTCAGAATCATTCATCTCAAATGGCAGCCCTCGATTTTATGGTTTCTGTTGCTAGTAATATTTTTATTCCCACATATGATGGAAACATGGCAAGAGTCGTGGAAGGTCATCGTAGGTACCATCTATGAGCTTAGCAATGTGGATTATCTGTATTAATAGGCTATTCTATATCTGTTAGACAGTTGTGTTTCCATCTTATGCAGGTACCTTGGTTTCAAAAAAACCATCAAACTGGATCGCATAAAGCTTGTAGAGTTGTTGGATTTACTTCAAAATGGGACACTCACCTGGGATGAGTTTTCAGCTGCGGTACAAGTGGCCCATGAGAGAAGAATAGGACAGCCAAGTCAACGTAAGGTTATTCCAGACAAGCCGAAAGAAGAAGATTACTTCTATGCGAATCCTCAAGAATGCCTTTGTGAAAGCATTAGTTGTGACGACTTATCAAGTCCTGGTAATGCAACTACAATCATATGATACATTGCTGTAAAATCTTTTTTTTTTTTTGGCATCGATCTGTCAATACATGTGGTGAAAGTGAGGTTAACTATGCCACTCCAATAATCTGAGACTTGTTTTGATGGATACATGCACTCAAAAACGAACTGTCGACTGAAGTTGCTGCTGGTTCCTATCAAGAATTGATCATCGTTTGTGAAGAATTCTCAAGAAAGAAGGAACTTTTAAGCTAAAAGATAATTGAAAAGATTCAAAATGTCTTCATTCATTTTGTTAATATGTAATTTTATTTTCTTCTGCTGATAGAATAATGCCGTGTAATTTTGGATATTGTCATTCATACAGAAATTTCCTCGTTAATTGCTATACCAGAAAATGTTGTGCATGCTCGTGGTCTTTAACAATGGCTATATTCTCTATCTTCCAAAGGCTATAATAATATGTACTTGGCCTTGGGTCTGAGGCGCGCACAGCCCCTTATAGGACCGTGTCATGTACTGTGAAGGGCTGGCTAGCTTGGATCCTTTGCACCCCTAGTCCCTATTCCACACCTAAACTAGTCTTTTCTGTGCATTTCGCAGTGGTCTAGGATAAAAATTGTTTGTTTGAGTAATCAAGATTTATACAAGTTACAAATGGTAAGCATGAATTCAAATCTATAAGTTTTATATTTTAGAAAGCATTTTCAAGCAAATCTTTAAATCTTGGGGGTAATTTTCAATCTCTATATATACTGCATAAATGGTTATCAGTAAAAGAAGATAGGTGTAAAAAGAGGGAGAAGGAGAAAGAACTTTTCTGTCTAATACTTTATTCAATTCAGAAATCTGCAGCCTTTTTATATAGGCTAATACACAACAGAAATAACAAAAAAAATATACATTGACCTGGAAGTAATGATGTATGCCTCACCCTATTCCACTCTTGGTTTTTGTTGATTAACAAGTAGAAATTCATGCTGAGCGTCCACCTAGATACACATGATCTTGACCAAATTCAGTAGGGTAATAGTAAAACATACTGCGGTTGTTTGAACAATTTTAGTACGTAAAGATGAATTTAACTATATTTCACAGGCAAAAATTACAACGAAAAAGATGGTGAAATGCAGATATCATGTATCAAGATAATAATTATATGATAAAATGATCTGAAATTTGAAAAACTGGAGCTGAATCCACAAAATATGCAACCGCAAAACATAAATTTCCGATCCTCAAAACATTCCTGGATTGAATAGAAGGATTATCTTCTTCGATCCATGACTTCTACCTGTAGCTTTCTTTGATGTGGTATTACATGATGATGCCTCTCGACCATAATCAGATTCACAGTACCTACTTCGGCTCCCAGAAGATTATATCACCTTGTTCCCCAACCAGACCAAGATCTTTGAGCCTCCTTTCTTGGTAATATTCAAGTTCATCCAATTCCAATTCCCTCTCTCTAAAGATATCATCAATCTGTTGCAATACCTTTTTCTCTCCCACTCTTATTCCAACAGCTATTTCAAGCCTTGGACTTAGATTTCCTCCCTCTTTCAGCTTATCATCCTGCATTTTACCTTGTTAGTACATTTACCATTTGTAAAAACTTAAAATTATTAAGATTAGTAACTCTAATTCGAAACTAGGATAAAGTTACCTCTTCGATGGTGGTATGATAGCCAGAAAGTGCAGATTTGCATGCATTCCGAACCACTTGACATACAAGCTCCTCATTGGCACGGCTAATAGGCAACTCGAGGTGACCCCAAATAGTGTTTCTGAAAATCGACTCCAGAAGAAATGCATCTGTTCCTCCAAGTGCTACCAGCCGTAGATATGGAAGCATAGCAGGTGGAAGAGGTTGTCCCAACTTAATGTCAAAGTATGCAGTTTCTCCTAAACCATTTAACTCGGCTATATCCAACTTGTCACCAAAAAAAACATCCGAATCTGATATTTCTAGTGTCAATGTGAATGCATCACGATCTGACTTGGAGTCAATGAACCCATAGTCCAGAGCCGTATCAGCATTGCTCTTATTCAAATCATATTGGATAAAAACCTGCCAGAATTACCAATAACTTGAACCCCATTACTGATTACATTGTCTCACTAAGTGATTATTCATGTACCCTTTCATTTGGTCCATTCGAGGAAATAGGACAATATTAACTCAATATCTGCATTGCATTAGCTGTTTCATGTTTATCATTTGTGGTATATGTTGCTCTTGTAGCATCTAAGTCGGAATAAAAGAAGTCAACAGAAATAGGCAATGAAATTCACCTGTTCGCCAGCCTTGAGTGGTAACGGGCTCCTTAAAGAAAAGAGGTAATCCCAGGAAAAAAGACCTGCTGGTCCTCTAACCTCATAAGCATGATCTTCTGTAGTAACTCGGGCACTGTGATTGACCTGAGGTTCCAAGAACGTCAAAAAAGGCATGTAAATCATAGATCTCTGGAGAAATTTCATCTAGTGTAGTAACATTATATATTGTCAAAGTATTAGGAGAAAAAATGAATCTTCAACGATATCTAATCTATCGCTCATCGTATTTCATACTAAAACTTGAAATTTACAGCTATTTAAAGGCAAAACCCCAAGGCCTTGAGATCTCACCAAGTCTGCAAAGGGGATGATCACTAGATTTTGATTGCGAAGACGAGAAAATGCCCTCGATCTGAGTATCCCAAATGCCCAAAAGAAATCATCTAATGTTATTGGAATAGGGAAGAGCTGCTTGTTTGGAATTATGATTTCTTCTTCAACTTTCAAGAACTCATTTTGCACATACTCTTTCACACCCAATGTTGTGCTCAATAGTTGTGTTCCTGCAAAACCTCAGATTAATTACAAGTTCAGTTATGTATTTCCGGAACAACCAGCAGCTGAAATAAACTGCTGAAATAATATTCTTTAAGGCCCTTGACGCAGTTCTATGAAAAAAAATGTTTCGATAATAAGTTAATTTTTCTTCTTTTTTATTGTGAACTTATGTTGAAAGTAACTCTTAGCTTATTGTCATAAGAGAAACAATCATTTTCTGTAAGCTTTAAATCATTTTAATCAAACAAATTATCGTTTTTTTAGGTAAACTTATGCTGAAAGTAACTCTAGAAACGATAATTTTCAGTAAGGTTTAAATCATGTTAATCGAACAACGTGCATCAGGAAGAAATCACACTACCTTGAATCTCAGAAAGCTCCTCTTCTGACCTGCACTGGAATAGCATACAAAACAATACATATCAACATAAAACTACAAATCCATAGAAATTCAAAACGTAAAAATATGTGTACACACATTAAAATAATGTTCGACCATGCTTAAAAGTACTTTTTTTGAATGCCCGAAAAAGTCGGAGTTTAAACTAGGCGAAACATGCTGAACGTTCTTAAAAAAGGAACATAAATTTATAGACAAATTTTGAACATAACCCACCAAAATATTGTGGAATTAGTATACTCTGGAAGAATATCAATGTAATTTTTCCACTTAGAGTCCTCCCTAAACCTCTCTCTGAGAAAAAACAGAGCAACAGAAATCCAAGGCTTCAACGCAGAGCAAACATTTCCAATCTCTGATTCCAAAACGGTGTTAGGATTGATCCAATACTTCTTGGGCACCTCTAAAATGACCTCATTTTTAGCAACGTCCCTTGTGGCCACCAGTCCAAGGCCCTCAGGCACCACCCCCGGCCGCACCGGAGTCTTGGCTGACACCACGCCTTCATCTTTTAGCCACTGCCAGAAAGTCTGCACTGTTTGTGGGACTTTTGAGTCAGTTTCTGCTGACAGAACTGAATTTACATATAATGATCTTTTCTTGAAATAAATACAAGTTGAATTTTGTTTCAATAAAGAAAATTGTAGTTTTGGGGTTCTGGGAGGAGAGGGAAGAGAAGAGGAAGTTGAAGGGTAAAGAGAGAAGAAAGTGGCCATTTTCCCCTCTTTATTCTTCACAATGTTTTTGCAGAGGTTGCTGGATCAGCTTGCATCGAGAGGTTGAGGATGAGGCTGCAAAAGGACAGTGTGAAGCTTCTCTTAAAGGATAATTCTTTTTTCAAATTTTTTGTTTGGCTATGCTTAAATTATTTTCTTACAAGCTATAAGCATAAAGGTGAGTTGTTTTCAAAATAGGTTTTGTTCTTAATATTTATTTTTTGTTTATTCATTTGTTGTAAATATGTAAATTTAACATTTAATTTTAAACAAAGACAATCTAACTTAAATGGATTTATTTGTTATGAATAAGACAATCAATTTAAAGAATCAGAGTACGATCATAATTTTTTTATAATTCAAATAAAAAGTTCTACGCCTTTTGAGTATTTTATACCTTCAATATTTTTATGCTACCAGTATTTCTTAAAAGTAACTCGAAATATGAGTACATAACACCTTTTCCCTCTTTATTTTTTCCTTGATTTTTGTTTTGTAGATATTAATTATAAATATCACATCTGTAGCACTTTACTTTTATGACATGTTTGATATAATAAATTAAATAAAATTTGACGAAGTAAATATCGAATAGTATTATACATCTCTCTTCTTTAATATTGTCTAATATAACACGTTAAATCTTTAATTCTTAACAATGAATCATTGAAAGTTCAATATTAATTTTTTTATGCACAAAAAAAATTATTTCTTAAAAATGCTTGCATAAAATTATTTCTCAAAAGGTGAGAATCTCAATTCAAACTTCTCACAAATGTCACTTTGAAAATTTTAAGTGAAAATGTCATTCAAAATCTATATTTTTCAAAACAATCAAAGAAAATTTAAGTAAAAAGGTCATTCAAAGTCTATATTTTTCAAAACAATCAAAGAAGGAAAAGTCCGAGAAAAACACTGTCCAAGCAGACGTTCGATGCGTCCAGCACTCGAATTTTTAACCTTCTAAAATTCTGAGATGCAACGATTAGTTCAGTGTCCAGTTCATAAGCGAACATCCGGTTGGACAGAATTTTTGACGTTTAACTGCTATAAATGCCATCTCAATTTGCATTCAATAATTGACCTTTCAAGTGAGATACTTTTGAGCAAGACTATTACACTCTTTCTTTATCAAATCAAATTATTTATTTTGAAAAAACTTTTGACTGAATTAACTTTTAAAAATCATTCTTCTCATCTAAGTTGTTCTTACCTAAAACTTGAATTTCATTCATTGCTAGGCATTCAAGTGTTTGCCTACTTTTTTTTTTGGTACTTCATTTTGATTATATTATTTATTATTACTCCTTAAATTTGTGGATCATATAGAGATCCTATAAAGCTCTATATTGTAAAAAGATAGATGTTTCTTGGTTTTAAATCATCAAAAGCACTGTAGAATGTTGAATTACATCATAAATCAATAAGTATAGCGGAAAAAAAACATTGTTCGTACCGGAGGACTTGAAAACGAGGGATGTAGATCATTGCTTTGGATTGAACCTCCATAATTACATCGTTTGCCTAATTGATCGAGAGTGGCCATGAAATTGGAAGTGGCCACACTCATCTTGTGGTACTAAGAAGAAATCAGATTTTGGTGCCCTCGGGGCACATCCCAAATGGCAAAGGACGGAATTCTGCAAGGCGAGCAGTTCAGAGGTCGCATGTTCGATTCATGGAGCTCTTAGAAGGCAGGATATTTCCTAGAAGGCAGGAGTTCTCTTGGAAGGCAAGACGCATACATGAGTTTGACTCGCTCGACACTTTGACAGTTCAGTTGAGAGAGCTCTTGGACCCTAGCCAATTTGTGGCACAACCCGCGATTTACCTGGTTTGCGTAAAGAGGGGCTGGATCGTAGGCCCTAGGATTAGTCGCTGTAAAATGGACACCTAGGTATCAAAAAAAAAAAAAAAAAGAAATCAGATTTTGGTGTTGAACTGGGGTTAGCCACTGGTTTAGATACAAGGTTATGAGCCTCATTAGACGAGACCTAGTTAGTAGATCAAAATAGTTTGCCACATAAGTCCCAATAATAATCACCGGAGTGACCTACATGATCACAATGAGTACATTTTTGTGGTCCACGATTTCCCAAATGACCACTACCTCTAATGTCTCGTCCACCCGGGAGCTAACACCACGGCCACCCTGACTTCTACGTCCACCCCTGATTGAGCCACCCTAAGTAATAAAAATAGAATGATCTCCTTTGGGTATACTATCCGAGAGAGTAGAGCACTGAATACGAGAAAATGTCTCTACTAAATTGGGAAGCTCTTTTTTACCTAATATTTGTGCTCGGGTGCTTCAAATTCTGGTGGAAGACCAATACAAAATTTAACAATATTGATATTTTCCTTCTGTTTTTCCATAACTTTCAAATCAAGAGACAAATGTTGATGTATATTCCTCTCTTGACACACTGTCAAAAGCTTATTATAATATTCTATAAGACTGGAGGAGCCATTCTCAAGTCTAAAGTATTTTTTACATGTCTCCTAGATTCGAGTAATATTTTTGATCTTAGAATGTATATGTTAAAGATGCTCCCAAATTTGCTTAGCTCTAGACATACAGAGGCAGGATCACCGATATGAAGTTCAATACTACTGATCATAAGTCCATTAATAGCACTATTCTTTTGATCCCACTGATCATTGAGAGTAGAATTAACATTTGCAGAATCACTGTCTAGAAACTTACGACTTGTTTAAAATTAATTGGTTAAATAAACCTTTACCACCCAAAAAAGGACCTCTAGCACCTGGTCCAGTAATTGTAATTTCTTTGTCATGAGTCCAATTTGGTTGAACATCTCCATTTTGAATGACATGATACTATTCATAAACCAGCCCAACAATAAATTCAATAGAAATTTAATAACCTCAACAATCTAATAATTATACTAACCCAATAATAGACCCAATAACTAAATGACCCACAAACTAACCAATAGCCCCCCCAAAAAATAAAATCACAAACTAGGGCCCAATAATAAACTTGAACCCAAAACCCAACAATAATTAAAGCCCAATCACAATAACTTGTTAGCCCAACAATTGAAATAACTCCAAAATAATTAAGGAAAAATTTCATAAGTAAGACATTAAGTATGGTATATTTTAAAATTAAGAAAACAAATTTCAAATTTCAAAAATCAGATTTTTATTAAAATTTATTTATGATTTAATTAATTAATTTATTAAATATATTTAAGTCACATATCCATACAATTTGATCACAAATTAACAATTTAATTAGTCACTTATTATTTTTTGGTCACAAATCAGAAATTTTATGCCACAAATTATTTTACGATCACGATTCAAAAAAATTTTAGGTCACAATTTGTTCATCGATCACAAATAAAAAAATTAATTAGTCACGGATTAATTTTTAGTCACAACTTATTTTTCGATCACAAATTAAAAATTTTATAGGTCACATTATTTTTCGGTCACGAATAAAAAAAATTGCAGGTCACAGATCACAAATATTATAGGTCACAACTTATTAGACTGTCACAAATTATTAATTTTTTAGGTCACAATTTATTTATTTTATTGGTCACAGATTAACTAATTCATTGGTCATAATCAACCAAATAACCTGTAACCATCACCAACACTTACGACCACCACTTCAACACTGCCTCTAACAGCACCATCACCACCATCGCCACCAAAACCACCACCATAGTGTTTACAAATTAACCAATTTATTGATCACAACTTTCAATCAACCAATAAAATCGTGACAATCAGGTCCCCATTGCACCACCCCACCGCTAACATCCACCAATGACGCCGCCCACCACCACTACAACACCAACATTACCCACACCCCATCCCACCACCTTAAAGCACCGGCACTACTGCCAACACCAGGTTGCGTCACCAATGCCATTCCCATACATAAAACCACTTGCATCAAGAACCATCGCTGCCGACAACCGCACTAAGTAGATCGAATAAAAAATCGAGGTGCTGCAGTGACGGTACTAGGGGAGAGGGAGAGGAGAAAAGAGACGAAGGGAGAAAGCGCCACCGCCATTACATAAACAACTCGAACCGTCAGATCAACCACCACACAATCACCATCACCACCACCACCCAAAATCACCACCGCACAAGCACATCGCACCGCTATTACTCACCCAATTGCCAACTCCACCACCGCAAAATGCCACCACACAAAACACCACAGCAACCACGACAAATCGCGACAACACAAATACCATTGCTTGTGATGCCGCTTCAAATCGCTCTGTTGAACTCATCGTCACGACAGCGACGCTCACACAAGAGGAGTTGCAGTAGCAACAACTCAACGGCAATGAAGGCGATGGTGGAGAAAATGATGGGAGAGGAGAGAATGGCTTGGTCCTTTTTATGTTAGGGTTTGTGAATATAATTTAATTTATAATAATATTATTAATATATTGATTTATAATAATTAAATTAATTTCTAATTTGTGAATATACAAAACTTGAATTTGATTTTTGAAATGTTGATTTTAATAGTATGGTTTCCTGTAATTTCCACAATAATTAAAGCCCAGCAAATTTTGTTTTCAGCCCAAAATTTGAACCCATAGAGGCTGAACAAACACGATTACCACCCAAAGAAAACCTGTGCGCGCCCCTTTGCTTCAACAGAGGTGATAATCATCACATGAAATCCCACTCTTCGACGGTCAAATGACCAAGAAACCACAGAACAACGGAGTTACAGAATCACTATAGCAGATTGCCGATTGATAGAGTACCATCGTCGTTAATCGACGACAGAAATCATACTACTTGGGGCAAAGACTACAAGCCATTACTCAACCATATGGGACACCGACTAGAACACAGGAAGCGACGGACAATATTTTAGAAGCTGGCCGGAAAAAAATTGAAAAAAATTGGGGATGAAGTAGTGGCAAGGCAGCTTAAAAAAGGAAAAAAGGCAGACTACCAAGCCCAAGGAAATATTCTCTAATACTATGTTGAATGGGTTTGACATCAATTTTCTAGATAGAAGAAGGTTACGTTCTTCCCCTCTTTTTCCATAAATATACAGAAAATCACAAGTACAGATATGGAAATACAATAAATCAAACTATCCTATTGCCTAATTTACTTCCTTAACACACATCTATCTTCTTTAGTCTTGCCTAGTCTAAACAATGGGTTCTTAAGAGACATTCATCTAACTAGGAAAGCAAATGCTAAACTTGAGCAGCTTTGTTCCCGTAGATCATAAACTAGCCAGGATAAGCAATATTATTAAACCAGATAAAACAAGAAGCAATACACCCTTGTTTGAGCGCCCCCCCCCCCCCCCCCCCCCCCCCCGGCCCCA
>NC_036244.1:14643016-14664580 GCF_002742605.1 Olea europaea var. sylvestris | reverse complement strand
CCCCCCCCCCCCCCCTTTTTGGGAAAAAATGCATTATTAAACAGTGTTTTGACATTATTTCAACCATACACCTTTTCAAAAATACATTTTTTTCCTCCAAAATGAGGCTCAAAAGATAGATAAAGCCCCAAAACTAGAAGATAAGTCCCCCTAAATCAAAGCATGTTCTTATAACAATCTCACTCATAAAGCTAAGAGTTGAATAGCAGAATTATACCATTAACGATAGATTAAATGATAGTAATAAAAAATAATAATGATAGTATGACACTAATACTATTCTATCTTCCCTTTTTTAACCTTAAACCTACATGTGTACAAGAAAATTGACAAAGTCAACTGCAAAGAAAATTATTTATCCGCATAGATTACTATGCAAGAAAATTTTTCGGTAAATGTTCAAGGAAAATTAAAGGAATTGTCAAATTGAAGAATAGTTCACAAATGTTACGAAACAATTCTAGAAACAATGTATATTCGAAAGGTTGAAACGTTTTGGTTGTTGACATGAAAGAGAAGAATAAGCAAATAGCTGACATTCTGAACAAAGTCTCCTTCATCATAACTATTCATAGAGAATGCCATTCAAAAAATATGAGCTGCTCAAGTAGCTGGATTTTTTTATCGTTTATTTTCTTTACAATAATCTGCAATTTTCATTTATTACTTGGGAACTATCCTAAAGCAAGTGGCCAAATGCATTAATACCCAATTGGGCTCACTTAAAGGTTCAAAAAAGCTAGAAATAATGTTGGTAATACCACCTTTTACCCCTCCTAACGGTTAAATGATGAGCTATAAAAATGGTACTCATAGAAGCTAGGAAGACCAAAAGGGCCCTTACATTACCTTCATTTTTAAAATTCAAGCGAGCCGAAGGCAGGAGGTTCTGCAGATAAGTCTTTCACTGCCCTATCAAGTGGTTCCCCGCATTCTCTTGAACTAGTCAATTCATGTGATCTTAAAACATAGTCTACAAAAATATCCTTCACTACTCTAAAGATCAAGTCTAGATTCCACGATAACTAGCGAGTCTTGCGAAATAAAAATCTCTTCCGACATTAATGCTAGAAACTAGCCCTTCTGAAGAGGTAGTTGCAACTAATTCTCCACATAAATAGTAGGTAAAGAATATTTCAGGATAGATGAAAACTTGATTTTTGAACCATCATTGGCAGTTCATTTGACAAAGATTTTCATCTGAGATGCAGACAGCAAAAGTACAAAAGAAAAATACAACTCAAGAATTAAGTTTAACAAGGGAATATTGGAAGAATTGAAAGAAAGCTGGAAAGGTCTGGGTGACTCTAAACAGTTATTATTATAATTATTGCATAAAAAAGGAAATTTTGCACTGTGGGGTTTCACCCTTTCTCTGAATACTAGGTCCTCAACTTTTCACCATAGTTGTAAAACAAGTTCCGACAAGAAAAATTGTCCATATCTCTATGATATCCTCGTATCCCCTCACATGTCCAACTTTATAACTAACTTTTATTGCCCAACTTAAGTTGGTGTTCAGAAATTTGATGGCAAGCATGTTTTCACGAGGACAACGTGACAATTTAATAGAAAATTGAACAGTTTCTGTTATTGGGACGGATTATACAATTACAATGAAAGATTTGAATACCAACTTGCTAATTTAACAACGACTGAACGTTCAATTTCTCCAAATAAACAAGAAAGGTAAGTTACAAGACAGTTTTCGATTTTCTCAGGGACCAAGCAAGTCAATCTGGGCTGCTTTCTCTGTAACCAACGAAGCCCACACGCCAGCCTCTTCTGATCACTCCCCAGAATGTTACTATGGACCACCTAAATGCTGAAAATCTTCTTCTCTCTCTATAATCTATAAAATCACATTTCTGGTCTCATCTAGTTTGCTCATTTTGGTCTTCAGTTCCTCAAAACTTTCTATTTTACTAGCATTAAACAATAGTTTTGCTTAACGGAAAGGGGAAAAGATCATGAAGTTTGGTAAATAATTTATATATTAAATGGTGCCAGAATGGCAAGAGGCCTACATGGATTATAATTTTCTGAAAACCATTTTGAAAGAATTTCAAGTTTTTAACCGAAGACATAATCCAAATATCAAGCAAGATGGCAGCAGGAAAAAAAATCTTACCTTGTACAGAGCATTCAGTGGACTAATAACGCCCAAAAGAAATTCTCCTAAACCCCAAACTTCATCAGACCTTGAAAATCAAGTCATTCTTGTGAATACAGTGAGACAAAATGGAGAAGAAAGCTTGGAAACTATGTTTCTCGATGCAGATGATGGAGGACAATATGAACTTGTTTACTTTGAAAAACTTGATGGTGAGTTTAATAAAGTTGCGAAATTTTACAAATCTAAAGTAGAGGAGGTAATGAAGGAGGCTGCTGTTTTGAATAAGCAAATGGAAGCTCTAATTGCTTTTCGGATTAAGGTGGAGAATCCAAAAGGGTGGGTGAACAGCTTGGAGGAGACAACACATCTTTCTTTGGATATTGCAGCTTCTAGAGCAGCCATATCAGCATCTACTCCATCTGCAGCTAAAGCCAGCAGTAAGTATATATTCTAAGCAACTATGGGAGATTGATAGTGAAAAACTTTATGGTTTCTTTCATTGGTAGTAGTTACACTCTGTATCACAAATCTAAGAATTTTTAGGGGCGATTTTTCATATTAGCATTCTTTCACTTTCCAATTTATTAAAAATAACATTGGTTTGCTTCTGCTATTTTTTCTCATAAAGCTGCATAGGTTTAACCAGTCGAGTGCATGAACTCAGCCAGCTTTGCCATTCAGTTACTTAAGTTTTGTCCTAACCTACCCTACCGCTACTTTTGCATCTTTTTTACACGTTCAACAAATGCATGTTTTTAGCTTTTCTTCTTGTGAGCTGAAAACATTTTGATTCTCAGCCCAAACTCTGAGCATATAATACTCAGCAGCAGGCAAATAATTGCTTTTGCAGGATGATGGTATCTTGTTGATCATTTTACACACGAAAACAACCTTTATACGTAGGATGCCATTTTCAAACCATGGACTAATACGCCAGATTAGCAAAGTAGCAAACTACCCCGATGCATTAAGTGATGATAAGCACGCAAATTTGATTACTAAAATGACACAAGTTTCTTATTCTGATTCAGGAAGAGTTCCAATGGATGTGATAGATGAAGAAAGTTCAAATAATCAGGGACAATCAGACTGATCAAGTGATGACAAAGATGCCATTGAGATGGTACCAGTATATTTAAAAGATCAAAGGCATAATCAAAATACAATCAGGACCACAAGACCAGCACCTTTAGAGATACTTAACCATGTTAAATTTAACACTACTCAAGAAACTCCTCGTTCGACCATTATAGGGTTTCTCAATCTTCCAAATCAAACCGACTTAAAGTTCACTAAGGATAATTTGAAGAAAGCAGAAAAACAACTTAAGAAGGCTTTCATTGAGTTCCACCTCAAGCTTAGGCTACTAAAAAGCTAAAGGTATGTTGCCACATGATTTAGGAACATACTCATTGCTGTTTTGTTCTTGATTTTGTTGTTACTGATATACTTCTTTACAAATGAAACAGCTTTCTTAATATTTTGGTGTGCTCGAAAATCATGAAGAAATATGATAAGGTATCCGCCAGCATAAAATGTTTATATGTCACTTTTGCTGTATAAAATCATATTTAGTCAGATAGGAAACACTTGAAAAACCAAAAAAAAAAAAAAAAAAGAGAGAGAGAGAGAGAATTCAGAGTAATATATTGATACTGTCAATGCAGATCGCTTCAAGAACAGCATCAAAATCTTATATGGCAATGGTTGATAATTCCTATCTAAGCAGCTCGGATGAGGTGAGATTTTGCTTTCAATAGGAGAGTAAAGGAATTTCCTTTTTTTTTCCCCCATAGAAAAGAAAGCTAAGAGATTTATGAGTTGCTCGTCACGTTGTTTTATCAGAAGTTCTACATAGATTGCGTGAGAAAAATGGATATTCAGATCAGGTGATTTTTTGCAATTATAGGTCTGCAAATTGATGGAAAGGGTAGAAGCCACATTCATCAAGCACTTCTCCAACTCGAATCACAGGAAAGGGATGGGAATCTTAAGGCCAAAGGCCAAAAAGAAAAGACATAGAGTTACATTTTCAATGGGTAAGGTATTCGACTTTCTGATTAATATGTTAGTCGGATTAAATTTTAGCTTGTTTGTAGGGAGGATCAAATGATGCTCAACGCTATTAAGGAAGAGAAAGAAACTAAAAATCCTTATTTATTATCATGTCTAGTAGTGCATACCAACCATGCACTTTATTCTCTAAGAGATGATTTTTTGAATATCCATTCAAACTATGTGTACCAAATATCTGCAGGGTTTCTTGTTGGCTGCACCTTTGCTCTCATAGTGGCCCTTGCTTTAATCATCCGAGCACGCAATATACTAGATAAAGATAAAGAAGGCAGAGTTCTATACATGGAAACTATGTTTCCCCTTTACAGGTTAATCCTTCCTCTTATCGCTCTTTCGATGTTCAAAAATCTATGTTAATTATAGCTAACAAAGCAAATCTAAATTTTTAACATGGTATTTAGCCTTTTTATTGAAAGACTTCAAGTTCATTCTTCTTCGGGGCTATTAAATCTTTCCACCTATCATTTTATTGCAGTTTGTTCGGATTCATTGTTCTGCACATTCTAATGTATGCTGCAAATATATACTTCTGGTAGCGATATCGAGTCAACTATCCTTTCATATTTGGATTCAAGGAAGGAACAGAACTTGGCTTCAGAGAAGTTCTACTCCTCAGTTTTTTGTCTAACTGCACTAGCCATATCAAGTGTACTTGCAAACCTTGATATGGAAATGGATCCAATAACAAAAGATTACAAGGCAATAACAGAACTTCTACCTCTGGGTTTAGTTCTGGTGAGATACAAAGATTAGACTTGCTTCACCTTTTCAACATTCTAAATTTCTGCGAGTACTTAAATTCGAGTTTTCCATTCTCTGCAGCTTGTAATTGTTACTTTTTTCTGCCCTTTCAACATTATATACCGCTCCAGCCGTTTCTTCCTACTCATCTGCTTATTTCATTGTTTCTTAGCTCCTTTATACAAGGTAAAGAAATTATTATCTTAGTCATACTAAAATATGTACCAAACAGAACTAACACAGTTAATATACCCCGCACCCAGGTTACATCACATGACTTCTTCTTTGCAGATCAGCTGACAAGCCAGGTAATGATGTGGACTATCAGATAATTAGAATCTGCTCATTTTCTTACCTTATATGCACTGAATTCCTCAATCTCAATACAGGTACAAGCTTTTAGAAGCCTAGAGTTTTATATTTGCTACTATGGTTGGGGAGATTTCAAACTCAGAAAAAATAGTTGCAAAACAGGTGATGTTTTCAACACTTTCTCATTCATCGTAGCTGTGATTCCATACTGGTGGCGCCTCCTTCAGGTACCTAACAAATAAATTATACATCGCTCACTACTTCAGCAATTTTGGACTATCTCGTCCAAAAATTTGGATGTTAGAGAGGAAACACATTTATAGTTATTTATTAAGATTCTTTAATGTGATGTGTCATGTGATGAACGGATTCAATTTTTTATCAAACTTCTAGCACACACAAAGTTTTAAGAAACAAGTGGCAGCAAGACTTGAAGCGAGGACATTTGCCCAATATCATGTAAAACAACCTCATGTTAAAGCTTAAACTCTTAGAGGGAGAGCACTTTTATTGATTTGGCGTATGCTATATTGCTTCTATAAGCATACTTAAATCAATCAGAAAATTCTTATTTGGACGACGATTAATATTCTTGTATCTCTCTCTCTCACACACACACACTTAAAGATGTATTGTGTTTGTGTCACAGACCCTATGAACAGAACGAGAGAGAGATTCCGAGACAGTTGGTCCTTGTTTGCCTTATATTGACTCATTTTAAGCAGGACTGATACAGTTTTTTAATTGCTCAGTGTCTACGCCGTTTGTATGAGGAGAAGGATGCTAAACAGGGATTCAATGGCTTGAAATATTTCTCTACAATTCTGGCAGTTAGTACTCGAACAGCCTAGACACTTAACAGAGGAGTTATTTGGAAGTACATAGCATGGATAGCCTCAGCAGTTGCTACTATCTTTGGCACATATTGGGACATTGTTATTGACTGGGGTCTTCTCCGACGCAACTCTGAGAATTATTTGTTGAGAGACAAACTTCTTATCCCACATAAGAGTGTGTACTTTGTAGCCATTGTGAGTTTTTAGTATCTTAAAAGTAAGCATGACATACTTTTAAGCATAGTCAAGTATGCTGTAACTACTCTTTTGTTGCACGTCCTCAATGTCTTGTTGAGATTAGCCTGGATGCAGACCGTAATGAGTGTCGCAATTTTCTCCTTGAATGGACAAACTCTGATTGCAACTGTAGCTGCTTTAGAGATCATACGCCGTGGTATATGGAATTTTTTCAGGTGATTCCCTAAGTTCCGTGCATTAGTCCCTTATCATTGCGAATACAATTTACCTTCTTATAATTGGTGTTGGAAAAATAGAAAACTTAGTAATCACCATGCTAATGCCATTACGCCATTCGGGTCAAACCTAGCATTGGCTATAAGGTGTTTTAACTACCTCTTCTAAGAGTTCAATTTGATATATATATATATATATATATATATAGTGTTCAATACACATGCTCATATACATCAAAATCATTTTTACCAAAAGCCTAACACATGCATAATTTTTATGAATAGGTGACAGTGAAGCTGGAAACCAAGACTTTTTTGTCTACTCTAAAACCTTGTTGAACTACTTTTCTCTAAGAGCTTAAGTTGTTAGAGATGGAATACGCTTATTTATTTAAAATTAGCCTTCAACACAAGACAAAACAGGCGTGGAACTTGCCACTAAAAGTTAATCCTTTCAACT
This sequence comes from Olea europaea var. sylvestris, assembly GCF_002742605.1. Classification (NCBI taxonomy): domain Eukaryota; kingdom Viridiplantae; phylum Streptophyta; class Magnoliopsida; order Lamiales; family Oleaceae; genus Olea; species Olea europaea. Next base: position 14,657,626 of record NC_036244.1, on the reverse strand, counting down.
TGGATAGCAATAACATCTCGTACATTGTCGCCTCGGGGTGGATACCCTAAAATTTAAATCAATTAACTGATATTAACTGTTTTTGTTTTTCTCACTCAGGTTAGAGAACGAGCATCTAAACAATGTTGGCAAATATCGTGCATTCAAATCAGTGCCATTGCCTTTCAATTACGACGATGATGAGGACAAGGAAGAATAGATATAACACTGATTAAGGAGGACACAGGAGAAGATTATATATAACATTTAAATGCGATAATGCAGGCAAATGGCTATGTAGAATAGAGTTCGTTGATTCTTTCATTGGAATTTCGTAATTGTGATGTGTGACAGCCTCATATGATGAACTTCTTCACACATGAAAGTTTCATCGATTCAATATTTTCGAAGTTATTTACTTTATTAACTTGAACATGTGCATTATATTTGACTCAATGGCCAAAAGTGAGGTAAAGAAATACTCATTTTACTAGGCAGGAAGGTAGAAAAACATAAGCAATTAAGAAACAGGCTGATAGACACTAACACGCTGAATACCTTGTTAAGGGGGCTCATTGCCAGCCATTTATGCCCACGAAGAACATCAATGAAGTTTTCTCTTCTTGTCATATCCCCATCAATTTGAGGAATCTGGATTTCTACAAATTTGATAAAAGCTCATAGCAACGAGGAGAAAAAAACACAGGACCTGAAGCAAGTTTCACCAGAAGACAACGACCTCTTAGCATTCCTTTCAGCTGTGTTCATGCTTAGATTTTTATAACTCCATATAAATCTTCAAAATGTCCACATAAACATCACAGTTTCACTGATTAGTTACTGACGGATCCAAGTAATAAATCTTCATAAAAAATCTGTGAAGTTTTTTTAAGATGAAATGTCTTTAAAAAGATACTTTATTTTTCAAAACACGAATCTACAGCCTTACCAGCATGAACTCCGAAGTCACCATCTCCGGCGAGAATTAAGAAAGGGTGTTTTAGAGGCTTCAAATCCTCGGGAATTAATATCAGCTTTTACACTATCTATTTGACTGGACGCGTCACCTATCGGTATTTTCCCCATGTAATTCTAGTCCAATTTTTATGTTTCAAAAATAAATTTGATATTGTAACTTCTCTCGTAAATTTTTCATTTTACTTTCACGTTCTATATTTTAAATAAAAAATTATATCATGCTATACACATTAGTTTCTATTTAATCAAGAGATTATAAAAATCTATTTTTTTGAACCGAATAAAATTTATTTCTCTAGCTAAAACCAAGAACTAGAGCAAAAAGCAATGCATACAGGTGGCGAACTAAATTCATAAAAGTTGTGATCCCATAAAACGAAATTTCACCAGTTGATTTTATCAAACAAAGGTGGCTCACTCTCACCTGTAAATTTTTTATCGAGTTAAAAAGCATTCATATATAAACTTGTCTGATATCGCATTTTCTCTTACATGGTTAAAAAGCGGTTGGGTATAGACATGCCACACATTGTCTATTTCAAACTTGTCTGGCTCCATCCACTTTCAGGCGAACAAAATGACCAAATAGAACAGAACCCAATAGTGGTGTCTACTAATATTCAATTCTCCTTACGAAACAAGGCATTAAGGTGTTAACTATCTGTTTTTCTAGTGGCAAAAGTGTATAGGAAGGTAATATTTCCTTGTATACACACATTTTGGTCAGGGCAACGGTGAAGAAAGACGTGACTAAGAGTCTTGAATGAAATGCAAGTCATTATACATTCAGATCAAAAACTGTCTCCATGGAAATCCTAACAAACTCAATTCAATTCAACAATTTCATCCTGTTTCCGAGAAATGCCAATCTTCCCAAATTAAGCATTATATTCCTATAGCTCCTGGCTTGCTTCCAAACAACATTTAGAGTAAATAGGAAATTGTTTCCTATTGAGATGCATACCATACAAGTAAATAAGCAACTTGAACTTTCCTTTCAGAACCATGACAGTTGGTTTCAAGACCACTCTCCAACGAACCCCAGCTTTTTCCGTCTTCTAATAGTAGAAAAGCTAATTTTTTGGAGCTCCATCACAAGTATATCTACTTATTAAGGATTCAAGTAAACCATTTTAAAGAACCAATCAAGTTTGTAACTTTTAGTGAAATTGATCTTCTCTTGACGGTAGAAAAAATCTTAAGTCATAAAACAACCTATGATGGTTCCAGCAGCAGGGAAAACTAGAGAAACTAGTGTATATGTAATATGTTTATCAACAGAAAGGTAATTAACACACAGAAAATAGACAGAAGACCACCATCATAACCCTTATTTGATCATAAGAATCCTCAGGGAACACAATTAATATTTATCAAAGTTGTCAAACGAAGCTATTGTTAAAACTCATCAAAGTTTCTAAAATCAAATGCATATCGCCGATTAATACAACTTCCTATTTATAGAAATCAATTCCGTGCCATCATGCTATGTGTTAAATTTTTGGCCTCCATTCTTTCAAGAACTCATTTTCAACTACATATTCTCCGATTAATTTAATTTTGCACGTGAACCTAAATTTTTTTCTTATTTTTTAACCACACATTCTCTAACAAAACACTGTTCCAAAATACATTTTGACCCAAAAATGGGCTCAAACAAAGAAAATTCACAACCGATTACTAGACGACAAAGATGTATAACATGCACACATTAATGAACAAGATCTTAACTTAACCCTATCCAATCCTTCCAAACAAAAATGCCACATATGCAATGTATTCTACATTAATTTTATTACATAGTGCATTAACTCGAAAAAAGTGCTTATTTTATTTTCCGCTAGAACCAAATTATACATTTAGCAGAGAGCAATGCTATGTAGTCCCAAAGTTGAAACCCAGTTTAAGTGGGACTAGATGATAGGTTAAATGAAATGTGAAATTAAATGACTTATTTAATTCTACCTATCAATAAATGCCACATTAGTGCCACCTAAACTGATGATGCAACCCCAATGGGGTTAAATAGTATTACTCTTTAGCAAAACATCCTGCGTATAAAACTTATAACTACATGGATAAAGCATATATTTTGAAGAGATCACATTTCCCTCATTTCATACCATAACATAGGTGCATTGCAAATTTCACTTCTTCAAATTGAATCATAATTTACCCCAAACCATGGTAAGCACCAAACTGCACAAAATAAAAATGATTTCTACCATGCATAATTCTCCGCAGAGTGAGGCAAGATCAATCTGCATAAAATGCCAGTCATTATCCAATACAATTATTCAAAATATATCAATTTCTATCAGAAATTCTCAAGTGGTTTGGTTAAATTACCTCAAGTAAATTCTCCTAACAGCCCCAACATTCAATCCGTAAAAGTTAAAAATTATAAACTAAAACAGCATCTCCAAAACCCTCAATTCAAGATTCTTTCTTTTGCTGAGAACCTTTCAATGTTTCCTCCTTCTCATCTGATCCCAATTTTTCACCGTCCCCTTGGCTATTTAACCTTTCTTTTTCCTTTTCCAATTCCTTCACAGCCTCCTCCTCAGCTACCTTCTCAGCCTGCAAAATTGGCGCATAATAATCAGAATGAGCTTCCATACACTTTTTCAAAGCAGCGGTAGCCTGAAAACATTTTTCCACAATATCCTCTTTGTTCTTCTCTCTTTCTTCCACGCACTTTTCCCACTCTATAAACGTGTCTTTACAGCCACCCCCTTTCATAAATAAGCAAAACCCACATTCACCCTCCTCCTCCTCTTCTTCGCCACCATTGGGTCCTGTAATTGATTCTACTGAATGTTTTTCCAAAAGGGCGCCTCTTTCTTCTGTATTTTGTAGAGTTTGTGACGTATTTGTATCGGATCGTGGATCCGAGGACTCTTGAGTTAGGGCATGCGATTCGGGTTTGGGTTCACGGGTTTGAGGGGAATTCGAGGAAGACATGGTAGATGCTGTGGAGTTTGAATAAGGATTTGGTGTTAAAGGTGTGGAGAAAAGTCCCCCATGGCTGCTCCTTTAAACCTCACTTCATAAACCCACGCCCACAAAAATATTTGATAAAGAATTTTGAGAATTTAAAAAGATTAGTCAACGTTTGATTTTATTTTTATCAAAATATATTTTTCTCTTTCCTTTTTATACACATTTTTTATTAAAATAATATTACATGTAAATAAAAAAAATTCTTTATTTTTCATCCGTACATTCTCCATCAATCTATTATTTTAAATTTTATTTTTCCATAAAAATAGATATTGAACACCCTCTAAAAGTGCGTTTGGTAATCATTTTTTTCAAAATGTATTTCTCTCTCTTCTTTTCAAGCACACTTTTTTATTAAAATAATATTACACATAAATCAAAAACTTTTCCTTATTTATCAACCACACATTTCATATCAATTTATTATTCTAAAATATATTTTTAAATAAAAATACCTATCAAACACCCCCTAAGTGTATTGAATTGAGATTTTTTAAGAGTGTGTTTATTTATTAATATTTTTCATGAAAAATATCATTTTGTCACTTAAATTTCTACTTTTATATTGTTTGATTGATATTTTTTCATAAAAAATATTTTTATGCTTTTGATCACATGACCACATTTTCCTTGAAAATAATGAAAATATATTTTTAAAGAGGGGTATGTTTTTATTTTTCAAGTAATTTCCTCTCTCTTTCTATGCCTGTCTCATCCACCTTATTACTTTATCATCTACTCATCAATGAAAAATGGACAAGTATAATATTTTTTAGGTTAAAACAATCAAAAATATTTAATTAATAATTTTCATGTAAATAAATTCTAGACAATTTAATTGTTTATAATTTATTTTCTTTTTATATAATTTTCATGCTTGCAATCAAGTACACCCTAAAAGTTTATATGTATTTAGTTGGGACTTTTATAGGCTTTTAAAAAATCTCTAAAAGTCACGAGATATTCAATTGAAATTTTTTAAAAGTCTCTATAAATAATGAGATATTCAAATAGACAATAGTTTTTGAAGAATTCTCCATTTACTGGACTTTTGAAAACTTTTTGGTAAAAAAATATTAATAGCAAATATATATAAAATAAATAAAAAATCTCTTATACACTCTAAGATTTGTGAAGATTTCATAGCAAAAAAAGAACTTTTTTCTTTCAATTTTAGGATTTTCTCGTATCTCTTCAATAAGTGGATGATTGTCTCATTCCATACTAGAAATAATCGTAGGAGATCCTTCGATAACACGATTTTTTTGTTGTAATCAATTTATGATTATTCTATATACATAATTACTTTTGAATTGAAATTATATACAATTATTTCAAAAAGTAGAATTTCATGTAATCGATCTTTATTTATATATTTATTTATTGATTAAGAACAATTTGTGTTATTAGAAATTATATTAATTTTGTGAAAAAAATTTGATTATGCTCTAGAAATTGATGTAAAAGTTTTTTTATTATTTTATTTGAAATAAAATTGAATGATGCAGTCGTGGCTAATGATTTTATTCAAGAAAATTTTGTCGACATCACACGGTTCTCGAAAATGTGAATTTACTAGTAAAAAGATTATAATTTCTAGGTATATAATAATTTTGCAAGATGAAAAATCTTTAAAAGTTTTTAAAAATCTTTAATAAAAGCCTACATAAGTTCAAATACTTTTATTAATTCTTAACAAAATCATGGAAGTCATTTAAAAGTTCATAAAATTCACGAAAGTCATCAATCAATTTTAAAAAGTCTATACAAATCTTTAAAAGCTCCAATTTAACACATTCCCCTTAATTACAAGATGGCCCGAGGACAATGGCACCAAAATTGACACTGTGATAATTTTAATTTTGTTTTGAAGAATTTTAATTTTATTACCTACTTTCGTAAAGAAAATAGTATCCTTCTAGACCTCTCTAGGAGGGTTTGGCATTCGTTAGATAAATCTGCTTTCTTTTTTAATATGACTACCACTTCATTTTTTTTATTTTCTTTTTCTTTACTTTTGGATTCAAGCCGAGAAAAAAACTGAAAATACGAAAAATATTTGAGGCCTGATTATAATGATCAAAAATATTTTATCAAGAGATTGAGATTTTTGATATAAATTATTATAGAGAAAAAAAGATATAAGAGAACGTAGACACTTAGAAATTTCATTATTTTCCATCATTTCATGTGCATATACATGATACATTATACAATACGAAGTCGTAGAAACGATGTTCTTGAACAAAAACTTGGAAAAACTACAAAATATAGTGTCATTTTTGTAATTCACTTTTAAAATATGGTGATGTGGTATCAAAATTATTAATTGTGTATAGGCACACAAAGCCCTTTTGTTCCTCAAGTCCATTCCTTCTTTGCCCTTTCATTATTTCACTACTATGTAAAATGGGCAATATTTCACTATTGTAGAAAGAATAGTAGATTTTTCTATTTCACAGCAATTTTTTTTCATCTCTCGAGCAAAAACGACGTCGTCTGCAAAAAAAAAAAAAAAAAAAAAAAAGAAAAAGAAAAAAAAAAAGAAGAAACGTGAAGGCTATAGTGATGCACCCATTTGTCCTCAATTTAGGTGGATCTTTCTTTCTTCTTCTCCATTTTCAGACGCTACTGCCTGTTCTCTCCATTTTACCACACAAATTATTTGTTGTGTATTTTGTATGGGTTGACTGAGGTCTGATTGTTCTGAATTTTAGTTCTTATTCTTGTTTTTATTGAAATTTGTGGACGGCGGCTCAATTTCATTTAACGGAGTTTGATTGATTTTTTTCTTGCGTTTTGTGTGAATTGATTTTATTTCAATTTTTTGTTGTTAATGTTTTCTTTTTCTTCTTCTTTTTTTTTGGGTATGCAATAGATCCATATCAAAATATAAAAAATAATAAAATGAAATATATGCATATGATGGTTTCTATATAAGTGAATATATAACAAATGTTTTGGTGGAACAATGTATCTATTTGCGTAATGTGTGTGCAAATTTTTTATGAACATTATATTTCAATCAAGGAGTTTCAATGAAGGAATGATTTGTATTGTTTAATTTTAGATATTTGGGAATCATTGAAATGAGGATGAAATATGTTAGTAAATAAGAGAGTAAATAGAATTATGTGTAGAAATAACATAATAGATTAACACTGCTTGTAGAAATGAACAATATGTTACTGAAAAAGCCTGGTCTTACTCTTTCCAAAAACAAAAGTGAGGAGAAAAAAATTATTGAACTATCGACATGAGTGACTATTTGATCTAACACGTTTCACACATTATTTGATTGTACTCAACAAGTCACACTTGAAAATGTGATTAATATGTCTATCATTTATCTACATTTCTGCTCGTTTGAAGGATTTATAAAATCTCTGTATATATAAAACAATTGATCTATATTTTATGTATTTATTTTAGGAATCATGTTTATTAAAAAAAACTAAGTTGATTAAATAAAATTAAATTGCTGTATTGAGAACCAATAAAGGAAAAAGAAAGAAAAAAATGAAATTTTTGCCTCCGTAGGCTTAAAAGTGTTGAACCTCCGTAATTACAGAGGCTCAACAGGGTTGAACCTCCATAATAACGGAGGCTCATAATAATGGAGGCTTATGTTTGAGCCTCCATAATCTCCGTAAACTACTATATTAAAAGAGAGGATGATGGTTTACTGTTCATTTGTGCACCCTCTGTTTCACACCTAATATTTTACTTGCAGGCAATGTAAAAAGTTTATTTATTTATTTATTTATTTTTTTGGAATAATCTTGTTCAAATCTGAGAACTTGATTTCATAACGACAAAAATTACCAATTGCAATTTCACATCGATAAACTAAAATTATTTATTGAATAATGAGCGTTTGGATTCTGTTATCTATGACATGTATATGAAGTTTGTCAAATAAATGACCATCATCACGGTTTTACCGTATTTACACTATCTTAATTGTGATTACTTTTGATCATAGTTACTATTTTATAATCTCCACTACTCAATTCTTCTTCTTTTTTGTACTGTGCAATTTTTTTATACTACATTTACTTTTAATTTGCGATGAATGTTGGAGATGAAAACAATTTAATTCTTGTACAGTTTTGAAATGATTAACTTTGAAGCCATGCCATTTATTGTTTTCAATAGTGCAGGATTAGCTGTTATCTTCCCTCTTGCCTTTTTATTGACTTTCAAGGTACAATTCGCCGAAAAATTTCACTAGCCAAATATTGCAATTAACAAAATTCTAGAACAAAATAGCTATTTCCGAATTGCAAGTCTCAATAGAAGTGTTTCTTTTCCTTTCTCTTTCTTCTCTATTTATTTTCTTCCTTCCCCGTTAGTTATAAGTAAATTATGTAGTTATACAAATCATTAAAATTGATGACTTTCTTACAAACTTCATTAACTATTCATCACGAAAAAATGTACTTCTATTTTAATAAGGAAAAAAGGTTATTTCTAATTATTTATTTAAAATTTTATTTTTTTTATTTAAAGAGGAGAGTATATTTGTTATTTTACAATTTTTAATTGAAAAAATGGATGAAAATAAAGATTTTTGTAATGAAATATAAAAATAAGATTGAAAATATCAAAAATGAAAGGTATGGATGTTTTGCATAATAAAGATGAACGGTAGGGACGTTTTGTGCTAATTACTCTTTTAATAATTTATTTGGACACATTTGATGTTTTTTAAAAAGTTTGGGATATAATTGCAATTTATTCTTTAACTTTTCTTTTCTTTTTTATTGTTTTATTTAAAAAAGGACTATATTTGTCATTTTACACGAGAAATTTGATGAAAAAGATGATTTCGCAATAAAAGGTGAAAGTAATGTTAAAAATGTCAAAAAATAAAAGATATGAACATTTTGCACAATAACATTGAAATGTAAGGACGTTTTGTGCTAATTACCCATACACTTTTCTTCAAATTTATTTTCAATCACATATTTTTTTCACTACTACATAAAAATGACAATGTTTCACTACTGTAGAAAGAACATTAGATTCTTTTATTTTGTCTCACTGTAACTTTTTTTTTTGGCAGAAAGAAACGACGTCGTTTATCTTACATGTTGTTGCTTTTCCTCAATTTATGCGGCATAGAGAATTATGTCATAGAGCCCTCTTTACTCTTTCTCCATTTTTACACGCTACAGTTATACCTCTCTATTTCTCCACACTATCTCTTTCACCATAAAAAGTTTATTTTTGAGCACATAAGTAAGTTTAAATAAAAACATTATTTTTATGTATGTACATAAAAGGTATATAGTAACCATTTTGTTGACCAAAAAATAACATCAATTAAAATGTTTACGAATCGTTTAAATAATAATTTATTGATGGGGTTAATTCAAGAGCAAAAGTGTGAATTTCATAAATATATGATTGAAAATATATTTGCAGAAGAATAAATTTTAAAAAATGAAGACCAAACATGTTAACAAATTAATATATTTATTATTCGAGAAATAAGTTTTTATTAGCATTTCATTTTTATCATGAAATGATTATAATCTTAATATGTTAGATTGTGCTTCAAAATTACATAATCTATCAAATATAATTTTTATAAAGTAATATGTTTTTATGATTTTTTTAGTAAAGTTATGGAGGCTTAAGCATGAGCCTCCATAACATATTATATTATAAAATTAATAAAATTTTAATTATTTTCTATTTTTTAGTACTATTATATTATACCTTTCAAAAAAAATCATAAAAATATATTACTTTATAAAAATTAATTATAAAAATTATATTTGATAGATTATGTAATTTTGAAGCACAATGTAACATATCAAGATTAGAATCATTTTATGATAAAAATGAAATAGTAATAAAAACTCATTTCTCGAAAAATAAATATATTCATTTGTTAACATGTTTGGTTTTCATTTTTTAAATTTATTTTTCTTCAAACATATTTTCAATCATATATTTATGGAATTTACACTTTTGCTCTTGAATTAACCCCCTCAATAAATTATTATTTAAACGATTCGTAAACATTTTGATTGATATTATTTTTTGGTCATCCAAATGGTTACTATATACCTTTTACATATATATATATAAAAATAATGTTTTTATTTAAACTTACTTATGTGCTAAAAAATAAACTTTTTAAAGATACATAGTTGATAGCGTGAGAAAATGACGAAAGAGATAGTATGGAGAAATAGAGAAGTATGGTTGTAGCGTGTAAAAATGGAGAAAGAGTGAGCCTTCATTATTTTATGTATTTTTATTTTAAGAATATTAAAAAAATTAAGTTGATTAATTGAAATTAAATTATTGTACTGAGAGCCAATGAAAGAAAAAGAAAGTAAAAAAAATGCACGTTGGAATCTTCGTAGTTACAAAAGCTCAAGCACACATGAGCCTCCGTTATTATGGAGGCCTCCAGAAAGCCGGTTTTACCGTATTTACACTATCTTAATTGTGATTACTTTTGATCATAGTTACTATTTTATAATCTCCACTACTCAATTCTTCTTCTTTTTTGTACTGTGCAATTTTTTTATACTACATTTACTTTTAATTTGCGATGAATGTTGGAGATGAAAACAATTTAATTCTTGTACAGTTTTGAAATGATTAACTTTGAAGCCATGCCATTTATTGTTTTCAATAGTGCAGGATTAGCTGTTATCTTCCCTCTTGCCTTTTTATTGACTTTCAAGGTACAATTCGCCGAAAAATTTCACTAGCCAAATATTGCAATTAACAAAATTCTAGAACAAAATAGCTATTTCCGAATTGCAAGTCTCAATAGAAGTGTTTCTTTTCCTTTCTCTTTCTTCTCTATTTATTTTCTTCCTTCCCCGTTAGTTATAAGTAAATTATGTAGTTATACAAATCATTAAAATTGATGACTTTCTTACAAACTTCATTAACTATTCATCACGAAAAAATGTACTTCTATTTTAATAAGGAAAAAAGGTTATTTCTAATTATTTATTTAAAATTTTATTTTTTTTATTTAAAGAGGAGAGTATATTTGTTATTTTACAATTTTTAATTGAAAAAATGGATGAAAATAAAGATTTTTGTAATGAAATATAAAAATAAGATTGAAAATATCAAAAATGAAAGGTATGGATGTTTTGCATAATAAAGATGAACGGTAGGGACGTTTTGTGCTAATTACTCTTTTAATAATTTATTTGGACACATTTGATGTTTTTTAAAAAGTTTGGGATATAATTGCAATTTATTCTTTAACTTTTCTTTTCTTTTTTATTGTTTTATTTAAAAAAGGACTATATTTGTCATTTTACACGAGAAATTTGATGAAAAAGATGATTTCGCAATAAAAGGTGAAAGTAATGTTAAAAATGTCAAAAAATAAAAGATATGAACATTTTGCACAATAACATTGAAATGTAAGGACGTTTTGTGCTAATTACCCATACACTTTTCTTCAAATTTATTTTCAATCACATATTTTTTTCACTACTACATAAAAATGACAATGTTTCACTACTGTAGAAAGAACATTAGATTCTTTTATTTTGTCTCACTGTAACTTTTTTTTTTGGCAGAAAGAAACGACGTCGTTTATCTTACATGTTGTTGCTTTTCCTCAATTTATGCGGCATAGAGAATTATGTCATAGAGCCCTCTTTACTCTTTCTCCATTTTTACACGCTACAGTTATACCTCTCTATTTCTCCACACTATCTCTTTCACCATAAAAAGTTTATTTTTGAGCACATAAGTAAGTTTAAATAAAAACATTATTTTTATGTATGTACATAAAAGGTATATAGTAACCATTTTGTTGACCAAAAAATAACATCAATTAAAATGTTTACGAATCGTTTAAATAATAATTTATTGATGGGGTTAATTCAAGAGCAAAAGTGTGAATTTCATAAATATATGATTGAAAATATATTTGCAGAAGAATAAATTTTAAAAAATGAAGACCAAACATGTTAACAAATTAATATATTTATTATTCGAGAAATAAGTTTTTATTAGCATTTCATTTTTATCATGAAATGATTATAATCTTAATATGTTAGATTGTGCTTCAAAATTACATAATCTATCAAATATAATTTTTAAAATTAATTTTTATAAAGTAATATATTTTTATGAATTTTTAGTAAAGTAATAATGAAGGCTAGCCTTCGTGTAACGAAGGCTCGTGTTATGGAGGCTCATCTTGAGCCTCCATAATAATGGAGGAAATTATGGAGCCTCCGTGTGTAACGGAGGCTCATGATATGGATAACATATTATATTACAAAATTAATAAAATTTTAATTATTTTCTATTTTTTAGTACTATTATATTATACCTTTCAAAAAAAATCATAAAAATATATTACTTTATAAAAATTAATTATAAAAATTATATTTGATAGATTATGTAATTTTGAAGCACAATGTAACATATCAAGATTAGAATCATTTTATGATAAAAATGAAATAGTAATAAAAACTCATTTCTCGAAAAATAAATATATTCATTTGTTAACATGTTTGGTTTTCATTTTTTAAATTTATTTTTCTTCAAACATATTTTCAATCATATATTTATGGAATTTACACTTTTGCTCTTGAATTAACCCCCTCAATAAATTATTATTTAAACGATTCGTAAACATTTTGATTGATATTATTTTTTGGTCATCCAAATGGTTACTATATACCTTTTACATATATATATATAAAAATAATGTTTTTATTTAAACTTACTTATGTGCTAAAAAATAAACTTTTTAAAGATACATAGTTGATAGCGTGAGAAAATGACGAAAGAGATAGTATGGAGAAATAGAGAAGTATGGTTGTAGCATGTAAAAATGGAGAAAGAGTAAGCCTCCATTATTTTATGTATTTATTTTAGGAATATTAAAAAAAATTAAGTTGACTAAATGAAATTAAATTGTTGTACTGAGAGCCAATGAAAGAAAAAGAAAGTAAAAAAAATGCACGTTGGAATCTTCGTAGTTACAAAAGCTCAAGCACACATGAGCCTCCGTTATTATGGAGGCCTCCAGAAAGCCTCCATAATACGAAGGCTCTATATTGCCTCCATAATATGGAGGCATTGCCTCCATAATATATATATATATATATATATATATAATAATTATTATTTTTTTATCAAATATAATTTTTAAAATTAATTTTTATAAAGTAATATATTTTTATTATTATTTTTTTAGTAAAGTAATAATGGAAGCTCATGTTTGAGCCTCCATAACAAGCTCATGCTTGAGCGGCTCGAGCATGAGCCTCCATAACATATTATATTATAAAATTAATAAAGTTTTAATTATTTTATATTTTTAGTATTATATTATACCTTAAAAAAATCATAAAAACATATTATTTTATAAAAATTAATTTTAAAAATTATATTTGCTAGATTATGTAATTTTGAAGTACAATATAATATATTAAGATTAGAATCATTTTATGATAAAAATGAAATGGTAATAAAAAAAAATAAATATATTCATTTGTTAACATGTTTGGTTTTCATTTTTTAAATTTATTTTTCTTCAAACATATTTTCAATCATATATTTATGGAATTTACACTTTTGCTCTTGAATTAACCCCCTCAATAAATTATTATTTAAACGATTCGTAAACATTTTGATTGATATTATTTTTTGGTCATCCAAATGGTTACTATATACCTTTTACATATATATATATAAAAATAATGTTTTTATTTAAACTTACTTATGTGCTAAAAAATAAACTTTTTAAAGATACATAGTTGATAGCGTGAGAAAATGACGAAAGAGATAGTATGGAGAAATAGAGAAGTATGGTTGTAGCGTGTAAAAATGGAGAAAGAGTGAGCCTTCATTATTTTATGTATTTTTATTTTAAGAATATTAAAAAAATTAAGTTGATTAATTGAAATTAAATTATTGTACTGAGAGCCAATGAAAGAAAAAGAAAGTAAAAAAAATGCACGTTGGAATCTTCGTAGTTACAAAAGCTCAAGCACACATGAGCCTCCGTTATTATGGAGGCCTCCAGAAAGCCTCCATAATACGAAGGCTCTATATTGCCTCCATAATATGGAGGCATTGCCTCCATAATATATATATATATATATATATATATAATAATTATTATTTTTTTATCAAATATAATTTTTAAAATTAATTTTTATAAAGTAATATATTTTTATTATTATTTTTTTAGTAAAGTAATAATGGAAGCTCATGTTTGAGCCTCCATAACAAGCTCATGCTTGAGCGGCTCGAGCATGAGCCTCCATAACATATTATATTATAAAATTAATAAAGTTTTAATTATTTTATATTTTTAGTATTATATTATACCTTAAAAAAATCATAAAAACATATTATTTTATAAAAATTAATTTTAAAAATTATATTTGCTAGATTATGTAATTTTGAAGTACAATATAATATATTAAGATTAGAATCATTTTATGATAAAAATGAAATGGTAATAAAAACCTATTTTTCGAAAAATAAATATATTCATTTTTTACTATGTTTGGTCTTTATTTTTTAAAATTTATTTTTTTCAAACATATTTTCAATCATATATTTATGGAATTCACACTTTTGCTCTTGAATTAACCCCCTCAATAAATTATTATTTAAACGGTTCGTAAA
>NC_036244.1:14640908-14642158 GCF_002742605.1 Olea europaea var. sylvestris | reverse complement strand
GATTGTGCTTCAAAATTACATAATCTATCAAATATAATTTTTAAAATTAATTTTTATAAAGTAATATATTTTTATGAATTTTTAGTAAAGTAATAATGAAGGCTAGCCTTCGTGTAACGAAGGCTCGTGTTATGGAGGCTCATCTTGAGCCTCCATAATAATGGAGGAAATTATGGAGCCTCCGTGTGTAACGGAGGCTCATGATATGGATAACATATTATATTACAAAATTAATAAAATTTTAATTATTTTCTATTTTTTAGTACTATTATATTATACCTTTCAAAAAAAAATCATAAAAATATATTACTTTATAAAAATTAATTATAAAAATTATATTTGATAGATTATGTAATTTTGAAGCACAATGTAACATATCAAGATTAGAATCATTTTATGATAAAAATGAAATAGTAATAAAAACTCATTTCTCGAAAAATAAATATATTCATTTGTTAACATGTTTGGTTTTCATTTTTTAAATTTATTTTTCTTCAAACATATTTTCAATCATATATTTATGGAATTTACACTTTTGCTCTTGAATTAACCCCCTCAATAAATTATTATTTAAACGATTCGTAAACATTTTGATTGATATTATTTTTTGGTCATCCAAATGGTTACTATATACCTTTTACACACTTTTGCTCTTGAATTAACCCTCTCAATAAATTATTATTTAAACGGTTTGTAAATATTTTGATTGATATTATTTTTTGATCATCCAAATAGTTACTATATACCTTTTACGTACATATATAAAAATAATGTTTTTATTTAAACTTACTTATGTGCTAAAAAATAAACTTTTTAAAGATACATAGTTGATAGCGTGAGAAAATGACGAAAGAGATAGTATGGAGAAATAGAGAAGTATGGTTGTAGCGTGTAAAAATGGAGAAAGAGTGAGCCTTCATTATTTTATGTATTTTTATTTTAAGAATATTAAAAAAATTAAGTTGATTAATTGAAATTAAATTATTGTACTGAGAGCCAATGAAAGAAAAAGAAAGTAAAAAAAATGCACGTTGGAATCTTCGTAGTTACAAAAGCTCAAGCACACATGAGCCTCCGTTATTATGGAGGCCTCCAGAAAGCCTCCATAATACGAAGGCTCTATATTGCCTCCATAATATGGAGGCATTGCCTCCATAATATATATATATATATATATATATATAATAATTATTATTTTTTTATCAAATATAATTTTTAAAATTAATTTTTATAAAGTAATATATTTTTAT
>NC_036244.1:14627938-14639696 GCF_002742605.1 Olea europaea var. sylvestris | reverse complement strand
GTTTTTTTTTTGGAAGGCGAAATATAATAGTACTAAAAAATAGAAAATAATTAAATTCTTATTAATTTTATAAAATAATATGTTATGGAGGCTTATGCTTGAGCCTCCATAACAATTATGGAGGCATCACAGTATGAGCCTCCATAACATATTATATTATAAAATTAATAAAGTTTTAATTATTTTATATTTTTAGTATTATATTATACCTTAAAAAAATCATAAAAACATATTATTTTATAAAAATTAATTTTAAAAATTATATTTGCTAGATTATGTAATTTTGAAGTACAATATAATATATTAAGATTAGAATCATTTTATGATAAAAATGAAATGGTAATAAAAACCTATTTTTCGAAAAATAAATATATTCATTTTTTACTATGTTTGGTCTTTATTTTTTAAAATTTATTTTTTTCAAACATATTTTCAATCATATATTTATGGAATTCACACTTTTGCTCTTGAATTAACCCCCTCAATAAATTATTATTTAAACGGTTCGTAAACATTTTGATTGATATTATTTTTTGGTCATCCAAATGGTTACTATATACATTTTACGTACATATATAAAAATAATATTTTTATTTAAACTTACTTATGTACTCAAAAATAAACTTTCTAAAGATACATGGTTGAAATCGTGAGAAAATGGTGAAAGAGATAGTATGGAGAAATAGAGAAGTATGGCAGTAGTGTGTAAAAATGGAGAAAGAGTAATCCTCCATTATTTTATGTATTTTTATTTTAAGAATATTAAAAAAATCAAGTTGATTAAATGAAATTAAATTATTGTACTGAGAGCCAATGAAGGAAAAAGAAAGTAAAAAAATGCACGTTGGAGCCTCCGTAATTATGGAGGCTCAAGCACACATGAGCCTTTGTTAACGGAGGCTCATGCTTGAGGTATCTCCATGAAGCCTCCGTATTATGGAGGCTTTCCTCCATAATATATATATATATATTTTTTAATATATATTAAAATTATTATTATTTTAATGTTGTTGGCATGATGCATGTGTGGAAGAATATTTGTCAATTACCATAAACAAATTTTTCACAAAATGCAAAAAATAAAAATGCATAATAAATCTCTTATTACGCTAATAAAATTACAATAATTTTTTTTTTTACAAATAACATAAAAAAAATTATTTTTATTTTTAACAAAAAAAAACACATTTAAAAATTAGCAATTTCATAACCAATTTTTTTTTTAATTTTTGAAAATACAATAATAAAAAAAGAAACAATATTGAATTACAACATTAAATACTTAAGAAATTCAATATTAAATAAATTTTATACATTTATAACAAATTATAAGTCCATATATGCAGTTTACCATATTTGCAGGCAGGTTATCGTATATGTTGCCTACCGTATTTGCAAACAATTTACCGTATTTGCACTTTACCGTATATGTTGCCTAGCGTATTTGCAACTTACCGTATATGCTGCCTACCGTATTTGTAACTTGCTGTATTTTTATATACAGATTTTTGCACTTACAAATGTCAAGAATACAGAACACCGTACATTCACTTACCAAACTGAATTTCAAAATTTTTTTCAGATTTTTATTTTTCAACATAAGCATAAAATAAATATTAAATATATATGAAACACAAAATATAAATACATATGAATATGGTGCCGAGAGAAATCAGTATCGTAGTTTTACGTTACAAATAATTTTTTTTCAATTTAAAATTCTTTTCTTTTCAAATTTTTTACTTACAAGTAACTTTTTATAAAATAATTTCTGTGTTATACTATCTTTATTTTTAAATTTTTTGGGATGTATGAAAATTGCGTGTTGCAGTGTTTTCTTACAGTATAAATATTTTTTAATTAAAATTGAAAAAATTAAGTTTTTTTATAAAGAAAAAAGAACTAAAAAGTATTTTAGATTGAAAAAAATATTTATAATATGAATAAAACAAATAAAAAATAAATAAATGCTGAAAAAAATAAAAAATGAAAAAGAAATCTCCTTGCATCCTGCGCTAATGTAATGAACCAAACGATTAGATTTCACCAAATATTTCGAATTTTTAATCAATTTTGAAAAATCTACAATTTGGATGCTAATAAAAATACAATAAATACAAAACTCGTGTAACTCACGTGTCAAAGACTAGTAATAAAATAATATTACACATAAGTTTAAAACTATTTCTTACTTTTCAACCACACATTATCCAAAAATTTACTATTCCAAAATTCATTTTTACCAAATAATGGGGCTCAAACGAAGGTATAAAATTGAAGTCTAGGGACTCAAAAGACAAAAAGGTTCGAGAACCAAAGTGTTCTGTTAAAAATAGTTTGGAAAGCTGTACCTGCCAATTTCCTTAAAATACATGTGCTTGGGGTCTAAGCAAGGGTAGGAGGATAATGAACAAAATTATTGCTTCTTATTCGTCCTCTTCTCCATCAAATACTCTTTATCAAACGTATCATATAGGTTAGTCTACAAAAGTGGATCGAATATAGCCTACCTAGACCACCTAGTCATCCTTGTCATCGTCATCTTCATCATCGTCATCATAGTAATTGAAGGGAAGCGGAATAGACTTGAATGCCCGATATTTTCCCACATTATTCAAGTGCTCGTTCTCCAATCTGATAGCATTCAAAATAACTTCTTAAGTGTATACGGTCACAATTTGCAGCTTTATAAGCTGCTACTAGCCTCCGCATGCTTCGTAATAATACTGGTGATCCAAGATAATTATTGAGTATTTACTTTTTATTTTTTAATACGAGAGAAAATACCTGAAAAAGTTCCACATTCCACGGCGAAGGATTTCTAGGCAGGAAAATATGCTTGATATAGTCGTTCCACGCAAAGAATGCACATTAAATACAAGGACAACCTGAAGCCAAGCAAATCTGAGGAGAATGTCCAAAATCTACAAGAAAAATCCCTGAATAAAAATTGGCATGACGACTAATGTCATATAAATAATTAAAAAAAAAAAGAGTTGTTTGAGCATTACCATAGCTGCAAAGTATACACTTTTGTGTGAAACCAGTAGTTTATCTCTCAGAAACATGTTTTTTGATTTTCTTTGCAGAAGCCCCCAGTCAACAAAAATATCCCAATATGTATTAAACATAGTAGCAATAACTGAGCTAACCAGAGCCAACACTTGCCATGTGAATTGTTTCTTTAGTTCAAAAGCTGTTCTAATGACAACAGCAACAATTGTCAAAAAATATCTCAAACCGTTGTATCCATGTGCAATGTGTTTCTCTTCAAACAATCGACGAACACACTGCATCAAAGAATGGGCCCTGTCTCAGTGCTTCTCGGCATTTACAGGCATGAAAGTAAAGAAAATTTCTATACAGGAGGAATCCTTTATACAGATGGTGGATTTTTTTTTTTTTTTTTTATAGAGTACATATCAGACAATCATATGAAAAGCATGACATCGTGAAGCAAAAAACATACTGAGTGAACTATATAAAAATAATTATAAGAGGGAATGAAAGTAAACAAGCTCTTCAAGTTGATTAGAGCAGCAAGTTTCAGCACTAGTAAGCGGATAGTAGACTCACAGTAGGCCAACAACACAAATCTGCTAGGTAACTGATCATAAATCACCAAGTAGTGGCAAGTACGGAAGCTGGAGGAAATTATATTTGTTTAGTGATAATCAATTCAGTCAAGCTGACAGTCAACATCTATTCAAACCCATTCTTCCTATTGTTTAAGAATTAGGATACATCAAATAAAAGTTTACTAGAAGACAAGGACTAAATGTGATGAACCTGGAGGAAACGAAACCAATATGGGATTACTGCAACAATGAAGTAGAAAATATTGTAAGCATCATGATTGCTGCATTTGGTTTGTCTCCGAGATGATTTTTTCCAAGTGTAGAAACAAATGTAATACTCAAAGCTCCTTATAGCCTGTACCTGCATTCAAACAGAAGGTAAACTATTCATAAACAGAGATATGGAGGAGCAGTTTTGACCACTAGTAACATTGACATGACATGAACCTGGCTAGTAAGTTGGTCAGCCAAGAAAAAGTCAGGAAGTGTCACCTGCAATAATGAATATAACTAATGGAAATCAGCTTGGTACTATAAATTAGTTCAAAGTTGTAGAGGTGGTAACTCTCCATGTCAGATGTACCTCGTAAAGAGGAGCACAAATACAATGAAACACACACTTGATAAGGAAGAAACGGCTTGAACGGTAGAGAAAACTGAAAGGGCAAAATACAATGAAAAGAACAACCTACATGACAGAAGGTACTTAGTCAAGACATTGAGTACATGACGCAGCAAATGATTGGTACAATTAATTAATATCTCACTATGAGTAAGCCCAGAGGAAAAAGATCAAAGCATGTCTTGTAATCTTGTTTTCTTGAGTCCATCTTTATGTACAAGTGTACTAGGAAAGTTCCAAGGGTAATCACTGCAAGACTGTTGCTGAGGAGAAAGACTTCTCTATAACCTAACTCAGTTCCCTGCTTGAAACCAAATATGAAGGGGTAGTTGATTTTATAGCGCCTCCAGAAATATATGTTTGTGGCATACACAAGCATGTGAAGGACGATGTATGCATAGAAACTGCAAAAGGTGATAATTATATCTTTAGTGAAATCGTAGCATGGATAAAAATTAACTCAGTTATGATGTACTATGCTTGTATCAAAGAAGTTCTGATCAAGATTTGACTTACCTGTAGAGTGGGAAGATCATACCCAGGTACCAGGTTGTGTTCTCTTTATCCGTTAATTTTCTATCTTCTATGAGTAGAATAATAGCAACAAGTAAAGCAATTGAGCAACCAGAAAAGAAACCTGGAGATCCATAGTGAATTACAGAAGTGAGAGAACAATAATTTTTTTTCACTTGGAAGCATTGAACATCAGAGAGCTGTGAAAGCCATCCATCTTTAATCTCCGAAAAAGATCTCTTGCTGAGATAAAAATGTAATAGGATTACCTAAGTAAATTACCTGAGAAAAATGTTATACGATGCTTTTCTCTCCTCTGTTTTGGTCTCAGCAATTTCATGCCTTCCCGGTGGTTAGAATTTGAAAAGTGCTTAATGAAGGTAACTTCCACCTGATCCATGAGAGTTGTAATCTGGGATTACATGAACGAGAAATTAAACTATTGTCATTTGTTCAAAAGCAAGAAATGACAGCTTATGAAGTTTTTTCCTTTACATACATTTCAGGGTAGCATGATTCTGTAATTTTTTCCCAGATTTTTAGCCATACATTTGCATGCATTTTTTGTGGTTTTCATGAAGAAGAAAGCAAATTTCAGGGACATCAAATTTATATGAATTATCCAAATAACTTAACTGATATCTTGCAGACTGGTTAAATGACCTCTAATGTGTATCTGAGTTATTTTCATCTCGATCAATATTCAGCCACATGGGATGTACACTTGCATGTTTTAATCCATATAATATTTTGAAGTTGCTATCTTGTTATTCCTGAACTCCAATATCTATGCAGGCTTCATTTTGGATGGAATCAAAAGAAGCCTAAGAATGTTAAAGTTCCATGATCACTTTATTAACCTTCTGATCGTAATGTTGTATCAATCAATGAAAATTGACAAACGAACCAAAAGTATACTACATGCTGGTGTCAGTTGTCTAAAATCTAGATCCATCATTGGCATCAATAAAAATGGACAATTTTTCAATTAAGAGAAAAATGAAAATACAAAGTGTTTCCATAACTATTGATTTACTCAATATATAAGAGATGCACACTTTGAACTTGTATTTAGATAAATTCAAACAGCCAACAATCTTATTATACCTTCCATTAAATCGAAGAAAAAGCAAATCAGACAAACCTCATCCGAACTCCCAATGTAAGAGTTATCCACAATTTTCATGTATGATCTTGCAGCCCTCCTAGATGTGATCTGCATTGGTGCAACAAGTAACTAACTTTTACACTAACGAATAGATGCAGTCTCCAGACAGGCTTAAGAATTCCACTTCTTTTTCTTGTTTTGATAAGTGAAACATGCCTCTGTCTTCTTATGTTTTTGAATGCAAATACAACCATAAGGAATCATAATAGCATTTGGATCCACCAAGAAATACCTTTTCATATTTCTTTAGGATCTTGGAAAAAGCAGAAAGATTCATGAAGCTGTTTACTAATTCATAACAAATGATGAGTAACAAATAATATAAAGCAGAAGGGGAAACTTGTGAAAGAAAATAATTCACGCGTACATTTTTGCAATACACTACCTGTAGTTCTTTAGAAGGCGAAGCTCATGGTAGAACTCAACGAAAACATGTTTCAGCCTTTCCTCAACTTCTCTAAGTTCCTCTTTCTTAAAACTCAAATCCTTCTCTTTCGAGTCCTTGAAAACTCCTTTAATTGTTGATATTGGAGTTTCAAAATTATTGGAAATCTTAACTCGATCAAGGATTTCCAACTGAGTTGTTTTGCATTCGCTGGAATTTGCCTCGTCTATTGAAGCACCAACATAGTGTGCCACAGGAGCGCTATCGGATTCAGAATGGATGTCAGATTCCAGTCCTTGGCATCTCAATTCCATTTCTGGTGTTAAATTCATATGCTCTACCACTGAAAATCGGCAAGTTTTTGAATTGAGAATAAAATAAATTATTCGGTAAAAGCAGTGTTGAAATATTATGATTATAACTGCGTTAACACTAGGAGAGTCATGTCCTTGCTGATTGAAACTCATTTTAACTCCAAGTCTCATATCCATTAGACTCCCTCCTGCACGTAAATGAACTAAAGCCTCAAATCAAAATGACAGACTGTATTTGTTTTAGGATTTGAATAATTATTACATCACAATTTGGAGCAACACTCTGGACGTAGAAGGACCATGATTCATGAAAATTATAATCAAGGAATCCCTAAATCAACCTATACAATATACAATTTCAAAATCACCACGTTAGCTTCTTCGAGGTCTTGGAATATTTGTCAACTATCCTATTCAAAATTTCAAATTATAGACGCTGAGAAACTGGTCTTAACTGAGTTCTAGAATGAGAGAACATTTCAGAATAAAAAATATTCAAAGAACCTCTAAAAGTCTTAATTTAATCAATTACTTGGAAGGCATCTTTAAAATGCTAACATGTTTGCAGAAGACACGCACTGTCATTCAATTTCAGAATTTTCAGTTTTGGTCTTCTTGACAAATTACACGTGTTAAAGAATCATAACCATTGTTTCTTTTAAGATGTTATACAAAATAACTTGATTCAACTGACACCGGTTCAATTTTACAGCTGCAATTTGCATCGAAAACCAACTAATTCAACAAGACATCAAGTTCCTCTTCAATAAAAATTAGGATTAATATTCAAAATGATGCTCCAGCACCTACCAAAAGTCTCTGCTCTTTTTGGAGATGTGATCTTTGAGGGGAACAAGTTGTCAATATTCGTGGAAAGACGTCTTAGATAACTAGATCCATGAAAACTTGGATTCATCACCTTGATCCTCAATGCAATCAAAGCATCCATTTGTGTATTAAGCAAAGCCGCTTTCCTAGCCACTCCCTCAACCTGGTCCTTGTAAAAGGTATTTGCTTTATTGAGCTCATCGTCAAGTTTTCTGAAGAAGGTTATCTCATTCTCTTCCAATTCTTCAGGGGACACCAGTAACTCAGTGTTGTATAACTTTCTACAATTCTCCTCTTGCACTGTATTAACAGCTATTACTGGGTTCTCAATGTCCTCTGAATTCTGGAGATTGCCAGCTTCTGGGTTTAAACCACTAAAGGTTCTGCATAGTATTGATCTTTGTTGAGTAGCTCTCAGTGGAGCTGGAGGTAGCTTACTTTTTTTGACACGGCATATCTCTTGTAATATTCGTTTGAGTCCATTATAGTCTACATACGCTTCTGTCCACTCCGGCACTTTTTGTTTCTTGAATTCCTTCCCAAATTTCATATCTGCATTCCTTTTCGCATAATCTTATACTTCGAGTTTCCAGGTTTCCCTTGACTTTGCTTCTGATGTGTTTCTGCTAGACATAACAATAACCATTCACTAGTAAGATCCTAAACTATTGGCAATATCGGTGACCTGGCTTTACTTAATATTTCATAGCATCACAGAAAAAGTCATCGAAGATTAAACATATACAAGATCATGAAGAAAAATTAAGAACATTAATTGAAATTTAAGCCATTTATACTCGTATATGATGTGTTATAGCATATCATCATCGCGATAGACAGCACAATACGTAATCAGTAAAGAGCGCTGTGGACTGAAATTAAATATGAAACTAGTAACTGTGTATAAATTGTTCGTATGTGCATCAATTAATTGGGATAATTGGAATTTCTCTCACCAGCATCCCTAAACTTGTTTATTGAGATTTTAATCTTCTAAACAAACCATTAAAACATGCTAGTAAAGACGAGGGAAATTGAAGAAACTACTCAAAATAGAAGGGATCGCCACACAAATTTCCAGTAGCTTAAAACAATGCAACTAAATACCATTTGCTTAACCGCCCGTTCTTTAGATGAAAATCAGTGCTAATTTCTAGATTAAGACCCACACGATGAAAATTACAAAAATCGAACAAGAACCTTCAAAGCTCACAATTTATATATAAAAAATACATTTATCACACTTCCATAGATCTTCACCAAAAAATTACAGAGAGTCGATTGCTTGATTCATATCATCAATAGAGTGAAAGCCATAACACAATGTGAACATATACAGGAAATGCACCTTTTATATTTGTAAGCTTTTAAATTTGAATTAGACATGAAGAAATACTTCCGTCCAGAAAAGCATACACTAGGAGCATTGCATGCGGCTTTTCCTTCTACAGTTTGTTAGAGATTAAGATCTGGTGTTGTTAGGACCACAGTAATATTGTAAGCCTTCTCACAAAATTAATGATTTTATCAACGTTTTAAAAAGTGCATTTCCACAGCGCGAAACATCTCTCCTTCACACTAAGCGCAAAATTAAGCGGTCTAACTTGACTAATGCACGACTATAAACGTGCTTTATTAATTTTTCCCCCCTTTATTTGATAGTCTCTTATTTAGGGAATGTTCGACAATAATTATTAAAATTAATTTTTTTACCATTAGAGAAAAAAATGAGTCTCATATATGAGTGTAGAAGTAAAAAAATGACGGTTGAAATAATAAAGTAATGGTCAAAAATTTAATTTTTTGAGGTGAAAAATTGTTAACAAACAGACTTAATTTAAAATTGTCTAATCATACTTTAATGAGTTGTGAAGTACCACATAAGTGCAAGTTTGGTAGTGATTTTTCTTCTCAAAAAATCAATTTTTTTTATAGTTATTTCACTATTTCAGTCGTCATTTTTTATTTCTTCTTTCACAAGTAGGATTCACTTTTTATCTAACGATAAAAAATTCACTTTTCAAAATCACTACCGAACGAGCCCTAACTAAATAATTTCTATAATATTTTGTGTCCCACCACTGATTGACACGTGTCTTGATAACACAAGTAGTGCCACGATAACGGAGTAAAGGAACTGTAATTGCATCTTCCTTTTGTTGATGCCAGCCGGTGATAAAATTCAGCATTGGGAAATGATTCAATTCGATTCTTGTGAAAATTGGTTCGAATTATCTGCAAAAAAAATATTTTCTAGAGGGATGTTAATAAGTAATTGCTATAATTAACAGTTTTGAGGAGATGGGAAAGAAGGTAATTAACCCCACGGTTGAAGCATTAAGCTTCCATTTGGTGAACTACAAAATTTAAACAAGAATCAGCTCAACACAGATTCTAACTATAATAACGATGATAACGACAATAATAATGATGATGATAAATGTGCGTTCAACCAGTCTGTTCACTCGGGTTTGGTATAATCCCACTACAACAGAAGAGGTGTGGCAGCTTAACACGACCACATACCCTGCCAAAATCCAGTGTTAAAAAAAAATTTGCTATGCGCTTTAATTTAGCACAGTGAGCACCTATGGTGAGACCAAAGAGAGCTCAACCTTTCTGTTTCCATGGGGGATTTGTAATTCAATGAACATGTCATTTTCACATGAATCCACATAGCACATGTAGATGGACATTATAGAATCTATCACATATATTACATAACCATGCTATCTTTGTCGATTTTGATCCTCTATTCTTTTTATTGCCAACACCTTTTAAAACAATATCTTAGTAGTTCTATATAGGAAAATGCTACTTGTACAGATTTTTATTACAGATGGTGTTGGGTTTTTTGATACCCAATAATCCGGGCGATGATTTAAAACAGTTGTTGGATTATTTATCGACACCATGGACTTGGCTCGACTCGGAGATGAACTACACTTTTGGATGGTTCGGGTTTGGGTTGGATGATTATTTTGTTAGTTGGAGTTGAATATTGAGTTTAAGTTGAATATTGGCCCATTAGTTTAAGTTAATTGGTAGCCCGCTTAGTGAACCCTAGGCCCAATTAGAGTGACCTAAACTAACCTATATATATGTATTTATCTCCCAGCCATTTTTGGTGGTGCGTGTGTGTTGTAGCAATGAAGAGGAGAGTTGAGAGAAGAGAGGCAACCGAGAGAGAGGGTAGCCATGTGAGGTTGTGAGTAAGATTCAACCACTGTTCTTATTCCTCTCCATATCTTTGTGGATTGCTAACACCACCACCCTTCTCCTTTGTGGAGCTAGAGAGAAAGAGAGCAGTCCAAAATGAATGTGAAAGTCTCGGGTCGAGCCAAGGTAAATCGGTATTGATTATTTTATGAGCCCGGAATCAAGATTTATCGAGGGATTTTCGCTACAAATGATATCAAAGCTTGTGTTGTTGATAAATCTGTGATTTTTGGGGCTAAAAACGGGTTGAAAGTGGTTAGAAATGGGTCTAAAAATTAGAGACAGAAACTGTTCGATTTTTTTCAATTTTCTGTCGGATCTGTTTTAGCGTATTCTGATGAAACCAAAAACAGTTTGAAGAAATGGATACCACCATTGGACTGTGCAGGTGGAGACGGTTCAGAAAGGTTGGGACGACGCCGGCGCGTGGCCGGCAACCGCCGGTGTGTGAGGGCGCGTCTGGAGGATTCCGGCGATGTAGTCTTCAGATAGAATCTTCCCCATGACGAGATGGACCCTGCGGTGTTTTCAGATTTCAGTTTGAAGCAATACAGTGAAAGTTGGACGATTTTGCCCTTGGATGTTCGGGTGCTGGGTGCTGTTTTCGTGTTGCTGTGGTTGCTGTTGACTTTAGGATGAAGAGTGATAGTCCTGAAGTGGTGAATTCGCGTCTCTCGATCTTTACGGACTTTCAGACGTGTCCGTGGTGAATTCACGTCTCTCGATCTTTACGGACTTTCAGACGTGTCCGCTCGGTATCGTATTCTTTGCTTTTTATTATTACAGTTGAAATAAATGTGTAGAGTAATTTATTTTTTGCATTAGAGGTCATCGCGTGGGGTGACATTAGGTTTGGGGTTACCATGAAGGGGTAACCATTGCCTGTTGCTAGACCTAAGAATTATTTGTTAATTATTTGCCTTAAATTCTTTGTGAATTTGCTGTCAATTTTTCTACATTATTAGAATTGCATGTGGCCTTAGGAAAGTTTACTGGACTATTCTATATGAATTATATTCATACTTTACTTGTGGTCATTATTTGGCATTGGTGGCAAATGTAGGTCTAAGGTAAGTGTGAAAAATAACGTATATTTTAACTGTGGTAAAATTTGGACATAGTTGAAAAAAA
>NC_036244.1:14535772-14627448 GCF_002742605.1 Olea europaea var. sylvestris | reverse complement strand
AAAAACAGTTTGAAGAAATGGATACCACCATTGGACTGTGCAGGTGGAGACGGTTCAGAAAGGTTGGGACGACGCCGGCGCGTGGCCGGCAACCGCCGGTGTGTGAGGGCGCGTCTGGAGGATTCCGGCGATGTAGTCTTCAGATAGAATCTTCCCCATGACGAGATGGACCCTGCGGTGTTTTCAGATTTCAGTTTGAAGCAATACAGTGAAAGTTGGACGATTTTGCCCTTGGATGTTCGGGTGCTGGGTGCTGTTTTCGTGTTGCTGTGGTTGCTGTTGACTTTAGGATGAAGAGTGATAGTCCTGAAGTGGTGAATTCGCGTCTCTCGATCTTTACGGACTTTCAGACGTGTCCGTGGTGAATTCACGTCTCTCGATCTTTACGGACTTTCAGACGTGTCCGCTCGGTATCGTATTCTTTGCTTTTTATTATTACAGTTGAAATAAATGTGTAGAGTAATTTATTTTTTGCATTAGAGGTCATCGCGTGGGGTGACATTAGGTTTGGGGTTACCATGAAGGGGTAACCATTGCCTGTTGCTAGACCTAAGAATTATTTGTTAATTATTTGCCTTAAATTCTTTGTGAATTTGCTGTCAATTTTTCTACATTATTAGAATTGCATGTGGCCTTAGGAAAGTTTACTGGACTATTCTATATGAATTATATTCATACTTTACTTGTGGTCATTATTTGGCATTGGTGGCAAATGTAGGTCTAAGGTAAGTGTGAAAAATAACGTATATTTTAACTGTGGTAAAATTTGGACATAGTTGAAAAAAATTGTCCTAAGATGATAATAAAAGGAAAGATGAGGATAGAGACAAGACGAATGTGGCTTTAGGGTTGAGTGAGGTTTATTGAGAGAATAAACCTGGTTCTTGCATTGCATCTATATGTAATCATTTCTGAATGTATGTGGTCACTTAATTCTGTTGCAATGTTGATGTTACACTTTCAATATATTTGATGTGTGTAATTGTATGAGTTAGAGTGACTTATTACTTTGTGTAATATGTTTACATGCATAGTGGGTTAAGTTTTGTGGCGTACTCTATTTGCTCTATGAGTGTAGTGAGAAGAAAGTTAGGCAGTCGTTTCTCTCCTTTATCTTTGTGAGCCTGTGTGGTTTGTGAGATTATGTGAGACAGCCATGTTAGGGTTATATTCTTCTTCTTTGTGAGTCTCCTTTGTGAGTGTAGTGAAGTAATCGACTCTTTCTTCGATTCTCTTTGAGAGTGCCACCTTCACTATTTTCTTTGTGAATTTTTTGGGAGCATTGGTGAGTAACCTTTGTGGTCACCGAAAGGAATTGTTTTGCCATACTGAGTTTGAGATGCATTAGCAGTGAGTTGGATGTCTTTTGGTAAGGTGGAGTATAGATGCCTAGGGGTACATGGTGATTTGTACCGAGGGATGTAGAGTGTGACATTTGGATCACGAGTGGAGATGTAATCAAATGTGTAGAATCCTTTATCTATGAAAGAGACCCTGTACAGGTGGAGTGTGAGAGAGGCACTTCTATCACTTCTGTAAGGTGGAGTCCCATTATCCACGTAGGTTGGAAGAAGTGATGTGGTGATAGAGGATTATCCCGAAAATTCGACCTCCTAAAAGATAAGCACACCAGATAGAAATTGCAACATTTTACCAATCAAAATTCATATTTTATCACTCATCATCTTGAAAATCATTTACTGCATAACCTGAAAAGCATGATGCTTTCAAATATGAGTATGTAAACCCATAATGAGAGGAAGAATAGATGAATTAGGGGAGGAAATTTTTTCCATGGATCTTGTTGGGTTTTCACAATACTTTTAGACCCTCTAACTCTCTTAGGAGTTTACTCGCTATCAACTAGCGGATGCTATAAATTGCAGAATTTTGCTAATGTACAATTGGGGTTGACAACCTTGGTTGACAAGGGGCCTATGATTTTTTATTCATCGTGCGTCCCCTCCCATGTATGTGGTTGTCAATCCCAATTGTTCATATAGTATGGTCGAAAACTGCAAGGCTCTACAAAGCCCCAAAAAAAAAATAAAAAAATAATGGTGTGCTCCATTGCTATTGTATATGCTAAAGAAGCACAAAAGACGACTTTAAAAGGCACCATCTATTGGGAATTTTATACCAATTCCCTTTATTTTTATTTGCCCGTAGTATCTTTTGCTATTCAAGAGAATATTAGCAAACAAGAAAAATAAAGAGTATAACATACAAATTAAACGGACCGTCAAAATTTTTTACTATATGAAAATTTGTTGCAATCATATAGAATTTCACTCATCAACCCAATCCCCAAGTATTATAAAGAACAAATAAACCCGAACTTTACCATATCTATTTTTCTACATTTTGTACGAAAAGTCTCAAGATGTTAGGCTCACATTATTTTTCTCTCAGATCAACTCTTTATCAATTTTAATTAAAAGTCTTCTATACAATAACTACCATTTATTATTTGTAATAGAAGTCCTCCAACTTTTGACTTTTGAGGCAATAACCCAACAATCTCCACCTTATTGAAAATGAGTCAAAATCTTGTCATCTCTTCTACAACTTTTAATCACAATACTTGGAAAAAACAGGTAAGCCTTGGACACATTTTAACGGTTCCATACTCCACCCTATGAGTATAACCACTCACAATTATTCGCAAACTCCGAGCATTTCGTTGGCTACATGTTGAAACAACCCTACTGATAGTTAAACTCTCCCACTAACTTCTTTAGAAAGCTCATCAGCCATCGACATCACAACACTACCACATACCTACACACCTTACATCAAGTGTCAGTCAATGTTATGTACAATATGCTAATAAGAACACATCATCTATCACGGCAACTGGCAACATGCTATGAGGATATTCCCATCTTACTTTACAGCACAACATTAGCATCCTCCTTCGCAAGAGAGACACATTGTCCGACCCCATGGAATTAGCCGACTCTGCTCCACTTTTTAAACAATTTCTCTTCATGTGGCCAGTTTGACCATAGTTCAAACAAGTTACTTTATTCCTCGTGGAGTTGCCCTTTTTTCCCAGTTTTAGTCACAAGCACCGCATTGTCGATAGAGTATTCTGTCCCCCTAATCTTTTTTCTTCCGAGATCAAGTTGTTTGTCATTTCTGCAAAACTCACAGTTTCCTTCCCAAACATCAAGATTGGCTTGATATGTTCATAGGTAGATGAAAAAGATTAGATGAGCTGTAGTGCCTTATCTTTATCATTTATCTTGCATTATCCTCATCATCTATCTTCACTCTAATAGACTCCAGTTCCGAAACAATCCTGTTGAGAACACTCAGATGGTCTGAGATTTTTGTACTGCCTCCATGCGTAATGAATGAAATTGCTCTTTCAGGTACAACCGATTTGAGAAGCTCTCATAGTTCCTTTACAGTAGATATTCCTTGAATATTTGCAAGAACATTTTTTGCCTGACACAGACGTATCATGCTTGCAGCCTTCAAGTCCAATTCTTTACATTCCTTGCCAAAACTCTTGGTTGGTTTTCCTTTCAAAGCCTTGTGCAATTCAACTTGAATCAATAAATTCCTAACTTATACTTGCCATAGCCAAAATTGATTCTCTCATCAAATGTTTCTATTTCATATTTCAACACGACATATTTCTCTATTGCTCTAGTACTCCGAACCATCTGACGCTATGATACCACTTGTTGGGAATTTTATGCCAATTCCCTTTATTTCTATTTACCCCAAGATTTTTTGTTGTTCAAGAAAATATTAGCAAACAAGAAAAGTAAAGAATAAAACGTACAAATTAAACGGACCGTCAAAACTTTTCACTATATAAAAAATTGTTACCATCATATGAAATTTCACTTGCCAACTCAATCCCAAGTATTACAAAGAAAAAATAAACTCGAACTTTATCACACCTACTTTTCTACCATTTATACGAAAAGTCTCAAGATGTTAGGCTCATTATATTTTTTCTCTTAGATTAACTCTCTAACCACACTCAATATAATGAAACACATCCATTATTTATAGGATTAATAACCAAGTAGAAGAGTTTAATTTCAACTCAAACCAGACTTCTTTAACTCAATAAGGATTCATTCATCTGCAAGACTCCAAATAAATTGGAGACCAAATTCTGCAAGGATTCTGCTCTCAACTTTAATTAGAAATCTTCCATACAATAACTACCTTTTATTATTTGCAATAAAAGTCCTCCAACTTTTGACTTTTGAGGCAATTACTCAACACTATCTACATAAAACTAGTTTCTATACCACCTATCACCAATATATGTAGGCCCTAACAGAAGTCATAAGGTCTTGGACACAATTATTCTATGGATACATTAGAGTGTTTGTAATGTACTTTTTGAGAAGTGTTTTTATAGTGTGGTGTACGAAGTCTACACAAATGCACACAACTCATATTTGCCTATTTGATAAATCTTAGGACCTGTAAAGAATTATTGTTTTCATATTCTAGAGATCTTATGGCAATAAGATGGGTAGAAAATAGGTGAAATAGTAAGTGGTGCTGTAATCTCAACGTAGAAGTTAGGCAAATGGCGTCCAGAGCGTGAGGGGCTATCGCCAATACGCAACATCGGCAACGTCATGTGAGCACAGCGTGGTAACATGGGGATAAAGAGAAAGAAAGGGGAAAAGCGAGATATAGAGAGAAAAATGGGGAAATTGATTAGGGTTTGGGATGAAGTTTGTATATTTAATATTTAAATATGAAATTTCTGATTTGTGAAATGTGAAACTTCTCATCTAATTTTAGAACACAAATTTTAAAAGTAGGGTGGGGTGTAATTTCCTCAGATTTCATCTGTGCTCCTTTTAAAAAAATAAAATAAAATATATTGTACCTTGTTTTTTAGTTCTCAAAATATTATTTTTACTCAAATCAAATTGAACTACTGAATAAAAGTTTAGAGAAACGGAGTAGGACGAGCCAATCCACCATCCATAGAGATCTAACATAACATCAACATGCCCGAGAAAATCTCTAGATTGTACTCGGCCAAGTCCCAACCCTCAAGCTCTGCAACTTAAACAAGTTGGCTTACTTGGGTTGGAATTATTTTCGAACTTATCGAGTATTTTTTTCATGGAAATTTCACCACATACATTTAAGAAATGTTCAATTTTTACAATCTAAAGCTTTTTAATCCAAAAATATTACAATATTTGAAGTATAAGTGATAAATAAAAAATTATCCTCACTCCCAAAATTATTCAATTTGAAAGTTATAATCACTTCATCAAACGAATTACTTCATCGAACAATCTAAGTTATAAAACCTTCCAACAAATCAAAGAATTAGCGAATCTATATGCAGAAATCAAATAACAATGAAAAGGTGATACAAATGTCCATACGAAAAATTAAAGTAATCACAATCAACTATATTTTATAGTAGCTAGTGGCAATCACATCCTTCATTTGTAGCAAGCAACGAGATTTTGTTTCTTTTACAAGATGTTTGGGCAGCACAGGTTTTCCAGGTAGAAAAAAATTGATTTTATGTAAAAACTCCTGCTAATTTGATTGTCATTGCACAAAATTATGATCATATGAGAATTATTGGCCAATTTGGTTTCACAAATCGAAAAGTAAGAACACAAAAATTGGGTTTTCAACTATATATTATTGTAGGATGCGATGTTTTATGGGGACATATTTTCACGATGCACAAATTGGAATGCATAAGAGATCATGATAATTTCATTGTTACTGAACAAAATCACAATTAATTTAGATTATGATTATTCACAATTACCACATTAAAAGTGTCATAGCATCCACTTTCTGTTTGAATTTGAATTTTCATATGTTTAGCATTTTGATTAACATCAGCGATGTTTTTTGTCTTTGAATATTTCAATTACAAATGAAAAAGGGAAAGTTTATGGTACAGTACTCTTGGTGTTCATAAGGGGTTATGTAGTAATTTCAATATATAAATCAATATAGTAGTGTAAAATGGATTGTTATGTATTGATAAGGTATATATGACTTCTCCCCATTCCCTCAAAAAAAAAAAAAAAATTAATAATGTCACGTAGGGTTACTGTCAGTAATCTTAACTATGAATAACGTTACTCAAAATTTTTTACTTTGGTCCAAGGCCGTTGTTCATGTGGGCATGGTCCGGTTCTAACGAGAACTAGAAATTTTTAAGTATTTAATAAGTGGAACTATCGAGTCTAAATTTAATTATGAAACCGTTCGAGTTCAATTTTATTCGATTCGATTCGGTTCCTATGTTCTGTGCTATAATTAATTTTTTAATAGTTACAAAGCTACATTAATTCAACTAATGACATGTTCAATCTTAACTCTTACTAAATAACGTAGTCCAATCTTATATATCTTTTGCGTCTCTTTTTACTAAATTTTCATAGATTTAATTGTTAAAATCACAGGAAGAGGACGATAATGGGCATACAATAATTAAGAGATGAGTTGTAGAGCTTTAATTCGATTTTTCTATTACGGTAGAAATGTGATTACGCCCAAAGAATAATGCGGTAATTGTAGTATAACTTTGAGGTATCGTATCCACAAGGAGATGGAAAATAATCCAAAGAATCAGAAGCTAGGGTTTTGTTGTGATTTTATGTAAATGTAACATGTCAATTGAAATAGAATTCAAATAACAATGTATAAGTTAAGGAAATTCAAATCAATGTGTAAAGTAGTGAAGCGCCGGAATTCCCTCGATTAGATTGGATCAATCAACGTCAATTTTGCATGAAAATACTCAATTAAAGGTTTTTTTTTCCTAACACTTTAATTGGAAGATTTACACATTCAAACCCTTATTTAATTCCTTAAGAGTTCCAAATCTAGATTTCTTGCACAACATAATTCCACAATTGTTTATTGAAATTAGATCAAAATCGATCATATACCTCAAGCATATGATAGTAAAAGATCACACCAACAAACGATTTGAAATTGAAAATCAATAAATACTTCGATCATTCGATAAAAAAACTTGATTGAATTCATGAAAATCTAATATGAATTAATTCAATCTCAAACATGCCCAGCAAACATAAGAAATCTAATTCCAGAATTTTTAACAATGAAAAAAAAAATTACATGCAAGAAAGAACATTGGAAAAAGCCCAAATCTAACCGAGTTCCTTTGTGACTTCACCAATTAGTTTAGTTTTCCATCGATTTCTTGAGCCAAACTTGAGAGAAAATTGATAGGAGATGGAAGAGATGCGTTCTGATCAAGATTAAGGGTTTAAAAGTCGTGTGAAAACTTGTTACCATAAGTGTTGGAGTCAATTTAGGAAACTGAAATTTTCCGCCTCTAAAAACACCTATGTGATTGCATAGTTATAAGCCATGCGATTGCATAGTACATTCAAAACATGGCCATGACTTCCCTGAAACGGTGGATGTGACCACATGGAATTTACTCTATGCGACTGCATAGTTTCCCTTTTTCTCCGTCGAACAGTTTTCAGTATTTCAATCATAACTCTCTCTCCCAATATCTGATTGAGGTGATTCAAATTGCGTTAGAAAGATAACTCAAAGAAGATAACTCAAAGGGTTACAACTTGGTTCAGACATCATCTTTTATATCGATCATTTTTCATGTCAAAAACAGGTCCCAATATGAGGTTGAAAATCGATACGTAACTTTTTCGATAGAGAATTGATGTATGATCAAACTTCGACGTTATTTCATTCTTTTGACTTCTTTCCTTATCCACTTCACCTCTAACACGTTTGAATCTTCATCATAAGGTTAGTCACAAGTTTGGAGTATTTGCATTTTGGTCCTTGAACTTTCACTTACTTCCATTTTGGTCCATTTTCGCTCTTTTCTCCCAATTTTCACATTTTCTACCAAAATGCAACCTGAATCATAAGATCAGTATAACGAGTACATTTTGATATCAAATAATTATACGAATGCAACAATTAAGAGGGAAAAATATCATATTTTACATTCTTATCAAAATGACACTACGATGGACTAACAGATTTGGATAAAATTTAGGTCAATTTGATTAATTTGGACTTGGATTGAAAATTAAAAATAGAAAAATCACATTTTTGGATTTGAGCTAAAATAAAATAATTTGGCTTATTTAAAATAAATAAATCAAAAAAATTAGGAAAATTCAATTCTTATTCGGTTCTTCGGTTCTCGATCTAGAACCGAGAATAGAACTAAACCCGTCAATTTTTTATTTAGATACCCTTTCGGGTATTTAACTTAAGAATAATCGCTTGGTTCGGGTCTAGTTCGAAAGTTTTGCCCAACCCTAATTCATAGGTTGTGATGAACCACAAATTTTTTTTAGTGTGCTATGCTTCACAAACATAGTATATTATGCATAATTAGGAAAAAAACATGTTATGAAAATTTGTTAATTTGTCATATTTGACTCTATGTAGTCGAACTGACCAAATATTCTATTAGAGTGAATTATTAATTTAGATATTTCGATCCATTCAATAAAAATGATATTAGGCCTATTTGGTGCATATTCCTTAAAGTGGAAATTACAAGAAATCCTAGAGTTAAAATCTAATGTTCTAAAATCAAAGTTGAACTTTCAATTTCACAAATTAGAACTTTTATTAATTAATTAATCTGTCTAATAAATAATAATTTCAAACTTAATTTATTCATTTCCTACCTCACACTCTCTCTAAACAAGCGAAATAGAGCCTCCTCATCTCTCAACAAGAACCAGAACCGCCTTTCCCGAAGACCACAACGGCGCTCGTCTCTACAAGCAGTGAGCAGTGCTCACTGCAACGCCTACGAGCTTCGCTTGCATCGACGTCTTCGCTGTGGGCATAGTGTTGTCGAGGCGTTCATCGTTGTAGACCCTAGAGTTACGAGCGACATTTTAGGTATTGCGGTGGTGGCGATCTAGTGTTTGTATGGTGGCGCTGTAGATCTGGTGGAGGTGTGTGGTATGTGTTGGAATGGAGGCCATTGAGTGTTACTACAGCATCGAGACGTCAATGATGGTATATGGCGATTTGTGCAGATCTCTCTCACATCTTTCGTCGTCGACTGATCTGCAAATTTGTGGAGGTGTGTGGTGTTGGCGTGTGGCGGCGACGGTGGCGATCTGTGGAGATGTGTGTGTTGCGATCTATGGATGTGTGTGGTGTTGTGGATCTGTTGGTCATCTGTGGAGGAGTGTGGTGTCGGTGTGTGGCAATGATTTGGGGTGGTTGCGATAATTGTGGACTTGACTATGACTCCAAGTTGTAGTGTTGGTGTGTGGCGACGACCGTGGTGACGATGAAAATTGTGACTGTAATCGTGACTCTCAATTGGATACGTGACCTGAAAATTGTGACCGTGAATCCCAATTGTGACTCACAATTGATTAAGTTATGATCGAGAAGTTAATCGTAACCAATTAATCCAATAATTTGCAACGAGTAAATGAGTTGTGACCAATAAAAGTTTTGAATTTGTGATCGATGAATAATCTGTGACTTATAAAATTTTTGGATTAGTGACTGAAAAATATTCTATGACCTATAAAATTTTCGATTTGTAATCAAGAAATAAGTTGCGACCAATAATCTTATATGTTGTGACTAAAAACTAATCTGTAACTAATTAATTAGATATTTGTGACCAAAAGCTGTGACCTAAATATGTTTAATTAATAAAATATATATTTAATAAATTAATTTATAAATAAAATTTAAAAAATCTGATTTTTGAAACTTTAAACATTTGTTCTTAATTTTGAAAAGGGCTATACTTACCTGTTTAGAAATGAATTTTTCCCATCCTTAAAAATTATTTTTTCACATACTCATTTTTAACTACAAGTTCTCCTGATAAAATAGATTTACACGTGGACTTATAACTTTTCCATATTTATTAATCACACGTTCTCCAAAAAATCACTTTTCAAAAAATTCATTCTCAAATAAATATTTATATCAAGCATTTACTAAAATTTATTGATCTATGTTTTTACTAATTTTACACCTCTAAACACCATTTTTGCTCAAATAAGAATTTTACTCATTTTACATCTCTAAGCTCAAATACCGAAAATATTTCATCAATAATTTCCACATATTTTCATGTGTCGTCCCTGTTTCAGCCCCATTTTCTAGAGGAAAAATATTTTGAAATAGTATTTTTTGGAGAATATGTGGTTAAAAATAGAAAAAAAGATTAAATTTACGTGTAAAATTATTTTATAAAAAAATATGTGATTGAAAATGAGGTTTAGAAAAATGGGTAGGGCATAATTAGTAGATGTGAAAATTACATAATACTAGATGTTTAAAGATCACAATTCAAAAATCAGGGCTAACGTTTCATTATTCATAAATCAGGTATCAATATAATAATTAAATATTAAATATCTCCACCCGATTATTCTAAACTCTAATCATTTTTCCCCTATCTTTTTTCTCTCTACCTTATTCTTTCTCTTTCTTTTCTCTATCACAAAACACTATCGGAGATTCTGTTGCACATGAACTGTCGTTGCCTGTTGGAGAGCACCACCGCCTAAGATACTCTCAGGTGCGGAGAAGCCGCGCAACGACAATAAAGTCTTTGCATGTGGCTCTACATAGATCAGTGGTGGTTGTTCATTGTCGCTGCAACAGCTGTGGTACGATGATGATGAGTTTGATGATGGTGGGTTTGTGCTCTGTCGCCACCAGGTGTAATGAAGAGGAGATCGGAGCGTCCGGTTTGTAGTGTGACGATCTGAAATTTTTATCTGTTCGGTGATCTGTACCATGGTTTCGTGCTGGTAAGATCTACTTTGCGATAGTTTTCATATTGTCGTCGTAGTGGTGATGACGTATTGTGGTGGTGAGATGTCAGTGATGGTGGTGAATCTGCTTGAGGTGTGGTAGTGGTGTTGATACTGCTTGTAGTGGTGGTAGTGGTAATTTAGGGTGGTTTGTTGTTGTTAGGGGGTTTTAAGTGGCTTTGTTGGTTGTGTAGGTAGAAGCACTAGCGGTGATGGTAGATCTGGCGATGGTTTTTGTGTGACGGTGCAAGTGGAGGTGTTGACGGTGGTGGTGGTGGTGGTGGTGGTTGATGATGCTATTGGTGATAGTGGTAGTATGGTGGCGGTAGTGTTGGTGGTGGTGCTATGTGACTCAATATTGGGTGTATGTGACTAGTTATTTAGTTATCTGGGATAAAAATCGTAACCTTTAAATTTGATAACTTGTGACTGAAAAATAATTTGTGATTAACAAATTTGAAACTCTATGACCGATAGATAAACTATGACTTGCATTTGTGGCAAATGAAGTAAATTGTGACCCATAAAATTTTTGATTTGTGATCTCGAAATAATCTGTGACCTACAAAATTTCTGATTTGTAATCTCAAAATAATCTGTAATCAATTAATTTGATAATATGTATTCAATAAATAAGTTG
Source organism: Olea europaea var. sylvestris (assembly GCF_002742605.1). Lineage (NCBI taxonomy): Eukaryota > Viridiplantae > Streptophyta > Magnoliopsida > Lamiales > Oleaceae > Olea > Olea europaea. The sequence continues at coordinate 14,616,012 of NC_036244.1, read as the reverse complement.
TGACCAATAATTACATATATGTGACCATTATTTGTATAATTGTGATAAATATTTTTAATTAATTAGCTAATACCTGAGTTTTACATTTTGAAACTTAACACCTAAAAATTGAATTGTGTCAAAGTTAACACCTGACTTTTGAATTTTCTCCTAAGCGAATCCATCTTATAATACATTAACCCACAGGCAAATTAGATCTAATAACCTAAAAAAATTAACTAATTTAATTAAGGAAAAAGATGCTTGTACACCATGGTGTACAACCCCTCACATGTTGAGGGGCCCCACCTGATTAAAATAATTGTGGGCCCCCTCATTGTGAGGGGGCTGTAAGGGATGTACGGCTCTAAGAGCTGTACACCAAGCATCACTCTTTGATTAATACCCTATTCACTAATTAAATACTTAATCACGTATTTAATACGTTCTAAAACTATCAAAACCACCCCCCAAAACCTAAGTTAGTCCCAATTTCCAAATTTCCAGAAAAGTCCCAAAAAAACCCTTTCACCCAATTAATTTCACAATTTTGCTGCACCTAAATCAAAATTCAAGTCCAACGAACTTTGAACTCCATCGCCTGAAATTTTTGAGGAAAAAGGAGTTGTTGATTAGTGAAAGACTTTGCTTTCTTCCCCTTATGTATTTGAATGTAAATGTCTGTGTGTATATGAATGTATTCATCTTGCGCAAGACTATTTCATTTCTTTTATTATGACGTCTGCTTGTTTTACTCAATGGAATCGTGATTTTTTTTTTGGGAAATTATGTGACAATTGGATTTTATTGCTAAAATCCATTTATGCAATATGTTTATACTACAAAATTGAAATTTTCTTGATGGAATCAATGGTCTAGCGGATTGGAGCAAGAATCAGGTTATGAAAGCTCAATTGTTTGTGATCATAGTGACCGTGATGATAACTCGAAGGGTGTGGAGAATATTGAGTTGGATGAGGAATTTAGTGCTAACTCCTGACATTTTGATCGATGTTTTGTCGATAAATTGAATTAAAGATGATTGGTGTTGAATGAAGAAAAAGGAGGGCTGGCGGTTGTGTCACTTTTTTTTTTCTTTTTAATTTCTGTTACTTTACTTAATTGATTTAAATGTTTAATTGGTGTTTCATCACTTTTTTTTTTTTTTTAAAAAATTATCACTTATGTGTTCATAGGTTCTACCATAACTGGTCCAATTGGAAAGGAGTGTGTTGATCTTAGGCCTATGATTGCCAGTGCCACCAATGTCATTGTTTAGAAGAAATTTGGATTGGTGGTTTTCAAGTTCTATTAAACACTTGAAGTCTTTAAAGTCTTATGTTAGAAATTTATATGATACCCATACTAAACAAGTTCCTATTTTTGTAGGAAGTTGGATTCTTTATCGATTTTTTGATGTCTATGGATGTTTTTTTAGTTTTATTAATATGGACTATTGTCTATATGATTGTAAGTAAAGGTGTACCATTTATGAGTTTATTATAGATGTTTCGACAATAAATGAAATTGAGGGCAAAAAGATTGGCCCACATGCTGTCCTCCTTGACATTTAACAAGGAAGATGATAAAATCCAAACCTTATAAAATTAGATGTGATAACTAGAGAGAAAATGAAAATCTTTTATGGACATCTAGCCACTGTTTCTGATATGGACAAAATTACTTTTGAGATCAAGAAGTGGTCTCAAAAGTAACATCATGTCACTTTGTTTCTTTTTGAATGTTTGTCACTTTTTTTTTGTCACATTTTTTAAATTTGTATCACTTTTTTTGAATTTTTTCACTTAGTGTTTGTCACTTTTTTTGAATTCGTCATTTTTAAAAAAAAAAAAATTACTGTCATTTTTTTAGTTTTTGTTAATTTTTATAGTATTTGTCACTTTTTTAGTATTTGTCACACTTTTTTGTCATCTTCTTGATTACTATAACTATTTTTAGTGACAAACATAATTTTTTAATAAAAGTGACATTGTATGTCATTTTTTAATAAAAAAAGTGACCCTTAACTTTTAAGCCTTTGTTTGAGCCTCATTTTAAGTGAAAGAATGCATTTTAAAATAGTGATTAATAGAGAATATGTGGTTAAAAAATAAAAAAAATTGTAATTACGAGTAATATTATTTCATTAAAAAATATATGGTTGAAAATGAGTTTTTAAAAATAAAATTTTGAAAGAATGGAACTCAAAGAAGGGCTAAAAGTTTCATTGTGTTGCCTTTTTAATTAAAAAATATGTCTGGCGAGTCTGGCGTCCGAGATGGTACCCTCTCCGCCTCGGGTACCCCCCTCCTCTGATACCCTCTCGACCTCCGCCTTGGGTACCCCCTCCTCCTCCGACACCGTCACCCCCTCTTCCTCCGACACCCTCTCGACCTCCACCTCGGGTACTCTCTACTCCTCCAACACCGTCACAACCTCCTCCTCGGGTACCCTCTCCTCTCCTAACACCTCATGACCTCCTCTCTGGTACCCTCTCCGCCTCCGTCTCCATCGAGGCCCGATCCTCCATCTTCATCTCCATCAGGCCACTGAGATATGAAGTTAATGTATCATCCGATACCCACAACGAGTCAACATATCTCATCTGACCTCCACGACCCTGATAACCACCGGCCCCTCTATCACCCCCTCCGTCTCAATAGCCGCCTGTCCCTCCGTCCTGATAGTATCCTGTCCCTCCGTCACCCCCTCCATCCTGATACTCTCCAGTCCCACGCAAGCCTACTATGTTGCCCCGTATCGCTACGACCTCAACATAAAGGTCTTCTAAATCGGCCCGTACCTTCTCGACATCACGTCTTAAGTTAGCTACTTCGCCTCGTAAGTCAGCTACATCACCTCTGATTTCCATCATAAGTCGGAACATATCATCGATGGAATCATTCTGACTACGTGTAGCAGATCCACGTGGGAGGTGTTTGGACGCAGGAGACAGTGATCTCATATAGGGAGGTGACACTCTTGGTGGAGATGATCTCATGTAGGGTGGTGACACCCTCGACGGAGCACGACATCCTCAGGGAATGTGACACGCTCGGCAAAGGCGACACCTTCGACGGAGGTGATAATCGACGAAGCTCCTAAAAACATAAACATTACAAATGAATAACTTAATTAAAAAATTATAACGATAATCAACATATTATATTCAATTAACATACCGTGTCTCGATCGACGATGGACTCAGGCCTCTCTTGAGCAGCACGATCTGTCAACAACTCATGGATATATGTCTGATCCTCCTCCTCGATCGATGGTGTTAGCTCAGCGAGGACTTCAAGCTGACATATTGATATTTCATCGAATTACTGGCCAAGTATTGAGATTTCAAAAATGACATACAACAGAAAACGCAAATATATAATATGTATTTCAGGATCGTTGAGAATAGCCGATAACTGTTTTGCAAGGGGCTTGTCTCGTGCTCGCCAGCAGTGCATCCGAAGGATGTATGTATCCCCTCTCTTCCCATACCAACCAGCCAGAATGGGGACGGTCTCGTGGACCCATATCTACAACAATTACGATTATTATATGTACAATTTAATAAAAAAAAATAGATAACTCATTATGTTAAACATTTACCTGCAAAGCTAACGACATGCTATATACATGGTATTTACGCTCCGACCTATCTTCCCTAGGCATTGAATGCCCCCTCCTGAAGACGCGTAAAGTATCGACAAAGCATCTCTGCCCCCATGGATAGCTGTTGAACGTATCGATGTCATCAACAACTTTACTGAATGCTTAATTTTAATTATTTGTTATAATTGTTTATTTAATTATTTTCTTTAAATTATTTATTGAACATTTAAACGTAAATATGTAATTATTTGTTACATTTTTCTTTAGTTGTTTATTCAATATTTATTTTAATAATTAATCGAATATTTAATTATTTATTTTAAATGTTAGATATTTATTTCAATTGTTTATCTACATTTTAATTACTTACTTTGATTATTTTTATTTATTTGTTTCAATTGTTCATTTAAATTATTTGATTTAATTATTTATATTGATCGATTATTGAAATTATTTATTGAACAAGTAAACGTAAATATTTAATTATTTATTTTAAATATAAGAAATTTATTTCAATTAAATTTTAATTACATATTTTGATTATTAACATTTATTCATTATCAACATTTTTCATTTATCATTTAAATAATCATTTAATTATTATTTAAATGTTCATTATTTATTTTTGTGCATTTAAATTAATTATTTATTCCAAATATTTTTAATTTATTTGTTTCAATTGTGCATTTAAATTATTTGATTTAATTATTTTTATTGATTGATTATTTAAATTATTTATTGAATAAGTAGACATAAATATTTAATTATTTATTTGAAATGTTAGAAATTTATTTCAATTAAATTTTAATTACATATTTTGATTATTAACGTTTATAAATTATTTATATTTTTCATTTATCATTTAAAAAATCATTTAATTATTATTTAAATGTTCATTATTTATTTTGTACATTTAAATTAATTATTTATTCCAATTATTTTTCATTTATTTGTTCCAATTGTTCATTTAAATTATTTTTTTAAATTATTTATAGTGATTGATTATTTAAATTATTTATTGAACAAGTAAACGTAAATATTTAATTATTTATTTTAAATGTTAGAAATTTATTTCAATTAAATTTTAATTACATATTTTGATTATTAACATTTATTCATTATTTACATTTTTCATTTATCATTTAAATAATAATTAATGTATTATTATTTTTGTGTATTTAAATTATTTATGGGAAAAAAAAGAAGACCACCAGGCCATCTGGAAAATACGGCCCAGACGACCGTAAACAGACGGCCATCTTCGTCCTGCGCCAGAGATCTTCATTTTCGACGATCTCCGACCCCAAAAACTTCAAAAATGCCTTTTCTTACTATTTTACATAATTTACAAAGATTTCTACTACTATTTCCAACAAAATAAACCTTCAATATCCAGGTTCAAATATTAATGGGGAAAAAATAAGCAAAACTTACCTTCTTTACCTCTAATGATGGCCGGTCGGTCTCCTTTCAAGAAAAAATCGTCGATTTCCTTGCTATTTGTTGGGGAATACACCGATTATGTGCATATTATATTCACAAAAAAAATACCGTTTATGTTCACAAAATCGAAACAAGGTTTCGACTTACTGAAATGGAATTTGAGAAACTAACCAATGATTATCGAATCAGACCATTTCCATTCTTGAATTAAAACATGTTATTCTTCATATCGAACCTTGCATAAACCATATAAATCAAATTAATCATTTTCTAAAATCAAGTAGAAATGAAATCAGAAAAAATTAGATGTAAGTGATGCGATTGGCCGATGCGAGTATAACTCTTTTCTTAAGATGAATTTGCCTCGCATCGGTGCTAACGATTTTTCGACAATCATTTTCCAAGATACAATGACCACATCAAGACATAGGAGCACTCCAAATGACCTCGACCAGCGAACTTGAACGGAATTATCTCTCTACCAAGGAAATGCATGAAAATGCTATGGAATTATAAAAGAGAGAATTGCAAGAGGAGTATGAATGCTCAATGCAATTGGTGTACCCAAAACCATGTTCATAGGGTTTTATTTATAGATGTAGAAAGAGTGCAAATGAAGTAGTGGGGGCGAAAACATGCATTCTTTCGAAAAGTTGCAACACTTCATTTCTTCCAACTTTGGTCCACAATTTCTCATTCATCCGGAATTGATTTCGAGATTCCAAATATACCACGACGATCTACTCGATGAGTAGAATAAGTTGGTCTATTTACTTTTGTAATTTGACCATCGGATCAAGTCCGAATATTTGGTCGAAGTTGACACGTAGTCACACCTTTTCATTTTCCACTTTTACACGCCTTTTCATTTTCCAATTTTTGGTTAATTATTCGAACAAATTCCTACAATCCCCCATATAAATGGAAATTGGGTACACATATGCAGATGTGATGATATGATGCAATGTAGAGAGGGTGCGAAAAAACACCGCATCATGGAAGGTAGCTTTTGGCCTTGAACCTCCCTTAGTGAAATATCATCGGACTTACTCGGCTAATTGGTGAACGTGATGTCTTAAACCATTCAGCCTTTAGTGTAAGCCAAGACAACGATACTCACACAATATCTTTCCTAAACCGTTCATGGTTCTCATGACTTGGTTCATTTTGGCCCTGAACCCTTCTTGATTTTGCGAGTGTTTATAGAATTTAAGCCTTGAATAATTCTCATTGAAGCGGCCCACTTCACACTCACATAGGTGACCTCCTTTTAAGAGTATTCTGCCCTACTCCACTTGACTTAATCAAGATATAGGAATCATTAAAATATTATCTTAACCTCTTGCAACTCTGTAGAAAGCACTTCAATATCATATGAATGAGTTTGGAAATTATTTTTCTAAGTGCTTCGTGGAATCCTCTTAACTTAGTTGTCCTTTTGAACCAAGATCTTGGGATCTCCAGTCAACAAGGTAGGGTTACCATTACAAGGACTCTAACGTAGTAGGTTTCAATTTCATTCCCTTCGACATGCAGTCTTCTTGATCTCTTGGTAAATCTCTTAAAGGTACCACGAGTTTACACCATTGAGATCGACTGCTTAATGGTATTATGTCTATGACTTATACGTCTAGACCTAACATTATATGTGACTTAGTATCTTATCAAATATTGCTAGCCGACGATCGATTTTATTTAGTAGATACAAAATGTCACCACCAAGAAATCATCTCATGAAACTATATATCTCACTATCTTTATCAATTTCCAAACACGGTTGGAGGATTTCTATCAAACACTACACTAGTCAATCACTTTTACTAGTGGATTTCAAAATCATGGGTATTCAATATCATCATTGAAATATTACCATGAATTTGAACTTTATGAATATTCTTCATATATTCCAATTGTTCTTGCATGTCTAAAGAAACGCCATAATAAGCTTTACAACCCATTTCGTCCACTTTAAACTTAGTATATATTATCCTTACAATTAGTAAGAGAGTTTTCTATCTTTCCACCTTCATAGATATCTTTCTATGATTATGAGATAGAAGCAAATGTAACTGTCAAACTGAGTTACCCCCACAATTCCTCAATTAGGAATACAAATACAATCTAGAAATATTGCATCCACAAGTTTTGAACTTTTCACTCAAGTTCATGAGTATTTATGATAGCCCCTCACATCTTTGGGTTACAATTGAACTTGTGATTCAGCAATTCTTTTATAGTTCTATTCATTTATCTCTTAGATAATATCCGTATAGAGTGCTTCATGAAAATCTAAGTACTTTCAAAATAGTGGTCGTTGACTCACAATTTATTTCAATTAAAGTTGTATATAACGTACTTCAATCCAATTGTTTTAGTTTGATCATTCAAATTAAATCAAGGCCATAATATATAGACTAGCAATGCTTTCAAAACATATACTAACTTAATTGGTTTCATGATTGAAGTCAAATTCAACAATAAAGAGGGGTAAGCATTGCAACTTCTTCAAACATATGCAACTTATCACATTTGTGACATTTCACATGATAGTTTCATTTCAACCATCGGTTGAAAAGTTATTTTCTCAAAAAACACAATCCTATAAAAGGACACACCTCTTGGAATAATCTCTATGAAGAGACATACCCATTAGAAAATATTTATATCAAAAGTCATGATTTTTCATATGAAAGGATACACCTTTTCATCTAAATTGATCCTAAAATATTTAATAATATTCTACATAATTTTCCATCAATTCCAAGTAATCAAATTAGGACAAATTACATTTTGTCATATTCTTATGCAAATATAATTTTGTACAAATCATCCCATTTAATTTTATTGAAGTAAGAAATTAAACTAAATAATCACATTCAAGCTTTTCCAGATTTAAAGGAAGTTCAGCACCATTGCCAACTTTAGACACAGTTTGTGCTCTACAAAGCACTTTCATGTCTTAATATTTTTGCAACAATTTCCAGTAGAACAAATCACAATTTGCCATATTTTATGCATATATAACTGGTGTAAAAGTCATCTCACTTAATTCCATAGGATTAAATGAGACTATCAATATTAATCAAAGTCAGTATAATTTCAACAAGATATGAAAATTTAACCAACTAATTTATCATGTCATATTTCATATTCCACTAAAATGAATAGTCATGAAAGTTTATATACTTTCACAGTTAGTTGGCATCTATTCCAGTAACATTGGAGTTGTACCAATGACCACCATATAAAGATCCCATTTAAATAAATATACATGTCATATTATTTGATAGGATAATCAAGTTGATGATAGATTAAGAAATTGGATTTGAAAATGCATTTAGAAAATGAAGAGTCATCATTTAATAAATTGCCTTCAAAATCACATGCACTTTTTCAAAATAAACCAACTTCATGGTCCTTGACTAATTTATGGAAAGACAAGTATTGACAGCCATATATATTGTTAACAATTGCAACCATGTGCAATAATTTAATACTTTGTTCATGCAAATAGGATAATGAAAAATATAAATGAACGAAAACAAAATTCTTCTTAAGATTGTTGGGGATATACCGATTATGTGTATATTATATTCACACAAAAAAATACCGTTTATGTTCACGAAATCGAAACAAGGTTTTGACTTACCGAAATGGAGTTTGAGAAACTAACCAATGATTATCGAATCTAACCATTTCCATTCTTGAATTAAAACATGTGATTCTTCATGTCGAACCTTGTATAAACCATATAAATAAAATTAATCTTTTTCTAAAATCAAGTATAAATGAAATTAGAAAAAATTAGATATAAGTGATGCGATTGGCCGAGGCGAGTATAACTCGTTCCTTAAGATGAATTTGCCCCGTATCGGTGCTAACGATTTTCCGACAATCATCTCCCAAGAAACAACGACCTCGTCAAGCCATAGGAGCACTCCAAATGATCTCGACCAGCGAATTTGAACAGAATTCCCTCTCTACTAAGGAAATGCATGAAAATGCTATGAAATTAGAAATGAGATAATTCGAAGAGGAGAATGAATGCTCAATGCAATTGGTGTACCCAAAATTATGTTCATAAGGTTCTATTTATAGATGTAGAAAGGGTGCAAATGAAATAGTGTGGGTCAAAATATGCATCCTTTCGAAAAGTTGCAACACTTGGCCAAAATCTCAATCCTTTCGAAAAGTTGCAACACTTCATTTCTTCCAACTTTGGTCCGCAATTTCTCATTCATCCGGAATTGGTTTAGAGATTCCAAATATACGACGACGATCTACTCGACGAGTAGAATAAGTTGGTCTATTTACTTTTGTAATTTGACCATCGGATCAAATTTTAATATTTGGTCGAAATTGACACGTAGTCACACCTTTTCATTTTCCAATTTTTGATTAATTATTTGAACCAATTCCTACATTATTTCTTCCCCTTCTTTCTCCAGACGTAGGTTTCAGAGTGATTTATTAGGGGCAATATTAGATTTTCATTATTTTTAAGGTCTTTACAGATTTTTCAATTTTTTTTTTTAAATAGTAGTCAACAGCCATTTTGAAAAAAATTGTCTTTTTTGTGTGATCTGCCTCCATTTCCTCAGCCTTCCTCTCTGTCTGATTTCTCTCTCTCTCCCGAATTTTGCAGACGAACTACTATTGCTATTTGCGAATCACCACTGTAAACCGAAATCTGTTCACCTCTTCCTGCCACGACCCTCCATCCGAGCATTTGAGGTGAGTCGATTTTTATTTTTCGCTGCTTCCATTTTGTATTTTTTCCCCTGGCTGAGCAATGATGTATAATTGATGAATCTTTACAATTTTTGCTCTCTTCAGATTTCGTTTTGATGATTTTTTTTGTCTAATATACTTTAATCTTATATAAACTTCAATATCATGGACTAGCGGATCGATTTGTGAATATTGGTCCTTATAATTATGTTTACTTTTAATCTCCAAGAGAAACTTCTATTCTAGAAAAGAAAACTAAATAAACGAAAAACTTCGCTCAACCCAATAGAACTTTGGTATACATTTTCATTTGTCTCCTATGCTTTGTCATGTAATATGTTTTGATGTTTACATTACAAGTTGGAATTGATGATCATGATGAAAAACTTTGTCCACCAAGTTAAGAAAGAAATGTTTTTGAATTTCCAGTTGTGCTTTATGCGTAGTCTTCCCTTATTTAAGTAGATAGTAAAACGAAAAATATTGTTCAATTTATTTAAACTGTACAATTCCATTCAAATGTGATTAACGTGCTTTGATGTCCACAACAGAAGTTGGAAGTCATCATAAGACGAAAAATTTTGTTCCAAAGACTGTAATTGGTATTAAATATAGAAATTACATAAAAACGTTTTTTGTGATAAAGGAACTTTGTTCATATTTTGACTTTCTTGTTTAAAAAAAAAAAAAAAAAAAATCAGCTTCCCTTAACATATTTTTCTTGGTCTGCAACACCATATCATCCCTTTAATCTGTTCTTCATTTTCCCCTTTATCATTCAGTAAATTACATTGTATGTAAAATAGGTTTTTTTTTTTTAATCGAAATTCTTAGAAATTATTGTATTACAGAGAGAGTATAAGGTCAGTTATGTCGTATATGAGAGGGGATTTACTATCGAAAACTTGTCAAAGGGTTAGCCAAATCCGAACCTGTCTGGCTCAAAGCCATGGAAAAGTATGTCTTTATTGTTGTTGCCAATTCTTTACTATGGTATTGTTATTTGTGGATAATTATTACGATCATTATGGTTAATTGTTACAATTTTAAAATTCAGGGCGCCACCGACTACATTTCCTCGTGCCGAGAATAAGCTTAAGCCCATAAGCTTGCCGGAGGATGTTTACATTAGTAAATTCTTTCAGAATCATCCAGATTCAAAGCACGAAGATCCTACCAAGTAGTTTCTTTTATCAATTTTGAGTGCTCTTTTAATGTTATCTACAAAATGATGTCTAGTTTGAATATTACAGTGTTTCGCTAAATAGATTTATTGCATTCTTTTTATATTAATGAACTAGAAAAGAGAAACAGAAAGTATTTACTTTCGGGTGTGAAGATATTGTTAGAAGTGCTTGGCATGGTCGTTACTAAAGCTAAAAGTAATCTGCATTTTGTTGTGATGATTCTCTTGCCATTTGGAACGACATAGTTTAGGTTGCTTAAAAGTGAATTCTGATCGTTCATGGGCTCGTTTGCTTTGGCTTTTGCATGCTGACAAGGTTTATTTGTTGGATAAATTTTTAGATGTTGGGATTAAATTCAGTGTATAATTAAACTAAGTTTGAACTTCATTTCCTGAGTAGCTATCGCATACTTTATATATTGTGCAAAGTACAACTATTTAGACCTTTTAAAGATTTATGTTTTAGACTATCTGGCTGTTTCCATTAATAGTTTTTCATCACTTGTTTCCTGGCAGTTCTGATGAACTTTACTTGGAATGTGCTCAACAGTTTAATATTTTCTCTTATTTTTATTGGCATTATTACTAACTGTAATTTCTTATTTTGAGGTGGAGATTTAAGATTTGTAGGTTACCTATCAATATAAATGTTCCAGATTTTCAGTTTTATCATTCCAAAGGTGTTAGTAAACACTCAAATCTTAAAAGTACATTTTAAATTCTTAAGACAATAAACAAATTAGTTACTAGACACGTGGATGGCATTAGTAATCACCACTAACATTAACCTAACAAATTGAAATTACTCGCTTCACTTTCTTGTTTGTCCACTACTTTTTATGTTTCAATATAGTCTATTGTGTAAACTCAGAATTTGTTTTTTTTTTTTTGGAACGTAACTTGTTTTTTAATATAGAGAAAGCTGTAAATAGATCGTATGGCAACCATGAGAAGAGTTTCAAATGTAATGATGAAACAAATTCAATGTTAACGGCCACTTAATGAAACTTTTGTCATCCTGAAATGTGATGAATGATGATTTCATTGAAGTTTGAAGGTTGCTCAGTTAAAGAATCACGTCCTAAACCACACATCGCATGTTAATTCGGGATTTATAAGCCGAATAAATGCGTTTTTACAAATGAATCTCCTACCCCCTCCCAAAAATTGACAGCAGAGAGGGAGAGCTGTTCATGTATTTCACATAGCTGCAGGATGATGTAGTTTGCAACCCCAATATGCACTAAACCCCAGAATCTTCAATTTCATGTCTCGTTAAAGGTCGGCAAATTTTAAAGAGATTCATGGAAGCATCCACACATTCACTTCTCAGATTAGTATGATAATCAAGATTCACCAAAGCATATAACTTAATTATTGGATATCAAAAACAAGTACACGTGGTCCGGAGATATACAATGGGACTGTTTGATAAACAATGAAATCTGCACTGTAGTTTAAAGTTTTTGAACTTAATTAAGATGCTGAATATGGAAAACTGAAGATTTAGTGTCAATTGTCTGAATTCAAGCATTGAACTTGATTGGATTCTGAATGTATTTATTTCCAATTTCTTCTTTATTTTGCAGTCTTTCTAATTGTTTCTGCATTTGTTAAACCAACACATATAATTATTGATAAATGACCTTTGTACATTTTTTAAACCACGGAGGGGTGAGTGACTAGAGATACTTACTATTTTAAGGTGCACTACTTTTGCATCATCAAAGCATTGAACCCAGGATGAAACATCTTAAGTTTCAATTTCTCAATATTGTCACCAAACACTCCCTAAGTGAGTTCAAAGTGAATGTGAGGATTCACTCTCTTTTGTAATTGGAGTATAGACTAGCTTACTAATAAATAAATAAACAAATAAAATTTGATTGCCTTGACATGTTATTTTCTGAAGTGCTCAACTATGTTTGAAACAACTTATGAATTCAGCTGTTCTTTTCTGACAAACATTTTTGTTAAGTCGTGACTTTGCATTACAACAGTTGTGAGTTTCATTACTTTGCAAGTCGATGAGGAGATGTCTACTGAAAAAACAGCAGCTCAGTTATTCTCGAAGCAAAACAGGAGTGATCTAAATTCACCATGCAGTAATCTTTGATTGAAACAGTTCAGAAGTGGTGAAAGAGGGAAAATTAAACCACTTGATTGTGCTAATGAAAGTTAAAAATAGAGGAAGCAAATAGTGTGATCACCTAACAATAAGGAAAAGAATGTTTATTGAGCTTAGTAGATTTACAATATATGTTCCCCAAGTGACTTGAGCTGATAATTGAAAATTCGGTTAAACTATTGGTCTGTATTTCCAAATTTCAACAGGATCAGTGGTTTTGATCCACCTCCGGCCTGTGTATTTGGCTGGCGAGTCCTGCAGTTGAAGGAGCAGGGCGTCAGTGAGGAGGAAGCTATGGCCGTGGCTGATGTATGTATTTGTCCTTGCAAATATTATTTTTGTTGGACTTGTCTTATTTGATCTCTCCCTTAGAGTGCAAGACAAGATTAATAACTCGTAAATGGCTCTCCATATATTGTCTAACTAGGATTACATTTGTTATGGATGGAATATCGGGCTGAAAGAAAAGCCAAAAAGAAAGCATATGTTTGTCTGAAGCAAATTGCAAAGCTTCAGGGGAAGAAACCTCCACCAAATCTATATCCCAGTGCTATCAAAGAGATACAGGCTGAGGAAAGAAAGTTTGTCCGTGACCGGTTCCATGATCCCAGGATACTCGAAATTGCTCAGAAACTGAAAGAGGAGAGGGCTGCATTTTTGCAGGATAGAAGGGGGCCTGGTGGCTTTTGAAATGGTAATGCCAGTTCAGACCTAACATAATTGTTCTTGTTCTTTGAAGCTGAATTCTCATTATCAATAGGCTGTGGATAATGGATATCCCTTACATAGTTAGGGATAATTGTTCAATAGTATGTACTAAAATTAATTAACTTCTAGCATGACAGATAATTGAAAGAATGTTGTTATGCTTTTCATTTTTATCTATATTAACTGTTTTACAAGCATTTTGTGTTACAATATCCATCTTTCATTAAAAATACGAGCATTGAAATCTTATCCAGATTTATGTGTATCTACTGGGTGTGTTGGACGTGGTTTCGTAAAAAGAAACGACTATTTTGTATAGGCATGGATCCTGAGTAAGTGAGATAACATCTTAACTGTTGTCAACTGAATAAACGACCTGCTTGCAAGAATTGTCATCCTTGGTGCATAGGGAGTGTTTCATGGGAACAATGCTTGTGCGTTAGAAAGTGTGTGACACAGAGAATGATAGAATGTGTATTGGCATGATGTGATTTGCTGAAAAATTTGACCATGTTTTAAACAGTCTAATAATAGGTTGCCATTTGACATTTGTAAAAGATTAAGTCAACCATTATGTTTGTATAGTATGATTGTTTTCATGGAACACTCGACAACTCGTTTGTCAGATTTTTATGACCTAGATTTGTAGGGAGATATTAAAGCACCTGATCTGACCTTGTTTTCATTGAATGCTGTGGACACTTGGGTTTTAAAATTAAATGTAAGAAGTACATCTTCTGGTTTTCCTACACATAAAAATATAGTTCACCTGCCATTTTTGAATGTTAATTATTCCAAGTGCTTCAAAAACAAGTACCCGAATGTCACTGATTAAATAGAGACGGATGGATGTATTAAAAGCATGTAGATGGAGGGATCCCTAGATGAAGTACAATCATACCAAAAGTGTACAGCAAGCTGAAGCATGGCTCTTAAGATTTTGCAGAACAGAATGAATGATTCTGTCACCCTTCTGTGTCAAGAAGATGGGTTTTGTTTGAATGAAAACGGTTACAAAGATGTGAACTTGGGCTTGTGTTCTGTTTCTGAGTGTGTTAATGAATATATATACGGGCTTGAATTTCATTAAAAATAGAGAGAGATTAAAACCATTGCCTAATTGTATTTCTACAATATTGTATGTTGAGTTGTGCTTAAATTTGGAATTTTAGGCAAAATATAGTGGAGAAGGTGCATTAGAAATTTACATGATACCACCCTTGACCCATGAATATATATCAAAAACACTCCCGATATATTTCTTGTACTCGAATACGTATACTTTTTCAATCGATACCCACCCATAAATAAAGTACGTGATAACCAAAAAGGTAAAAAATGTACTCAGATCAAAATCTCTACAAAGTACATAGATAGTGTAATAATGAAAATCATCGCAAGCTTTACCCCATGACCATCTTACAAATTGGCAGAGCATAAAAAGAATATCAAACATAGATTGCATAAAAAGGTTGTCACATGAGCAAAAATAGACAATGTCTATAAATATTCCTCTTTACAACTTAAATTGGATTTTATCTAGCTAACGTGATTAAAAAAAAAATGGAAAAAAGAAAAAGAAAGACATTGTGAAGATATCCATTTAGATGTAGAGGCATTGTTAAACGGAGTAAATCTACAAAATTTAAACTTCTCTCTCTCTCTCTCTCTCTCTCTCTCTCTCTCTCTCTCTCTCTCACACACACACACACACACACACACTTCCTAAATTTTCTCTCATACTAAACAAATTTAAGTTATAGACCAAATTCATTTCAGATGAAATTTGAACTTGAAGAAGGTGTATTCATTAGATATCAATGACACGTGAAATTAAGTCTTTCTATTTGATTGATACATAGATTGAAATGTACATTAAAGATGCTTTAATTATCTCTCATTTTCGATGTGGGATAAAAACATAATCCTTTTATATATGATCGAGTCAATCCTATTCGAGTGTGAGATTGTGAACATACAATTCTTATTGTATATGAGATTATCCAAAGCCATGAGTGACATCATATTTTCTTGTAATGTGTTGTGATTATTACAACGTATTTTCAACATAATTGGATATAAAAGAGAGAGGTGTGTATTTTTGCCCCCGGATGTGAGGTTTGTGCTAGGGCTTTCAGGGTTTTCAAATCTGTCATCAATCTTATCTGAAATATAATGACCTGGACCCTTTATTTAATTGGAAGATATTAATAAATAATACTTATGTAAATTAAATAGCAACATGGAGTGTCGAGTTTGATACTTCGAAAGTATTAAAAAATTTATCGTTTGGATCATACTTGTAGTGTAGCACCAGTACTACAATAAAATCGTGGCAATAGGAGCGAATCCAGGAGTTTGAGTCAGCACAGGCGGGCCGTTGATCATCTACCGTTAGCCGCAATAAAATATTAAGAATCCGTTTGATGCCAATTTTTTGCAAAAAATGTATTTTGGAGTAGTAATTTGATGAAGAATGTGTGGCTAAAAATAAAGAAAAATTTTGAATTTGTGTGTAATATTATTTCATTGAAGAATGTGTAGATGAAAAGAAGAGAGAAAAAATGTATTTTGAAAAAAATGGAAATCGAATAAGACCTAAACTTTAAATAGAACAATTATTTTGTTCAAATTATACACATATAATTCTGTTATAAGAATAAACAGGACTCATCAAATGACATCATTGTCAAGTTTGTATAATTCAAATGAAGAGTGTGGATTCGAGTCGTTAGAATTGTAATTGCATTAAACCAGTTAAAATCTAACAAATACTATTTTGGTAAATTTAGTGACACAATTCATGAAGCACCATAATGGTTAAGTTTACAACATTTCTTGCACAATGTCACAAGTTCAAATCCCTTTTGTCCCAATCCTTGTTGAATTTTGGTAAAAATTGTAGACTAGGAATAATACACAACAATTTCGTTAGTGAGGGATTCGAACCCGAGGCGACAAAAATAAACGTGTAAGCATCAACACCAGTAATATAATGTAATAATTTAATCTATTGCCAAAAAAAAAAAAAAAAGAATTCTCCCGACAGGCGACGGATCCAACACGCATGGTCGCGGGAACTTGTCAGGTACTGGATCCTCGCCTGCTGTCAACTACAATGGTAAATTAGTGGCTATCATTGATGAAATTCCAATGAATTGGAGACGTATTAAGTTTTATTGTTTTGCAAATTAATTTTCAATGTAGAAATTCTATCCATGTCGATGAATTTTTGGGAGATTTATTGTTGATGCCTTTTTTTTTTTTAGTGTAGATTTATTTCGATTACATTCAAGTTCATTTTTATGGTAATAAAAATTGTCGAAACAAATATAGCATTTTGATACACAAATCTCACAATAATTCTTATCGGTTGAATTCACAATCTCTCCTCATAATTTTGCTCACCTAGTTCCAAAGGTCTTGAAACAATTGCCTTCCGTTATAGAACGAATTTGATCCCGAAGAACTTGCCATCATCATCAACGAACTGACGAACTTGCCATCATCATCATAGAAGAATTTCTTTGTTCAGAAAAATGGCATATAGATTTTTTCACTACTATATAAAAAGGGCAATGTTAGTTACTGTAGAAAGAACAGTATATTCTTTCATTTTCACACATTGTAGCAATTTTTTTTTTTTTTTTATCTCTTGAGCAAAAACGACGCCGTCTGCACCAAAAAAAAAAAAAAAACATGCAGGCTACAGTGATGCACTAACTTGTCCTCAATTTAGGTGGATCTTTCTTTTTCATTCTCCATTTTCACACGCTACTGCCTGTTCTCTCCATTTTACCACGCAAATTAGCCCTAACTCATTCTTCTCTTTGAGTGTCATTGGGTCCTTTCTTTTCTCCATGTATGTATACTATTTCTGTTTCTATTCTATTTTTTTTTACGTATGGACTAATATATTTTATACTTATTTTTCAGCTGTTTGCTTGGTATCCAATGCTAGGATTTCGATGTTTTCAAGCTGCTTTTTTCTAACAAGTTAGTTTATTCTTTTTCCCCACTTATGGTTTGTATTATTTTTTCAAGTTGATTTCTGTGGGGCTTCCAATCTGTTGTAGACTTTTGTGTTTGTGTTCTTCGATTGGTTGATTTTATATTTTGGGTTTGAATGTTCTTTTCTTTCATGATCTTGAGGCATCCTAAGGTTCGAAAATTCTTTTGCGATTTCTGTAAAACTCTTTTCCGTTCGTTGTGCTTGAGCGAAGTTTGGGCTCTATGAATTCTAATCTTTGCGCTTATTGTATTTGTTCGATTATTGACACATGTTTTTTTTGACTCCTACTAGATAGAATAACGTTATTTTTGCTGGCCTTATTGCAATTTGCAGGTAGTGGTGAATAATGTTTTCATTACGAGTTGGGCTTCTCTTTAGTTCGTGGTAGCAGCATTATCTAGAGGTTTTTTCTGCGATGGTTTCTGAGGGGGAAATCTACTTTCATGTGATTTGATTTTTCATTTTCTTGTATAGTGTTGAATTTCGATGTTGATGTTGATTTGTTGTACACAAACTCTGGAGTGAACTATGATTGTTTGTTGTATATTTTGTATGGCTTGATTGAGGTCTGGTTGTTCTGAATTTTAGTTCTTATTCTTGTTTTATCGAAATTTGTGGACGTTCTGCAACATACTTTCATTTAACGGAGCTTGATTGATTTTTTTCTTGCGTTTTGTGTGAGTTGGTTTCATTTCGAATTTTTGCTGTTAATGTTTTTTTTTTTTTGGTATGCAATGGATCCGTATCAAAATATAAAAAAATAAAATGAAATATACACCTATGGTGGTTTTTATATAAGTGAATATAAAACAAATGTTTTGGTAGAACAATATATCTATTTGCATAATGTGTGTGCCAATTTCTTACGAACATTATATTTCAATTAAGGAGTTCCAATGAAGGAATGATGTTGTATTGTTCAATTTTAGATATTTGGGAATCATTGAAATGTGGATAAAACATGTTGGTAAATAAGAGAGTAAATAAAATTGGATATAGAAATAACAGAATAGATTAACATGGATTAACATGAAAATAAAACATTTTTGGCGTATACAAATTCATTTAGAAGAAAGTAAAGAGGTCTCATAGACGTGTCAAACTTTCACCAACATGGTATTTTTTGTAGAGATGAATATTGGGGGTTCACTGTTCGAAATTTCGAAAATATATGTATTTCCCATTTGTAGTTCTTTTTTCTGTAAAAAAATCTGCCCAACCTATAGTCATACGTCTTATTAGACCGTTTGGTCACAAATTTGTGGCGAGCTCCCAGTTGTGATTTAAAGAATCATGGATTTGAATACTTCGCACACCTCTTGGTAGGTGGTATCTAGAAAACCGTCCTGGTATACACTGAAAAATCATGGATGAATAAATTATTGATCTTGGAATCAAATTTATGTGGAAGAGATGAACGTAGAATGAGATATTAAAGATGACACCTACAATTTCTCGCTGGCTGTTGTGATGAGGTATTAGTGTTATTTCAAATGCAGAGTTATCTGTATGTGAAATGTTGTATTTTTCAGGAACATCGGAGCCATATGTGACCTCTAATCCAGAATGGTCAAATATTGTCATATTGAATATGGAGTTTTCGTTATATTCAAATACCAAAACATGAACATCCTGTAAGTTATGATGGTCAAAAAATTGTTCCCATCCATTGGCAAAATATATTCTTCCATCATCTCTTTCCAATCGTATTGTGACAATTATACCATCATATACAATTACTTGTACTGTGTCACCAAGTTGGTGTTTCCAATCGTTGACAAAGGATCTGGGAAGCATTTATACATATACATTAAAAAGTATAAGAGAGATATTAAGAATGCATCTATTCAAATGTGAGAGGAGAAATTGTTGTGTGACTAACTAGATGGGTATTATGGTTTAGTGAAGGAGTAATGATTCTGAAGAAACAATGTGGCACTTCCATTCTGTCTCGGTATACTACAATGAAAATTTTGTTAGAAGAACTCTATTTTTTACATTGTGAAGGCCCTGATATAGATTTTAAGGTAGATTTTACTAGAAAGTTTGTTAATGGAAGTTCCATGTCTGTAAGATAAACTTTGTATAAGATTTAAAAAAGAAAATATCTTGTATGTTGTTGTAGAACAATATCATGAAATTTGGTAATAGAATTGAAAATTGAAATTTAGTCCATCTATATTCAATAAACAAAATGTAAGTTGAAAATGTAAAATTTAGTCTTGAGAAAATAACTAGGGTAATTAAGAAATAGTAGATAGACACCTGATTTTTTTTTTTTCTTTTTTTGTTGAGCACTTGCAAGTAAGGATATGTAAATCTTTTATGCGAGGAGTGATTTAAGGTAAATTTTGAAAACACGAGAAGCTATTTAAGTTAGAGGATATATACTTCATCTATTTTTTCTTTTTCTTCAGATTTGACAGGAGGTTCACAGGTTATAGAAATGGACAATATGTTACTAAAAAAGTCTGATCTTACTCTTCCCAAAAACAAAAGTGAGAAGAAAAAATTATTGAACTATCGACGTGAGTGACTATTTGATCTAACCCGTTTCACACATTATTTGATTGCACTCAAAAGGTTACGATTGTAAGTGTGATTAATATATCTATCATTTATCTACATTTCTACTCATTTGAAGGATTTATATAATCTTTGTATATATAAAAAAAATTGATCTGTATTTTATGTATTTATTTTAGGAATCACATTTATTAAAAAAACTAAGTCGATTAAATGAAATTAAATTTTTGTACTGAGAGACAGTGAAGGAAAAAGAAAGAAAAAAATGAAATTTGTGCCTCCGTAATTAAGGAGGTGTCGCGCCTTTTAAGCCTCCTTAATTATGGAGGCCTTGCCCTTTTGAGCCTCCGTAATTACGGAGGCATTGATTTTTTTTCTTTTTCTCTTAGCTCTTATTACAAAGGTTCAATATTGATTTTTTTAGCGAATATAATTTTATATGAAGTTATATTTTCGTTTAAACATGAGTTTCTTCTGTTGTATGAAATTTAATCAACGTTCGTGTGTGTGGTAGTCAGACTTTATTAACAGTATTTTTAAAATTTTGCAATTTCTATTTATGTGATGTTAAAAAATTATAATATATAATATATAAAAATGAATAAGTATACTTATTATTATTTTTTTATTCTTCCAACTATAGTATTTAGGTGAGTATAATTTATTCATTTTCTCTATCTGTGTCATTTTCATTTTACCTTTTGAATGGGAAAATGATGTTGTTTTCCTTTCATTCGTGTAAGCATATTGTCTTTGTCCTTATTTTAATCATTGACCTTATTTTCGTCGTCTCTTTCCTATTCCTCCCATCCTTTTGTTTTCTCCTCGTCTTTAAATTGCGTGTATATTTTGTTTGAGGATAAACCTGTTGTTGTTGGTGGGTTTCATTTTTACTTATATTTTATTTTTCAATATATTTCCTATTATTCGGGTCATGGAAGTGTATGCATTTTTTTGGCTTCTTTTGTCTAAGGATATTGTTTTCAATGTGCATGCTCTTAGTTATGTTTCAAATTTTATTTAGTTGATTTTTGTGGTTTCTTTGTTTCAGCAATACAATAGGTAAGCAATAATGGACGCCTACATCTGCACAACTTCAAGTTCTCAAATTTATATTTAATCAAGAAAATACAAACCTAAGCAAGTCAAGGATCACGCAGATAGTCTCCGAACTATCGTTGCATGGGCAAATCTCTTATATGAATGTTTTTAATTGATTTAAGAGTAGACGTGCTCGTTTAAGATGTCTGGACTTATCCATACAAGCACACGATTCTAAACTTGTAATTCAGCCAAAGGTAAAAAAAGACAAATTGTTCAAGTCTTTTCAAGATTTAAGAACAGTTAATAACATTGTTGTGCCTCCTTATCACAAAGCTGCATTTTTACATGATCTAATCGGTGGGAATAATTATTGTGAAATGTGTTTAAATGAGGCGATCACCTATCAAATGCCTATATCATTGCGCCGCCTATTTGCTAATGTATTAATTTTTTGTAGCCCTGCAAATCCAAGGAATTTATGGGTTAAATTTAAAGTGTACATGATAGAAATTTTTTTACATGCAAGCATGACAATATTTGATACCGAGATTAGGGTTTTGAGATGCATAAATTCATTCTTGGAAGTTTTTGGTACAAACATATATGATTTTGGTTTGTTAGATTTTGACGTTATTGTGAACGATGCTGATGTATTAGTAAACATGATTTTAGAAGAGACTGCAAATATTAATGTTCAGCGTGACATACATTTTACAGAGAATTTAAATAAGGAACAACAATATGCCTATGATGTTATTTTAGACTGTGTTGTAAATAATAAAAATGAAGTTTTTTTTTATTGATGATCTAGGAGGTACTGGAAAAACTTTTCTGTACAAGGCATTACTTGCTGCAGTATGATCTCGACAACTTATTGCATTAGCAACAACATCATTGGGAGTGACTGCTTCTTTATTGTCGGCTGGGCGAATTGGTCATTCACGTTTTAAAATCCCACTTCAAACAAGTTCTGATATGCGATGTTCAGTAAGTAAACAATCATTACTTAGTCAACTTTTACAAATGACAAAGCTAATTGTGTGGGATGAAGTACCAATGATCAATAGATGTGCTTTTGAAACTTTGGATAAAATGTTAAAAGATATTACTGAATGTGAATTGCCATTTGGTAGAAAGGTTGTTGTGTTCGGAGGAGATTTCTGACAAGTGTTGCCAGTAGTACAAAGAGGAACAAAAGATGATATCATGAAGGTCAGTTTAGTTTTTTCAGATTTATAACAATATTTTACACAACTACCATTGACTGAGAATATGAGAGCTAAATTAGATCCTTTGTTCTGTGAATATTTACTTAGAATTGGAAATGAAATTGAAAGAGAAAATACATGCCACATGATTAAGCTTCCTTTAAATATAATAATAGATTTTGAGAGTGAATTTGAATTATTGAAAAAATTAATTGCTATTGTGTTTCCTAATTTTCACACATATGGTGACAATTTGAATACTATGTTGAACATAGTTATTTTGACTCCAAAAAATGAATATGTAGATGTAATAAACAATATGTTAGTTAAAGAAATTTCAGGAGAGATATTTACGTATTTTAGTTTTGATGAAATAATTGATAAAACAGAAGGATTTATTCATGAGGACTTTTTGAATAGTCTAACTCCAAATGGCATCCCGCCACTTGAACTTGTACTAAAAAAAAATTGTCCTGTTATGTTGCTTAGAAACATTAATCCTTTAGAAGGTTTGTGTAATGGGACCAGCTTATTTGTCGAGAATTTAAATGAAATGTTATTTTAGCCGAAATTGAAATAAGTGAATATCATGGAAAACAAGTATTTTTACCTAGAATTTCATTTATTCCACTTGAAGGAGATAAGCATTCGGTACCATTTAAGAGAACTCAATTTCTCATTCGTCCTTGTTTTGCAATGACCAGTAACAAAGCTCAAGGCCAAACTTTAGATTTCGTTGGACTATATTTGCCTATACCGTCTTTTCACATAGTCAGTTATATGTCACTTTATGTAGAGCAAGAACAAGAGAAAACATAAAAGTTCTAATAAAGCCAATTGATGAAAAAAATCACACAATTGTTGTACAAAAAATGTAATCTACCTTGAAATTTTGAATTTGAGACATACTACTTAACAAGTCTGTAATTACAAGTTTTGCTTAATTGGACTGCCAATCTATTGTTAGCCTAAAAGATGATATTTTATCTGCTAATCCATCTTGTGTCAAGGAGAATAACATTGAGCTATATAAGGTTAGTTATTCTTATATGTTATTATGCGTTTCAATTATACTTTACTTGTTAGTACGATTTATTCTTCAACATGGCGCATACAAAATCGTCAGATCATTATCTTTATACATGTCCTTCATAATATTTCATGTTCAACATATCTTTATTTATTTGGGTCTAACTAGTCTTATTTTATGTACACACAAACTAATGTGACAAGATACCAAAAGAAAGGATAAAAAAATACAAACTTATTACATAATATTCTAATTAGTATATTCTGGTTATCTACTACAATTAGGATTTACGAGGATGAAGAAAGTATTCATTATTACAAATATCTACCGCAATCTTTCATCTATATATACTCATCCTATTCGATGAAACTGATTCAATTGGATATCTCAAAATAAGGCATTCTATATATTTGAGCACGAAAATTCCACAATTAGGCCTGTGGAAGAAATAGTTTAGTGTTAGATTAAATGACTAAATTCAGAAAATTAAATATTTTGCTAAAAAATAAGCCGCTTAAATGCTTACAATGTCCTGCTCCATTTGTTTATTCCTATGTTTTCTTATATCTCCTCTAGAAGAAAAAGTCGTAGTCTTCAATAATGCTTGTACCACAGTCAATGAAACTTTTGCATGTGATTTTAATTGATCTGGTGTGTGGACGTTATTACTGTAATCATATATTTGGAATTTTCATTCAGGAATATTGACAAGGAAAATGTACCAACTATTGCCCGGATATGAGCACGAAATTAATATATACTTGCATCTCATCCAAGGATGACCAAATATAGATGCTTTGCCATTCACATATTTTTCCAAAAGAGTTCCATCCGATTCACCTTTGTTGGTTCTCATTCCTGTGTCAATATGCCACATCATGTGATGAGCACATTTCATTTCAAATTTGAAATCCATAATTACTTCTTGAAACAAGCGAACAACCATCATTCATGAGCCGCCTCAATAGTTTTAACTCTAACTCAATGTTCTGACGAAATAAATAGGCACAAATTAGATTATATATATATATCCACTATGAAATAAAATCTATTGTAATTCATAGACTTTACTTCTAACAATATTTATATCATGTGTTTGATCCATTAGAGTTTTCAACGCGTCTCTTCCGAAGACATTGTTACTGCCATCGTCCAAGTATATACTGTATGACATAATTTTAATTAATTTCAAATAAATCAAAAGAGAACTCGAACATTTGAGCTAATATAACAAAAATTAGATTTGTTACCCAAATTGATTCTCCGATATAAAATTTCTAATTTTTATGTATCTTTCATAGGATAGTCTTCCAGAGAACGACATGAAGATGATGAAGACTGTATTTGTTTCCCCTTGTTTTTCTTCTCTTTTATCGACCTTTCAAAGCTCTCAATTTGTTCAGCTGTTGATATCTCCTTTGATTTATTGCAAGGAACAACACTTGTATTAAGAGAGACATCTTGTTGCATAGAACATATGATGGCTTCCATGTTTGATTTCCAATCAGATAATGTATTCAGTGTTTCCTGATTTTGTTCATCGACATAGGATCTCATTGAACTTAAACTGGTATCAATATAAGATTGCATACCTTGGTGTCTATCTTCCTGTCACTTCTGTTGCTGTTCGAAAAATTTCCTTTGGTTGTCAAGAATTATCTGATAATGATGTTGCATATAATCTTCTTGCCATTTTTTTGCTCCTCAAATAACTGTTTTTGATTTTCAAGAACCGCATGGTAGTGAGCTCTTGATTATTCAGCAAATTCTGCCTTCAAGTTGTTATATATACCAGACACGTCTGATGCTATGTGTTGCCTATAGATACCAAGCAATTCTTCCATTTTATCTTCACTTAGGGAGTTGGAGCTACCGAGAACAGAGCTAGACCCAAATACAGGTGAAGATGTAGAAGTACTGAGAATCGTCGTTTCTTGCACATATATATTGTCTGTGATTTGTTGTATTGCACTATCCAATACTTCACTTATAATCTCATCTAATCTACTGTGTCCATTATCCACTGGCAATGAAAGAGTTCTGTACCAAGGAGTTTGTAATTCTTCTTCATTAGGCTGTAGCATAGCAATCACTTGGATCTGTAATCAAAATGAAATACCAAAATCGTTTATTTTGAGTTTAATTTAATTTTAAGATAATTGAATGTGAGAGTAATTGTACATTCATAAAAACATACATTACGAGTAGACAAAAAATGCTTTATCTCTTTTTCAGTTACAAATTGGTTGGGTTTCCACTTATATATTCTTGGACTCTGTGGTGTTTTATGTCTACGACATCCAAATTTCTTTTCAATCTTTGGAAATGCTTCATATATCAAATACTGCAAGATAATTAAAAGTAAATATTATATGTATAAAAAAATTTTATGGGAATAAATTGTACATAATAAGTCAATACAAGAATAGGGACTAATTCCCTGAAATGCAAGTGGAAACCTATGTAACGCATACTTGCATTCTGTTTGTTCATTTCGTTGCATCCTTTGCATTCTTTCAGATCGTGATGCTTTCAATGAATATAACAATATCAAATATGCTTTGGACCCATGGATATGCAAGGAACTCATCCAGATGCTCAACAATACCAAGAGTTCTATAATCAATTTGTCTTGTAGTGGATGTCAACACACATTCTACCAACATGACTAAACCAAGCCTCAATTTATCTTCTTCAAGTTCGCACGCATGGAATGCTTCAAAAAGCATTCTCATACTGATTCATTTTGTACCATTAAAGTACTGAGTTCTAAGACGATCATTTGTATCATCAATATCCATGGATGATTCATGGAAAGGTAATAAGACAAAATTCTTGCATACCAAACCTGACTACATGATCGTCTAACCTTACCCAAATTTCATCATTTTTCCTACAATTCACAAGCCTCAATATAAAATCATACACCAATCTACTACTAAATTGTACATTTTTTCCTTTGTAGAAAACTCCATAAAGAAATTCATAAAAATTACTATACATTAACGAAGATTGCTGATTCGAATTTATAAATTCTACAAAGTCTTTAAGATATTCGAAATTTGGATACTGGATAATTGCAGCAGAAAACCATTGGTCTGGAGAAATTATATATTCTAAAGACATCTACATAAATTATTCAAAAAATCATATCGTATTTATGAAGGAATCTAAGAATTAAAAATAGAGAAATTTTATTAAGAGTTCGAAATAAACATTATATCTTCATAGCCTATACATGCATAAATATTGTAAAACCGATAATAAAATATCTTATCTCGATGTCTAGACAGTCTAGACAATTCGTGACATGAAATTAGGTATAGGAACCACTATATCCATAATACAGAGGCTTGGGAAGCCAAGACCTTCGTGATTATGGAGGCTTTGTTGCCTCCGTGATCCCTTCGTGATATGGAGGCCCAAGCTTCCATATGGCCTCCATAATCACAAAAGCCTTATGGGTAAAATTGTTACCCATACACATAGATCTGTGCAAATATGTGCAAATTTCTTCCATTGTAAATTTTTGGGTAAAATTGTTACATTTTTCGGCCAATTTCACAGCTTCTCTTATTTAAATTTGTGAGTAGTTTCTCTTGCTAAATGTATAGATTTCTGGGACTCATTTTTTAGTCAAATAATAAATGAATTATACACCAACCACAAGATGAAAAGCTGTCACATGTGAGCTGTATATTTTTGTTGTTTTATGCATTTGATCAATAATCAATGAAGTATTTTTGTTGTGTTATGAAATACAAACTATTCACACGTCTTATACAATCTCAAATCTACGTCTTTGTTTGAATTCTTCAATTTCATACATAAAATCATACATCAACATATTCATATGTATTTAGATATTTACAATTCAATTTATTTAAACTAAATAAATAACCGAATCAAATTTTCCTTTCAATACAATGAAGGTTTGTAGCATGAATTCTTTTTCCCCGGTGAATACAATTTCATTTAATTTAGAGGTATTCTTGTACCATACTTAAACCTTTGCCAACCCATGCTCATGTTCAGTCTTTATGAATCAATAGAGTATGCGTATGATAAGATTTTACCATGTACATCCTGATCTTTTTTCTTTTTTAATCCAAGTTTTGACATCATTTTATTAAAATTTTAATATGGAGAATGAAATAAAATATAGTTTTACATATTTTGCTCAGAGTGTAAATCCTTGAACTCACGCTATTTCTATACTATCTATAAATGAATATTACAAGTAATCTACATATCTCATGCAGACAACAAGGTATGACATTATATGGCTAATGATAAGATTTTACGCAGTACGTGGTTGTATTACTTTTTATAAAAAAAATAAAATTAAGAATAGAAGATAAAGTACGGGAAATCGAATATGATATAATTTTACATGTCTATATATATATTTTCTTTTATTTGTCAATTGGATATCTCAAAATTATTTGCAATCAAAATCTTCCTTTTGTGTATATTTTACCTCTATTATTCTGTTGCAAAATTGCCACAATGGAAAAACAGTACCAGTTTCTACCAGAAATTATTTCCAACAATCAAAAGTGGAAAACTAAAGTGATTGTAGTTGAAAAACAATCACCAAAACCTTCGAGACAAGGCAATGAAAGGTACCAGCATTTGATGTTAATAGATACTCAAGTAACTCTTCTTCATATATTTTTTCTTCATTTCTTTTTGTTTTGTTTTTTTCTTAATCTAAGATCACGTATATTACAGTTATTTATAAGGTTCCTCATCATTTTCAGGGTAATACTATTCAAGCTAGCTTATATAATTCCAATATCACTGCTTTTGAGGATCAACTTGTTCTGGGAAAAACTTATACTATTTCGAAAGCTTATGTGAAGAACAATACGACAAACTACAGATATTTGACCGGCTCTTTACAATGGACGATACCTGGAGAAACTCGTATTGAAGAACTGAATGAAGATAATCTAGAGTTTTTATTCTCAACATATCAACTGACACAATTTCATGAACTCGAACAATACATGATACATATGCTGATTTAAGTAAGACAAAATTTCATAGACTTTAAATAATCATATACTGATTCTACAGAAATATAGTTTCCTTCAAATATGTACTACTTGTGTTCAGAAAAAAGAAAATTTGACGGCTCATTTCAAATTTCTAGATATACTTGCAGTTACAGTTGATATAATGTCCAAACGATTGATTCAATCCAAAGATAGCAGCCAAACTTGGTTGCAAGATATCATACTTCTAGACATGAATTTCAAAACAATGATCCTTACACGTTGGGATTCATTTGTTGACAGAGAATGCTTACTCATAGTAGACATTATTGACAAAAAGTCAGTCATCTTTGCAACCCGTCTAAAGGTTACACCATTCTTTGGTATGTTCTATTGTATTATTTAAACTCCTCTTAAGGTATATGTTACATTCTTTACACATTCTCCATATTGATATTATATAAGTTTAAAATTGTCCACAAAAGTCCGTTCCACTTTCTTCATAAATACACATTTCAATGAAGTAAAATAAATGACAGAATGGTATGTACAAAATGCTATATTTTATTATTCTTTTTTTTTCTTTTCCTCTTGGTTATTTTTCCACATATTACTATTGGAGTTACTAATTCTCTTCATGTCTTTTGATTAGGGTAAGAATAAATTTCATTAAAATAGATGATTTTGTATTGAAAAAATCATATATGGACAAAAGCCCCACGAATCTTTTTTCACCTGTGCGAAGTAAATTCACTCCTATTTAAAATTTTCAGGGACGCCTTCTAGTAGTAATGTTAAGGTTACATCTGCTCTTCAATCAGTCTATATTTATTTCCTAATATAGAGATATATATTACAAGATATACTCAATCATATTATTTATTTTTCCTCGTAATTTCTCTAGGTATATCCATACTGGTAACAACGAAAGTTTTATTGGGTAAACGGCACAGCAACGACGGACAAAATTGATAGCAAATCTTGGTACATGGCCTGCAACAACTGTTTTAGACGGTCGAATGTTTATTTTGGAGAAAGACATATTTGTATTTTTTGCAAGAATCCCAATTCCAAAGCTATTCCTCGGTAAAATATACTAACAATTAATTACTTTTCATTTTTTACTTCATTTGGTGCAGGTAAAATATTTACTTATGCATGACCTTTCTACTTCCTTTTATTACTCTTCTATTTACTAATACTGATTTCTTATTCACTTTAGGTCTAGAGCATATGTGCAGCTTTCAGATGTCACAGGATCACTTAGTGCAAATGCAATTGGTGAACCAGCTGAGAAACTATTATTTACAACTTCACAGTCTCTGATGGAAGAAACCTAATTTGTAAGAAATCCAACCTAACTCAAACATTTTGCCATTCAATACATATTTTACTCGAATAATATTAATACAATTTAAAATTAACACACAGGGTTCAAAGACAAACTCCGAAGCAATTATTAAAATAATGCAGGATATTGAACGAGCTTTCTACTTAAAAGCATCACAAAATGAACCTAATTCATCAAGTTATAGATTTGATATCATCTCTATAACAGACTTAGACCATGCAAGTCTAGGACAAGAAATCCAAACAAATATTGACTATACAAGTATTGAACCAAAAATTCAAATAAAGGTTGACAGTCAAGTTGTGGTTACAGCAGTTGGGAAAAATGTTAATATAGACTATCAAGAAGATTGGTCACTTCCAGTGAAAAAAGCCCTCTTCAAATCTTCCAATGATAATTCCAGTTCGAAAGTGGCTTGTGATGAAAACATAAGTTCATACACAAATTCATTTGCTCAAAAAGAAAAACAAGAATAAATGGTGGTCGAAATCTTTTCTGTGAAACCAACCTTTTGACAAGAGCATGCTGTTTCATTTTGTGAAATTTGTCTTCTTTGTAAATTTGGTCTTGGAATTCTATTTTGTTAAGTACGTGTAATTTCCTGATCAGAAGCTGCCAAACAAAAAAGTAATGACAAATGATGTATATGGAATATAATCCCTACGTCGTCCATGCCAAAAATTAGTCATTATTTAGTTTATCTTGGCTATACTTTGTAATTAACGATGGTAAAGAAGTTAATTTTATTCTCTCTTATCTATCATTGACTGTAATCCAAACACGTGATTAACTACGATCAATTTATGAATCACAATCAAGCATATCAATATATATACTATTATCTCAATTATTTGCTGGTTAGTTCCTTGCCAATAATTCCATCTTCCCATAAATTTTCAAACATATTCAATACATACGCTAACCAAACCATAATTCATGCACAGCTCGTGCATTGCACGTATCATAGACTAGTATTGGGTAAAAAGCTTGATGGAATGCTAGTATATAGTTTTAGACATGACTGCTCGTCCGAAAGTCTTTAAAAGAAATAACCTTTATTTTAAGATTAAAAGACACAACCATCAAACATGTAGATTTAAATTTCGTAAAATTAATCTCCATCTTTAAAAAAGAAGACAAATTCTTCATTCAAACCCTTCATTTTCCATCATTAACGAGATTAGCTATAGTAAATTGCACTTCTCTTCTTTTCATTTGATTTTATTATATCCTTAATTTTCAATATCATATTTTATATTCTTTTTTCCTAAATGAGATAAAATGATATAAGTTGCAACTCCTAAATTACACAAACTCATATTGCATGATTAATTCTTGATAGCTCAATGATAAGTGTATTTTATACACTCATTTGGACCTCAAAATATAGACATTTAATAGTTCTTTTGAACAATCATAACCTATTTTATTGGACATTTCTTTTATTAAGTGGAACTCAATGAATGAGATGCAATTGAAAGAAAGAAGCAAAAATTGACAAAAAAAATAAAAATGGCAAGATCTAAAATTTGGGAACTAAAGCATAAATATTCAAAAATTGTGTTAGATCTCACTATGAAGATTCAAGAATGCTAGGGGTCAATTGGATGTAATTAGAAGTCAAAATGAGTGAAATATGATCAAAATATTTTCACAAATCAATTTTCAACCGCACAAAGACGTTCTAAATTTTCAACCGAAGATTGAGACTCATTTTTGGTTTAGTAAATGTTCAAATTGGAAAAGAGATACATCTAGTAAAATTTTATTTCTTCAAGCTTTACTACCCAATTTGAATTGCCTCAATTGAATATCGAGAGAGAAAGTTACGATAAAAATATTAAAAGAGATGCAGTATTGAAATTTTTTCAAGAGGTTGTGCCGCGTCAAGGCACCTAAGCGCCACCATGTCCTCTTTGCAACACTAGCCTGATGCGGATTAGGATGTGATTTTTTCCCTTTTAAAACCTATGAAAATCCTACAAAAACAAAAAACGTGATGACATCTATAAATACAAGAAATGAAGCAATTGAAGGGGAGTTCTACACATTGAGATATATAGAACACAACTTGAGAATTAGAGAGCAAATTCAAGAGGAGAAAAACAACAATTCAAGGGTTTTAAATCAAGATTTGGAACGAAAAGAAGAACTTGGTGCTAGATTCATCCCCTTCTCCACATTTCAATTCATTGAAATCAAGATTTGGAATGAGAAGAGGAACTTGGTGCAAGATTCACCCTTTATTTTTTTTTTTATCAATATTCCAGTTCTTTAAAAGTTTATGTGTTGATTTTATGTATTTAATGCTTTGAATTATTTGATCATCAATTTAATAATTTTTTGAATCTATTATCAATTGAGAGGTGAGTTTTAAAATTTAGACAATATAATAAAATCCAGTAATTTGGTATAATTTGTAGAGGTACCTTTACTAACTATTGCAAACTTGACCGATCACTAAATTAGAATTGTGAATCTTGAATTAAGACTTAAAAGTGATTAATAGATGAAATTGTTATGCCTTGATATCCATTTCATATTTGAATTCTAAATGAATCTTAGTGTGCATCCGCTATTTTTAAGTAATTAGATCAAAAATCAAAACAAATTGCAATTTTTTTTTCCCATCAGAGAGTAGTTAGAAATATTAGACATAGTATTCAAGTATAATCCTTGTGAAAACGATAATTCGAACTCAAATGTTCATTTTATTACTTGTTATGATATTGTACACTTGCGATATAAAAAACACAATAAGTTTTTGACGCCGTTGCCGATGAGTATTTTTATTTAATATTGGTTTTAATTATTTCTTACTTTTGTTTTAATTTTTTTCTTCAATTGATATACCTTTTTTTCCTCCATTGATAGGGAAGCAAGATGTCAAAAATTCACAATGATTGACCTTGACTTAAATGAAGGTGACATGTTCTTTGGATAATTCCTCTTCAGATAAGAGCTTAAAAAGTGGGATACAATCAACCTATTGTATTTGGTAAAGATGGCTTTCTGAATGGATTAAATATCAAATCTATTATTTATGGGAGATTAGTTTGACTTGTGAATATTGTGGTGCATTGCATTATATTAAAAATTGCTTGTTATTG
The DNA here is from genome assembly GCF_002742605.1 of Olea europaea var. sylvestris. Taxonomy (NCBI): domain Eukaryota; kingdom Viridiplantae; phylum Streptophyta; class Magnoliopsida; order Lamiales; family Oleaceae; genus Olea; species Olea europaea. Next base: position 14,582,947 of record NC_036244.1, on the reverse strand, counting down.
AAAACTCCAGAGGAAGTAAGGAAAGCTATCTTCGAAGGCCCATATGAGGAATAAGATGATGATGGTGAAATAGTTATAGGAGACATCATCATGCGAAAATATAAAATAATTGAAAATCAAGTAATTTCGGATGAGCCAAATAACATGGCAATTGAGGATCTTTTCATTATTCAACCCAAGGAAGCAACTAAAGAAAAATATGTAGAATCGAATAAATTAATCAGAAGGAGCCAAATGAATTAGTGGCATTCAAAGAAGATGGATTAGCATGCAAACCTCCAATTTTATTGATTTTGTGATTAAAATCGATGAACAAATTGAAGTATTCTTAGCCCTTGTTTTGGTCCCAATTATATTATATTTAATTTTTTCTCTACTATTTTTAACCACACAATCTGTTATAAATGAATATTACATGTAAATTGAAAGCTTTTTTTTCATAAAATAATATTACACATAAATCGAAAAATTTTCTTTATTTTTCAACCACTAATTAAAAAAAAAACACTATTCCTCCCATTTTCATTTTAAAAAAATGGAGTCAAACGGGGCTTAGTTGAGTTCAAATTAGATATTTTGGCAGGTTATGCTGTATTCAAAGGGAACAATATGATTTTGAAGGACGTAGGAAATATGGAACAAATTCAAATTGAGCAAATTAGGCAAGACTTCAAAAGCCATTTTTAAAGTGCAATGAAGCATTTGTGCAAAATCTAGCTAAAGACTTAAAACTAAGTGTTTATTAGGAGGCAACCTTTCTTTTTGCTTAGTTGAGTTCAAATTAGATAATTTTGGCAAGTTATACTGTATTCAAAAGGGAAAAATATGATTTTGAAGGACATAGGAAATATGGAACAAATTCAAATTGAGCAAATTAGGTAAGACTTCAAAAGCCATATTCAAAGTGCAATGAAGCATTTGTGCAAAAATCTAGCTAAAGACTTAAAATTAAGTGTTTTATATATATATATATATATATATATATATATATATATATATATATTTTATTTCTTATGCTTTCTATATTTCTATTGCATATAGTCTCTTAAGATACATTAATTTTAAGCATATTTTCGTTTCAATAAGAAGGTCATCATATATATATTAAGCCTATTAAAAGAAATATCATATGTTTGAATGAAAAACATTAGAAAATACACGTGGCACATTTTTTAAAGCTCCAAAGACTTAAAAAAAAAGAGAAATAGAAAAAAAAAATTGGTTATCATACAAGCCACATTATTACTTTTAAATTGCTTTTGGACTCTTGTATTTATCTTCTTTTATCTTTCAAAGGTACATGAATATCAAGCAGGAAGCAGCTTATCAAAGAATGTAATGAATTGATCCAACAAGCCACATCAAATATCAGACACAAAATCTGAGGACCACCTTCTTCCTTGTCCCTTTATGTGCTAGTTGTGCTTTAAGACATTGAGTACAATGTTTATTTTAAGTTTGGGAGTGGATGTTGATTTTTTAGTTTTATTATTTTTATGTGATTGTGTGTTTCTACTTCTTTATTATATATAAAAATGTTGAGAATATTGAAAAAAAACATTTAAAAAATTTCGAACAAGAATTTCTTGTTTATTGTGTGCTTGTGTGTGTTAGGTAATCTCGTCGACAAATATATTTGGAATTATATGTTAGTTTATGAACCGTGAATATGTTACATGTTTAGATTAATTGATTCTTATCCACGTAAAACTTGATATTATTTAAACACATGAATTAAGTTTAAACCCAAAAATTATTACAATATACATCATTCGACCAACAGTTTGGGGGTAATTTTGTTGTTGTAGGGAGATATAGATATGAATGGGGATTCCATGTGTGTAAATTCTTATGTGAATTGTCTAAGACAAATATGGTGAAAATTATATGAAAATCTTAAGTTAGAGGTCGATTTTTGAGAATGCGTGTTTAATGAGGGACATGATAGTAATCATGGCAAAAAAAAAAAAAAAAGTAAAAGAGAGAAAAAAGAGCTATCTCATTGTGAAATGTCTCTTCGTAGCCTTTATGACTCAAGTAATTAAACTTACGGATGTATCTAAAAATTTGGTGTCTTATGATCATCTGATTTGGGAGTCATCGGTCTAAAACTCATTACAATGATTATATAGAAAGTTTAATGGAGATAAATCTACACATAAGATAATAAAAATAATGATTATATATTTACTTACTACATGTCTTGATAAAGGCTTAAACACTTATTTGAGAAAATTAGATTTTGACAAGGGATTATTAGCTTAATCGAGTTTTGGAGATTGAAGTAATCAAAATTTGGAGAATTCTTATTTGTTGAAATAATGACTTGTAATTAGTGAGATTCATCTACACTAAAGAGGGTGAGTAGTAAATATAAAAATTCAGCCTTAGATCATGCATCGGGAAAAGAGAAAAAAGAATAAGTTTGGGGTGTGTAAATCTTACGAGCGACGAAAGTAAAAAATTTGACCATCTAAGGTCGGAAATTGAAATAACTCATGAATTTATAGTGTTTTACTTAATTCCACACCCACATCAGTTTTACATTGGAAAAGTAGATATTGATTTTGGTGATGTAACTTTAAAGCTGTTTATAGATTTAATACAATGATTCAAATCCCGAGACAAACGACATAGTACCTAACCAAAAGCTTTTGCATGTTGTGTGTTTAGTAAGTTAAGTTATGGTTTTGTTCGAGGACAAACAAATGTTTAAGTTTGGAATGTCTAATAAGAGTATTTTATATACTTATTTGAACCCAAAAATATAGATATTTAATAGTTCTTCCGAACAACTATAACCTAATTTATTGTGTATTTCGTTTATGAGGTGAAACTCGATGAATGGAAGTGAAATTTAAATAAATAAATGAAAATTAACAAAAAGGGCAATATCCAAAATTTGGTGACTAAAGTGTAAATATTAAAAAGTTGTATCGGACCCCACAATGAAGATTCGAGAATGCTAGGGTCAATTGGATGTAATTAAAAGTCAAGAGTGAAATATGAACTGCACGAGAATGTTCCAGATTTTCAACCGGAGATTGAGATCTATTTTTGGTATAGTAAACTTTCGAATTGGAAAAAGAGCTGTATCTAATAAAATTGTAGCCCTTTGAGTTATCTTTACAATTTAATTTGAATCACTTCAATTGAATATTGAGAGGGAAAGTTATGATAAATATATTGAATGAGGTGCAATGTTAAAATTTTCCCGAGAGGTGGCCTAAGAGTCTTTGCAGTGCCGCCGCGCCATCTACTGCCTAATGCAGATTAGGGGGAGATTTTGGTTTTTTAAGGTTTATTTTAAAGCCCATAACAACTCTACAACAACCAGAAATATGAATGCAACTATAAATACAAAAAATGACGCTATTGAAGGGGAGTTCCACAAATTGAGATACATAGAACAAAACTTGAGAATTAGAGAGCAAATTCAAGAGAAGAAAAATGACAATTCAAGGGTTTGAAATCAAATTTGGAAAAAAGAGAGGAACTTGGTGCAAGATTCATCCACTTCTCCTCATCTCAATTCAGTGAAATGAAGATTTGGAACGAGAAGAGAAACTTGGTACAAGATTCACCATTTATTTCTTTTATTCAAAATTCTAGTTCTTTAAAAGTTTGTGTTTTGTTTTATTCATGTATTTAATGCTTTGAATTACTTGATCACTAGTTCAGTGATTTTGTGAATCTATTATGAATCGAGATGTGAGTTTTAACTTTAGACCACATAAGAAAATATGGTAATTTAGTGTAATGTGTAGAGATACATATACTAACTATTGCGGTCCTTATATGAATTTTTAGAACAAGTAGTGCGCTTTACTAAGATTGATTCATATAAAAATATGTAATTGAATTAGTTAAATATGTTCAATGAGATCCTGAGAGGAGTAAATTGAATAGTATAGAAGAATTCGATCGAATATTACATTGGATTTGTGAATATTGAATTAAGACTTAAATGTGATCAATGGATGAAATTGTTATGCCATAATATTTATTATGTATTTGAATTCTAAATCAATCTTTGTTTGTTTGCAGTTCTATTTTCAAGTGTTAGATGAAAAATCACAACAAATTGCATTCATTAAAATTAGCAGAGGCACAATAGAACACTTTTTCTATGCTATATTGAATGCACTACACGTAGTTAATCTAAGCTCTAGTCTAAGCATACATATGATGAGTAACAACAAACACTTTCTTATATATCTCGTGTTATAACACAAGCGACCCCATTGGCAATGCCATTGAATTTAGTTCATTATTCCAATAATTCTTATTCTCTTCGAAACTTCCATCATAGCTTCCAACAACGTTGTCCGTGACACCATCCATGTTAGGCAGAAGATCTGTAAAGCTCTCCACGAAACTTGGTACATTTAAAGAATCGGTAACATAATTGGAATTATATATAGGATCCATTATTCTTCCATTGGTCCTATGAACCGAATTTTCGACATAATTGATCGGTATCATGGATGAATTGTCAAAAAATCCAACGGTGGTGGGAATAGTACTGAACTCGTTCTGTGATGAGAAGTTCAATGTAGAGGAAAAGCCATTAAGAATTGTACTCATATCTTTTACAGGCTTTGTCCATTCACCTTGCCAAACTTTAAGTATATCTAAACACGGTGGTCGTGGAGGTGCTAGTGGTGGTGGAATAGTGGCTTTGTGGAGGAGCTGCAACTGAGAGCGGTAACAGTTGGAAACAAGTTTGGATTCACGGATGAATCTGGTATGAAAGTAAAATTTTACATTAAATAAATATTAGAGAAATATATAACATATAATGGTTCAGGCTACTATTTTCAACAAGGTTGGCATTTTAAGATGAATCCCAAGACTCAATACCTGGCTTCTGCTTGAAGTCGAGCACTCTCCCATTGGGCCATGTGGCTGAGATTGGAGGTCTCTTTGGATTGATTGGTGCTAAGGGACTTCAGCTTGTGAGTCACCGGATCAATTCCCATTTTGGTTAATCTCTTCTTGATATGTGTGTTCCAATAGTTCTTTATCTCATTATCAGTTCTCTTTGGCAAGTAAGTAGCTATGGTTGACCATCTTGTAAGTAGTAATCAAAATATAAGATTAGTACCCATGGTAACTTAGAACAAAAAGATGATTATTTGATAATGTATAATGATAGTGATGACATATTACTTCTTTCATTTTATAAAGATAGACTTGATTTCCTTTTTCGTTTGTACTAAATTACAGGTTACTTTCTTTATTGAAAGTATATATATCAGTTTTCTAATATGCCCTCATTTAATGTATCATGTTATTAACAAATACAAACTAATCCTATTTAAACCATTATTTAGTATAGGAGTATATTAGAAAAAATGTAAGAAAAATTATATTTTAACTTCAATTAACATTTTTTTTTTTAAAATCTGTATGTAAATTGAAATAAGTTTATCTTTAGGGGTAGGAGATAGTGATATGAATCAAATTAACATTTTTTTCCTTCTTTATGGCATGTTATATGAACCAAATTTTTAGATGAAGATGTTCGACGTAACATTACTGAGACAAAGGTTCATCATAATTTATTTATAAAAATTTATGTTTTAAGACTTTTGGTGAACAAATATTTTCCTTCTTTATGGCATGTTATATGAACCAAATTTTTAGAGGAAGATGTTCGACGTAACATCACAGAGACAAAGGTTCGTCATAATTTATTTATAAAAAATTACGTTTTAAAACTTTTGGTGAACAAATATTTTCCGTAGGACGATACATGGACTAGTTGAAGAAAAAATAAAAATATATAAATAGTTTTCCTTATATTTTCACTAAACTTGTAAATGTGGTAGATCAACATGAACATTGATTAATATAGTCCCAAAAATATAGTTGTAAGGGACATTCCATTCAACATATACATTATTGTTGCAGAAAAATAAAGTGATATTATGAATAGAACTGACATTCTATCTAGAATGGAAGTGGAGTTCAGGGGAAACTTATTAAATGGAATTACTTTTTTTTTTCAGACAGATTGTGGATCCTATTTCATTAACTAAATATACCTGTTCCCAAGAAGAGCATGAAGTTGAATGATGGTTTGCTCTTCCTGTAAGCTGAACTTTCCTCTCTTAATATCAGGCCTCAAATAGTTTGTCCATCTTAATCTGCAACTTTTCCCACATCTTTGAAGCCCTGAATGCCACATGACCAACAGAAACTGATTAATTTTTTTTTTCGAACTGATAAAATGCTTAATCGACAAGTGTTTATAACTCTCGTGTTGAGGGTGATCGACTATAATATCGTGTGAATGGATTCCACATACATAATAAGTGTATATATATTTTCGATACATTGTTTACATGTAATGTAATAGATATACTGAATTACCAGCTTTTGCTGGGAGAGTTCTCCAACTTCCATGGCCATGTTCTTCGATATATGCCAAAAGCTTTTGGTCTTCCTCTGCTTTCCATGACCCTTTTTTCAAGCCCACTTTCTCACAGCAAGGGGATCTGCCCATTTCAAAGCAATCTCCAAGTGCAGTAGGAAAAGAAGAATTGATATCAACGAGAAAAACCTTACTGAGAGAATGACAATGTTGAGTGAGATGCGTGAAACCTACGTGATATATAAGGACAGAGAATTTAATATCGTCTATTCGAGTTACGTCAGAACGCGTTCCCATTTCAATTCGTATTTTTGAGAAATGCTACATGTACATAATTATTTACATAATGGTGTTCATAATTACATGTGGTACTGAATTCAACCTATAATTTAAATCTCACACTTGCACATCAACAACCGGATAATTGCCACATCACATTATAGATACCATTATGTGCAATAATTATGTACAAGTAGAATTTTTCCGTATTTTTTAGTCACTGTTCAAATTTGCACTTCAATTTTGTTGCAATATATTTTAATGTATTGGACAATGAATTGAGGGATATCTTTACTACAAAAATGATCTTCTAAACCCCGATATTTAATTTATGTTAAGCACCGGTGACATGCCACGTCATTTAATGGGTCAATCATTAAATACATAGGGCTGTGTGCCATGTCACTTGTGTTTAATATAAGTTAAAGCACCTGTATTTAAGAGATCATTCCTGATCTTTACTATATAAATCAAAGTACGTGCATGATTATATGTAGAACAGGACAGCTGGACAAGGAATTGCATCACAGGGTATGTACCGACCCTCACATGGGGGCTGGGTCCCGTGTGATTTTTTTCCCAAAAATGAACCACCCGTCCCACTTCCTGTGTCTTATTTGTACCGACCTTGTGAACCATCTATCTGTACACGTAGCGCGGCTCTTATATATATACATGAATGATTTTCTAAGTAACGGTACTTAATTTATGTTAAGTACAAGTAACATGACACACCATTTAATTGGAGAATCATTAAATACATGGGATGATGGGACCTACCATCTACTTATTTATCGATTAAGTGGTTGTCATGTTACTGGTGTTTAAAATAAACTAAATATCGGTGTTTAAAAGATCATTTTCGTATATATATATAATTTGGACATTATGTATGTCAGTACGTGCAAACCATCATTTTTCTGTTATAAAGTAAAAAAAAATATTCTACTTTATGTTTTTCTCTAGCAGGGCCACCTGCAGTTGAACCGAAAATAAGTGTTGTGTGTACAACTGCGAAAGGGAAAGATGAATGTGCGCTAAAATCTTCAAGTATTTCAAATTAATTTGCTCCATAAGTTGGTTTCATCTATTTGATTTATGACTGATCCAGAACTCGAATATTGAGGAGGGCCTAATTTAATTACGAAACTTGTTTCAAATACAAAATATAATAATGTTAAAAAATAATAAATAAAGAAAATAAAAAATAGTTATATAAATTTTTTTTCTCAATTTTTCGTGGGGGGAAGGACCTCGCTCCCACCTCCCTCCAATGCTACTTGAAAGGGGTATGATACATATTATTAAGCTTCTGTTTGGTAAGAATTAAATTAAGATGTTTTAGCATATTTTGATAAAACTATACGAAATATCAAATATGTGGTTGAAAAATTGCAGATTTCATAAAATATGTTGTTAAAATTAATTGTTGATTTTGACTTAAATTAAAATTTGAATTTTAATTCCTATCAACCATCGGTTAAAAATGAAAATCTTTAATCAGATTTTGACAGTCTCATTCTAAAACTTAATGGTAATCATTAAGTATGTCGTTTTCAATCATAAGGTAGGATTCCATGCCAAAATTGGATGAAATGTGGCTTATATACACAATTGATTTTTATATGTGTGATTTAGTCAATTAGAGCATGTTTTAATTGTGTACACATTTATGAGCAGTGATTTTCATTCTCGAAAGATGAAACACATTTATCTATGGTCCACGTTAATCAAAACCCCAACAAGACATGAAATAAATACAATTCATTTCCTTAACTAGAAACTTCTTCATAATTATGACAATATTTAATATAATATTGAAATTTTGTTGGATATTTAATGTCATTAAATTACATATATTTGTGTAATAAAACAAAACACTACGATCATTGACAGCGGCGGACGCATACATTTTGAGTTAGTGGAGTACAATTAAACTTGTAAAAAATACAGATTTACGTTTATACAAAAAATACCACTATATTTGTCATCATTTTTATCTCCAACATCATTTTCATCACTTTTATCTCGAATATTCATTTCGTTAACATTGTGATAAAAAAAAAAAAAACGCATATTTACGTTGAATTTATTTTTCCATCATAATTAATTCAAGTGAAAAATACAAAAATCACAGCAATTTTTAATGTTAAATTATCAAATGCATTCCAGTCCAAACAAAGACAAAAATCACAACAAGAATCCATTACCATAAAATAGCCAAAACAAGATAGAAATTGGAGTGCTTAAATGGGTCCCTAATTCCATTTCATAAGAAAATACAAAAGAAATTAAAAAAAAATAATTTTCCGAAAAATGAGGTATATAACTTTTGATGAATGAATCTTTAAAAAATTAAAACTTCATTCAAAGTTTTTAGATTTTCTAGTTTGGAGTTCTTCTGCTTCAAATCTAACAGACACACATCCAAAAAAAAAAAAAAAAAAAAAAAAGCCTGAATTCAGACCACCACTTTGGGTCATTCAAAAATTGAAATCAGACTTTAGCTTGACAGAAAACACAATAATATTTCTTCCACGCATTTTTGCCAAGTAGAAAATGAAGTCTCATTGTTACCAGTCCATTTAAAGCAAAAATATTTCTTCCACGCATATTCATCGAACCCTCATGGCCATGTGGACCCCTATTCCACGCCAAGTAGAAAATGAAGTCTCATTGTTTCCATAATTAATGATTTTCATATTTCCAGATTTGAATGTCATCATGCAGTGAAAATTATATTGAGGGAAAAGAAATAAAGAAATATTGAAAATAAATTGTAGAGTTAGATTTTTTTTTTCCTCTTTGGTAACGTGAAACCAGATGATAGACACATTTAAGTATTGTTACATCTCTGTCTATGAGGCAGGTCACATGTCAATTAGTTAAGCAAAAGATCATGCAAGGATCAACACTCCATTTCGCATCTTCCCTTCTACATGTGCCTTCTGAGGCGATTAAGTCATGTTCTTAAATATTTCGCTCGATATATTAATTTTCGAGGCGAGGCATCTCCTACTAAAACATATTTCTAAGGCAAAGGGCATCTGCTACAATGGGCCTCTACCACAGGCCTTGCTTCGGTCAATTTGTACAAAATGTCATCATGCAGTGAAAATTATATTGAGGGAAAAGAAATAAAGAAATATTGAAAATAAATTGTAGAGTTAGATTTTTTTTTCCTCTTTGGTAACGTGAAACCAGATGATAGACACATTTAAGTATTGTTACATCTCTGTCTATGAGGCAGGTCACATGTCAATTAGTTAAGCAAAAGATCATGCAAGGATCAACACTCCATTTCGCATCGTCCCTTCTACATGTGCCTTCCGAGGCGAATAAGACATGTTCTTAAATATTTCGCTCGATATATTAATTTTCGAGGCGAGGCATCTCCTACTAAAACATATTTCTAAGGCAAAGGGCATCTGCTACAATGGGCCTCTACCACAGGCCTTGCTTCGGTCAATTTGTACATAGTACACTTGAGAGCGATTGATGTCTATAGCAACAACGACACCCAGTCAAGTTACGACTTCTCTGTTGAATTTAGGCTATGGAGGCAACAGATCTATGGTGACAGTAGATTGACAAACTTGTACTTGACAAGTGAGCCAATAGAATGGGGCTAGTGTCAAGCCTCTTCTACTTATAAATAATTGGTGCTCTCTCTTTCAAAGGTAAGTCTCATTAACCTGTCTCTGGTAAAATTACTCTTTTAAGCGAAAACTTCTGCAAGAGTAATCTTAAATTCGGGATCCATATTTTTTATAAGTTACGTCTCTTCCATCCTCAATATTTTTCACCTTTTGACTTGAGTGTCTGAGTGCATGGATCATTGAGCCCCATGAAAGCTACAGTTGTGGAATCTAATGTGATTGTCCAAATATACACGTGAATAGGAAAGGGGTTGTAATCTGTTGACAACAAGATCTCGTTGGATTCAAAGATCAAGAAGTACATGGGGAAGTTGGTTGGAAAGTCTATACATAAGTTTATTGTACAAGAATCTTAATAGTAGATTCTTAATCGTTTTTTAAGGCAAAATTTAATCCCACATAGAGTGATTTAGTTCCTAAATTGATTTTGACATGCATAAATTACTAAACTACATTTTCTGGACACACCTTCTGACATAATTAAAATACATGCCGACAGCCCCCCGGGACATAATCCAGTGGTGTAAAGGACAAGAGTGAGGTAGTCTCAACTTTATTGGCAGCTGCAGCGTAAGGGTTCGATTCCTGAGATATGAAATTGAACTCTTTGTGAACACCAGTGTACAGACAAGCTCTTGTTCCCTGACCTGTTGGGACACATCCCGCAATTTACCTCCTTCATAATACTCCAGAGACGGAGCGGTGGTGGACCCTCAAGGTTGGAATCCAACCTTTAAAATACATGCCGACAACTTGTCATTTACGGCTATTGATGCAATAATAAAACCAAACATAAATTTGAATATAAAGAGACATTAATACATCTAACAGAGTTATATAGTACTAAAAAGACAGAAAATTCATTACTATTTAAAGTGTATGCAACTGTTACACGTTATCTTTATTAGATGAGGTTCTTGATGTACATCAGAGTATCTTTATTGTACAACAAACTATAAGCTTAAAATCATGTTATGTGTCATTGGGCAAGTAACGATTTTAAAACTTTTTCTGTGGCTCGATGGTGATATGTTAGAGAAATTCTATTTTTAGTGTAGAAAACATCGAGAATGTCTCGGTAGAAATTAAAACTAAGATATTTAGGATAAATTTTTGAACTCTTTAAGAGTATATTTGACGTAGACTACACTACAATGACAATATTTTAATACTACTAATTGTTCACTTTCGTCGTAGAAAAAGAGATACTCATTTCATATTCAATTTGACTTCCCATGATACACAAAAACATAGACGTTCAAGAAATGCTTGTTGGTTCCTATTAATGTAATTTCTTTATCTTTGGAGAAATTCCCCGAAATTTGAGATTGATTTCTTAAATGATCAGTATTAGCTTTGAGGGTATAAATTACAGATGTTGGAACAAAAATCATGCACATAGAAGTGGAAACTGAACGCGGTTCTTTAAACCATCGATTACCAGAAGAGGAGAGGAATAAATTATACCTTCTCATTGTACAAAAATATAATTCTCCAACGTACGTCGCAAATCTGCGCGAAATTTATTTTTCCCAATTTTTTTTCATTGAAGTAAAACTTTAATTCTACTTCGATTCTAGATTTAATTCTACCATTTGAGTAAGTTCCAACAAGCTTCATCATAACTCAAATTCTTCAAATAATGATATGCCTTGACACCCATAGTCAGAACGATTTACCGATAAATATCACAGTTATTTAATCAATTGCAGTAGACATAACTAAAATCAAATACTCATCAAACCTGACTTTGCAGTTTGATTTATTCGTATTATAATCTTCAATCATCTAATCACTAGCCATGAAAACAATCTCAACTACTTCACAATATTTAGCAATAGGAGAAGACCATCTTTTATACGACTTGATCACTACAAGTCCACGTCAAAATAATTCGATCAATACAACTCCACCTCGGTGTGCACTCAATTATCACAAATATATTCCTTGTGTGACTCTATCACCACCATAGCTCCATTTCAAACGTTGAACTTGCCTTTTCTTCAATACAATCACAAAATTCGAAGCATGATCTTTGATACCACATGTTGGAAAAATCCAAGAAAATGCAACGAAAATAAATAATCCAAAATGAGCAAGAGAAAAATGTAAATTTAACGTGGTTTGACAAACATTCAATGATCATAGAAGAATAAGAATTAATTAATTGAGAAAACTCAAAATATAATATTTTTCTCAATCTAACTTCTCCCTACCCAAAACATAAAACATATCATTGTATGTCGCAAACTTGCACGTACTGTTTTTCTCTAATTTCTATCTATGAACTCTCACATTTTTGAATGGACATAATGCTCTGTTGGAATTCGCATCACCCTTAGTGTGACGTACAATATATTAAATTTCACGCAAATTATATTGTAATAAAAGCTCTCGTAATTATCCTAATTGTATTTTTTTTCCCTATTGTATTAGGAATCCTTTTCTTATAATGAAAAATCTATTTTTACCTCAAAAACTAATATTGAATTAAGAATTTAATTAGACTACTACTTTTAATCCTAATTTAATTATACTAATTAGAGTTAATTCTAACAAATTTTACTCAGGAAAAAATGTTGCTTTTACCCTTTAGCAACCAAAAACTTGAACTTTCGACAGATTTTTTCGTGCACAGGAGTTTCTTGCACTTCAACATCTAAAATCACAATGCCTTGAAATTCAAGATTGATCTACACAAAATTTTCCTAACCATCGATTAAGTGCTTATTTGGAATAGTTTAAAATTTTGATAAGGTCAAACTTTTCAATTTTATATTCATCAATTTTTACCAATATTTACTCACTTTTTTATTTATTAAAGGACAATGCTATACGTACTAATTTTATTATTATTATTTTTTATTTTTTTATAAACGAATCTTATAGTTACTACTCATAATGGGGATGAGGACTACATGTAGACATTTTAAATTCACGCGGAGTCTGCATGCATCATGAGAGGAGGGACACCATTTGGTACCTCCATTCGATACATATAAAATAATCCTTTTATTAAAAGCTTTGCTAAACAATACTTAATGAAAATGTCAAACCAAGCAAATTATGGGCCAATCTAAACCTACCTATGGACATAAAGTTAATTTACATAGATTATAATGGTTGTACAGGTCCCATGGACCATGTGACACTGTACACCTAATATGGTTCTAAATATTATTGTTTGATATAGAATTTTTAAAATTCTTTTTTCTTATAATTATTTTCAATTACATATTCTTCCATTCAAATAATTTTGTACTTGAATTCATAAACCTTTTAAATTGCATTCTTCCAAATCTATATATATATATATATATATATATATATATATATATATACACGCCGGCTTTCGTGAAATAAAATCCCCGCGTTTCCGGCCGACTATTACCGTGCGTTGGCTGGATAATTAATAACTTTACACTTGACAAATCAATTAATATGTTCTTACAAATGGGTCCTCATTTTCTGATTAAGGTCTTAATTTTAACGACTAAAAACTGTCCAATTCACTGATATATTGTCTGCAATGCACATGGAATAAAATGATTTAGTATTTTAAAATTCGACCTAAACATGAATCAGAGAAAGACTAAAAAATAAAGACTCAAGACTCAAACTGGTACTTAGAAAATATTAAAAATACAAAAGAAAATTAAGGATAAATTGACCGATTCCTGACTTGTTTGGACTGTATCTATTTTCCAGGTTTTACATATAAACAGAACAGTTTTCAAATTTTCGGATTGAACTGATCAATCATGTTTTTTAAACAACGTTGAAATGGATTAAAAATTAATTAATTAATTAAAATAATTAATAAAGGAAAGGAACAAGTGTGCCTTTTTCCTCCCCTACGCCTCCCCCTGCATGTGTGTTGGGCAGTTGGGGGGGAGTTTACCTTTCTCTCTCTCTCTCCTCTTTTTCTTTTTTTTTTTTTTTTAATCGTTTTCTTTGCTTTCTCTATTTTTTTTTAATCTTTAGTTTAACTAAAAATAAGAATATAATAGTTGTTGACCTCAAAAAGTGTACCTCTAGGTGGTCAACAGATCTCAAAACCTCTCACGTTTGAACAAGTCGTTTTTCCTGCACACTAGGACAAACCGTTAGACACAAGAGCCAACCTCGCGTACTCCGACGGTCAAGTCAGTTGGGAAAGATATATATAAGTGTAAGAGAGCTTTTAACGTGAGCCTCCAAGATAAAATAAAGGGGGTCGGAGTCGGGAGTAAAAAATGTAGAGAGCAAAATTATAGTACCAAAATCTAAACATGTATTACATTTCAATGACACTAAATATGAACTTTTATAGTATGGGATAGTGAGTGAGGACCGTCAGATGAGAAGACACGTGGCATCATCCATGTGAGCACAACCCCCATCATGAGAATCAATCAATCATAAGAGTTGAATGGTAACATCAGCTTGTCTTTCAAAACTCACAGCTTGCGGGCATAGATTCAACCAAATAGGTTGGCAATGGTGGCGGTGTCAAAGAGTAGTCAAATCAGTCGCGTCATTAGAGTTAATTTAGGAGATCTTCTATCAATCAACCTCCTTACTAATCTCGTTTCTTTTGCTTGGGTCCCTATGGGACAGTTCACCTCCACAAGTTCGAGTGTGTTGGTTCAAATAGGGATGGGTTTGTTTAAGGGGTTCATCCATTTGGTTCGTTATACCATGGGTTCGGTCGATAAAGGGTGCGGAGTGCTTATGGTTTCGCCTGCCATGTGGCGTGTTTCGGGCCCCTATTAGGAAAGGGGTATAACAATAGTCTTGTGTAAAATTAACTTCTTAACATAAATTTTGCGACAATTATATATTGGAGAATAGGGCATAGTTTTTTAAACTCGACCTGATCACTAATCCAACCAGAACACAAAGTTATCAAGTCATTATTGAAGAAATGATATACTTTTGTAACCAAACAAATATACTTATGTAAATGGAATAATAAACTACGCATAACAGTTAATGTATATTAAATTCTAAAATAATTTCTTTAGTACTTTCATTTTTGTTTAATACTTAATAAAATATGTATTAAGAGTTTTACTCTTTTATTCCTGTATAAATGTATTAAGCGTTCCATATTTTAATATAATTCATTGAACATATATTTATATATCGAGCACAACAAATTAATAAATCGTTCAATAACTAAGTTGTTTTTTTCAAATTGTTGTCATTAATAAAAGTAGTTAATATTAATTATACTAAAAAAATAACCCATTTTTAATTATTGGAATTCAAAACTATTTACAATGACTTGATCCGCCTCCGGCCCATGTATTCGGCTGGCGAGTCCTGGAGTTGAAGAAGTGAGGAGGAAGCTATGGCCGAGGCAGATGTATGTATTTCTCCTTGCAAATTTAAGTTTTTTAGGCATTTTCTTATTTCATCTCTCGCTTATAAGTGTTCAAGACAAGATTAAGAACTCGTAAATGGCTCTCCATACATTGCCTAACTAGAGTTACATTTGTTATAGAAGGAAAGCATTTTGTGCTACAATTTCCATCTTCCATTAAAATCGTCAGCATGGAAATCTTATTCAGATTGATGTGTGCTCGATAAAAACCCTGCATATCATATTGTTGACAAGTAATAGTTTAAAGAGAGTTATAGCATCATCCTTAATGGATTAAATTTTAAATTGAATCTTATGAGTTTATGATAAAAACGAATACAAAACACACCATTGATCTTTGGATATTTTGTATTAATGACTACTAATTATTCTACTAGATACTAATTAAATACAAATAAAGATGATTTTGAAAGAGTTTTACGTAAGAAAAACGTGTTAGGAATCTAATTCTAGCATTAGCCTTTTGTTCTAATCCTCAACTTCTAACTTTTAACTTATTCGTATAAAGATTACAATCGATTATTGTACAATGTTTAGCAACCTATCCCAAGCAAAGTAAAACCTATTTTTAAGTACGTTTAGAAATTTACCTATCCCAAATTCTAATACAAAGAAATGCATTAAATCAAAATATCATCTACATTGATTGTAGAAGGCATAAACAAATATCTCTAACATCATAGGACCCTAAGTTGTTTATAACAATATGTCAAACCTATTTCGAATCTCCTGAAAATAAACAAGCCACTTATGTAACTAAGTGGTAATCAAACATATAAATGAGTATTATAAATATCAAATCAATTAATTAACACAAATCATAGTTAAATGAGAAGCATGGAATTAAAATGGTAAATTAATGATTTATATCATTATCCCAATACTTAATGAAGTTACCCTAGTATGCTAATTACACAAAAAGTAATGATCTGTGTAAGGATTTTGGCTGCTGAAATTTTTGAGCCCAATTGACATTCTACTGGCCCGGCCCAATGATTTTAACACACTTACTGAACATTCTAGACTTGACAAAGTCGTGTTTTCTTGAAACGCAATTTAACTCCAAAATGCGTCCTCTGCTGGATCTCTTACGCATGACATAATTGTGACCGTTGGATTGGTCTATGGGAGACGCCTCATATAACTAGGGTTTGAGATATTTTGTTTAACCCTAACTTTTCATTTTCTTGACTGTCGTTCTTCTTTTTCGAACTCTCCATTTTCTGTGGGTTTACTTTGTGATTTCTGTGTGAAATCCTTTTAAAGAATTGTTGAGATTTATCTCTGTGTGAGATCTGTGTATAGAATATGAGGGCCTCTTGTGATTAGGAGAAACGGCAGTGTACTCTCATATGTTTGTAACTTGGTTTTGCCCAATATGGGTATCTTGATAGTGGATTCGAGTTTAATCCATATGGATGCTCAACGAGGATATAGGCGTTAGTTGGTCGCCGAACCTCGGAGCCTTTGGCCGAAAATTCTGTGTTGTTTTATAATTTTTCTGCACTTTTGGATTTTGTATTTTACTGAAAAATACTCGAACAAATAAAAGATTTGAACAATTGGGACTAACGGTGGTATCAGAGCCACTGCTAAATTCGTTTTTCAAAATATTATTGTTCAAATCTTGCATTCTCTAACACGACTGTACTTAGAACTATCAAAAAATTAATAGATCTGTTTCTGTCATACAGGAAATCTCTTCGATCTGAATCTTGAGTAGATCTATGGAAACAGATTGGTATCCTTCGAAATAAACTGCAGATCTGGTGAAATCTATACTTTGTCCAAATTTAAATATTTACTGAATATTGATTAGGGTTTAGGGATTTTCTTCGAACCCCCTTAATTTTCCTTTGTCTAGGGTTTCATGCGAGAACCCTAGAATCTGAGGGAATTAAAGAACGATGAAGAAATCCATTCGGGCATAATTTTTCTATATACTGCGATTTATGTCAATTTCTGCATATCTTAAATTTGGTGTATAGGAATTCACAATACCAGTCAACAATCTGCAGTTGACATTATTCAATTATTTTTGTGTATGCACTTACATTTTACATAACTAGGCAAGAAATTGTTTTATTTGTTATTGCAAGAATAAATTGTCAAGTAAGAAGTTTACTGAGTGTGAACTGTTTTATGCAATATATTTATGTTGTGCTCTGCATAAACTGTGACAATTTTGGGGAATTAAGTCTTGCCTAACTCATCTAAAATACTATAGTGCTATACTTGTTCAATATGTCCCACAATATGTCCACTAAAACTGATATTCAACATTGGGATGGCAAAGGGGATTTTACTCTCTGGAGCCAGAAAATGAAAGCCCTCTTAATGCAATTAAAATGTGTTAAAGCAATTGATGAATCTTGGCTAGAAACTTTGTCAAAAGTTAGAAAAACTAAGCAAGATGAATTGGCATGGAGTACAATATTTCTTCATCTATCTGACTCTGTGATTAGAAAGATAAGAACTACTACTACTGCTGTTGAGTTGTGGACAGCCTTAGAAAAACAACGTGTTTCTAAGTCTCTCCCAAATAAGTGCTTCCTCTGGAAACAATTCTTTAGTCATAAATTTGACCATACTACAACCTAGAAGAAAATATGGACAGGTTTAATAAAATCACACAAGATTTAACCAATTGTGGGGAAAAGACCTCTGATGACCAGAAAGTAGTTGGTCTTCTAAATGCCTTAGGTGATAAGTACAAAGACATTAAGAATTCCTTAGAATATGGTAGAAGTGACTTAACTGTTGAAATCATTCATGACTCACTCAAGGCTAGAGATCTTGAACTTAAATCTGAACATAAAGTTGCCTTAAATGTTGAAAAATCAATGTCCAATCCAAAAATTCCCATAAAAGTTTAAATAACTTTAATCAAGCTAACTATAATAGAGATAAAACTTTCTCTAAGAAGAAATGGGGAAATAATAAAGGAAAGGACAAGAAGCTATACAAAGGAAAGGCTAACAATAGAAAATGCTATTACTGCGGTAAAACTGGTCATTTGATAAAAGACTGCTTCAAAAAGGCTAAGGACCTAGGAAATGGCTCTAAGCAAGAAAATGGCACTTCAGCCATTGCTGCTTCCTATGAAAGGGAAGAAAATGCTGATATTGGGGTAGCTTATGTGCACTCATTAGAGAAATCTGAATATGACTGGGTTCTAGATTCAGGGTGTTCTTTTCATATGAGCCCTAATATTAAATGGTTTACTAATTACACAAACCTTAGTGGTGGATGTGTAAAACTGAGAAATAATGATTCCTGTCAAGTAAAATGAATTGGAAACATTGTTTTAAAATTTGAAAAATGGTCAACATCTAAGGCTAAATCATACTAGATATGTCCCAGCACTTAGAAGGAATCTTATATCCCTTGGGGTCTTAGATGATGAAGGGTATCAAATTGAAATTAAGGATGGATTCACAAAATTAAATAGAAATCAGTCACTTATATTCAAATCACCCAAAATAAATGGTATCTATAGCCTAAATCCTGATGATGTCATTCAAAATGTTGCTGTGAATTTGATGACACAACTAGATAATTCTGATCTATGGCACAAAAGACTAGGTCATCTTAGTGAGAAAGGTCTAAAGACACTTTCAAAAGCTGGTGTTTTTGGGAATGACAATGTTCAGAAGTTAACCTTCTGTGAACATTGTATTATGGGAAAACAGAATAGAATGCCCTTTAATCATGACATTCATAAGTCTCAAAATATACTTGAATAAATTCACAGTGACTTATTGGGCCCTGCACCTATGTCCACTACATCTAGATATAGATATTACCTCCTTACTATTGATGACTACTCTAGGAAACTTTGGATCTTCCTACTAAAATCAAAATCAGACACCTTCTTAGTCTTTAAGGAGTGGAAAACCTTAGTAGAAAATCAAACAAGTAGGAAAATCAAAGTTTTAAGAACTGACAATGGTTTGGAGTTCTGCAATACTGAATTTAATCAGTGCTGCAATACTAATGGCATACTAAGACATAGGACTGTCACCTATACTCCTCAGCAAAACTGTGTAGCTGAGAGAATGAATAGAACCATTCTTGAGAGAACTAGGTGCATGCTGACTAGTTCAGGATTACCAAAAAAATTTTGGGGGGAGGGAAGCAGTAAAAACTGCTTGCTATCTGATAAATTTGTGTCCTTCCATTTCATTAAATAACAAGATACCACAACAAATATGGTCAGGATCTGTTCCAGACTATTCTCATCTAAAAACCTTTGGGTGTGCAGCCTATGCTCACCAAATTGACTCAAAACTTAACCCAAGATCTCTGAAATGTGTTTTCTTAGGATATGGGGAAGGGGTAAAAGGCTATAGAAATGCTATAAGAGGCTATCACCTCTAAAGACTCTGCTAAATGGGTTGCAGCAATGCAAGAAGAGATGAGTTCTCTGTATAAAAATAAAACCTGGAACTTAGTAGAAAAACCTAAAGACTGCAAACTAATTGATTGTAAATGGGTTTACAAAATAAAAGAAGAAGAATATACTTCAAATGACAAAAGATATAAGGCTAGGCTGGTTGCTAAAGGTTTTACACAGAGAGAGGGCATTGACTACACTGAAATACTTTCACCTGTAGTGAAATACACTTCAATTAGGATACTTCTTGCCCTTGTTGCTCAATTTAACTTAGAACTTGAACAATTAGATGTAAAAACCGCTTTTCTGTATGGTTTTTTAGATGAAACCATATACATGACACAACCAAAAGGTTTTGAAGTTAAAAATAAAGAACACTTAGTGTGCTTATTAAGTAAGTCCTTATATGGCCTAAAACAGGCCCCAAGACAATGGTATAAAAGGTTTGACCTTTTTATACAAGGACTTAAGTTCAGAAAATCTGAATATGATCCCTGTTTTTATTTCAAAAGAAATGAGAGATCTGAATTCTTTTATCTGCTTTTGTATGTGGATGTTATGCTCCTAGCTGGTAATGACTTTGATGCATTGAACTCTATAAAAGAAAAATTGAAGTCTGAATTTGAGGTGAAAGACTTAGGACCTGCTAGGAAAATTTTAGGAATGAAAATAAAAAGGAATAGACAAAATGGAAAATTGTTTTTAACTCAAAAAGGGTACAATGAAAAGGTAATTAGACGTTTTTCATTGCATGATGCCAAACCTATTAGTTTGCCTCTATCTGCAAATATTAAATTGTCTATTGATCAATCACCTAAAAATGAAATTGAATTTAAAAGAATGTTACACATACCATATGCTAATGCAGTTGGATCTGTAATGTACATCATGGTATGTTCTAGACCTGACATAGCCTATGCTGTGAGCGTTTTGAGTAGATTTATGAGCAACTCAGGTGAACTTCACTGGGAAGCCATGAAAAACTTAATAAAATAATTAAAGGGCACACAAAATTTAGGACTTGTGTTTAAAACTAATAAGAATGGTTTAAGTTTGAAAGGCTATGTAGACTCTGATTCTGCTGGAAATTCTGACAATAGAAAGTCAACTACTGCATTTTTCTATGTGATAAATGATACATATATTAGTTGGAAAGCTCAACTACAGAAATTTGTGGCCCTATCCTCTACTGAAGCAGAGTATATTGCTGCCACAGAAACAGTATAAGAAGGAATCTGGCTAATGGGTCTGTTAAATGAATTAGATGTTATAAGAAATAAGGTGGAGCTTTGTTCTGATAATCAGAATGCAATTTTCTTGAGTAGAAATCCTGTTTTTCATGATAGAACAAAATATATAGATGTTAAGTTTCATTTTATAAGGGATATTGTAGAAAAGGGTGATATAAAATTGGTTAAAATTTCTACCAAGGTCAATCGTGCAGATTTAGGTACAAAGGTAATACCTATCAGTAAATTTTTTGATTCTTTGAAACTTCTGAATCTTGAAGTTTACTAATTTTTATTCTTTGTTAACAGGTAATAAAGAGCAAATGAAATACAGTTTATGATCGAATCCACTAACTAGCTTCAAAATTCCAGCAAGGTGGAGATTGTAAGGATTTGGACTGCTAAAATCTTTGAGCCCAATTGACATTCTGCTAACCCGGTGTTCACGAAATTATTTCTTTCGATTTTAAACCACAGCAAGTGTACAGTTCGTTAACAAGTAAAAAAGTGGTTTCAATGAGTCCGAATATCGTCCTACAGAGATTGATTAGTTCAAATTTTATCTACCTTAGCCTTAACCGAAACTAAATTACCAAAGTGGATGTAGACCTAATTGAACCTCAATTATGCAATTTTTTTCTTATGATTAAATTGAAATTAATATGCAAAACAATAAATTAAACTCGAGAATGAAATTTACAAGTTGAGAACGCACTTGTTATAATTATTGGGAATAAAATACGCTAGGATCACGAATTCCCATGCAATTATCACTTTAAACCCTAGTTTCACAATATGACAACACATTTCGATTTTGACGAATCAATGTTCCTAAGTCTATCCAATACCCTCTCTCGAGATGTATCAAACATATCTCTACATACCACCGGTCTTTATTTCTATAACAAGAGCATATGTAAACATGCATGCAATTTTATGAACATTTAAAGATTCACATAGAGTATAGCGGTATATTTCTATCCACTATCGGACCCTACGATGATTTATATTATGTCAAATCTATTCCAATTCTCTCGAATGCAGGAATAAATCACTTAAATTCACACAATTACGAGCCCTTAATTGTGGAAACATTAATTGCATATAAATCATTCAACATAATAGAAATTGTGTCTAACATCAAATTACAAAACTAGAATATTAAAATTCAAATCACATGGTTCATCGATCTCCTAGCATAATAAAAATATAGTCTAGCATGTTTAAAATAACAAAATACATCAAAGTTTGTATATAAGACATCACCGGGTTATAAAACTTGAATAAATCTTGAAGTTCTTCGTGTCAATCTTTGTTCTTGCGCTCAAATCCTCTCCAAGAGTTGTTTTTCGGCCTCCAATTATGTTCTAGGCATTTCTGGAATGTTTTTGATATTTATATCCCGTGGAAAATTATGTTACCATAGGTATTTCAATCGTATAAGGAAAGAAAATTTTCGCGCTAAATTTGTACCATGAGACCGCATGGTTTTAATCCGTGCGGCTGCATGGTTATCCTCTTTTTTCATTATAAATCCCTGCATCACATCGTGCGACGACATGGTAGAATTAATTTTTCAGTTCCTACAATTTGGTCCTTTTACTTTAATCTTCCACTTCTTTGCATCTTTTCTTCATTCTTCACATTCCATCATCCCAAAATGTCATCAATTCGTATTTGGCAAACTCAATTTCTTGATTTGTTCATCGGGTCAACTTTTGAGTAATTGCACCTTGGTCCTTGAACTTTCACTTTGTGTCATTTTAGTCCTTTTTCGCGTCTTTTCTCATGTATTTCACTATGTCCATCGGTGTTACCTACAGTTCACAAATGTAATGAAATTAAGTCACAATTCAATCATTTTATTCGTAACTAAGTCATGTTTATGACCTAAATAAGTGTGCAAAAACACGCTTATCAAACTCCTCAAACTTGAACTATTTGTCCTCAAACAAGATAGTGACTAAATTCTGAACAAACATGGCTTAATACCCTGCTACGGCTCAGGATTGGACTAAGTGTTTGATTTGATGAAGATATATCAGTGCAAAAAAATAATGGCATCAACCTTCGCCTATTAAATGCGCACTTGACGTGTGTGTGTGAGTTCATGCCAACATATTAGATTCATGATGGGTTTGAGTCCCGACCCCAAGTGGTCAAATGTATCCTTACTCGCTCGAGAGATACACAGCCCCCCAAACTTATTATTTTCACTCAATTATCCCGGGGTTGCGTTTTAAAATTAGGAGTTTACATAGCTGTAGTCCTCACCCTCTCGTAGTTTGGATTAATCTCACTATCACAAGTTTACATTTCAACAAGTGAAGGCTCTCCTAAATTTGATTGCTTCGACACTCAAGATTAAACTAGGTTTCTTGTCTCGCCTCAAAGGTATAGTTTTTTCAACTAAATGTCCAAGGGCTTTTCTTCATGTTATTGTCTCTCTTATGTTTTTCTCACTTTTCTCTAATTTTTCTGATTTTTTTTTATTTACCATCTTCTCATTTGCTTTCTATATAACCCATGTAACGAGTTTTAGGCCGATAACTCCCAAACCAGTTGGCTTTAGGGCACCAAGTTTTAAACTCTTGCAGGCTTATTCACTCGAATTATAGAGGCTCGATCAGATGACTTTCAATTAACCTCTTTCCCTCTTACTTTCTATATGACCCTTTTAGCGAGCTTTAGGCTGGTGACTTCAAAATCAGTTGACTTTAGGGCACCAAATTTTGAAATATCCTTACAGGCTTATTTGCTCGAGTCATAAAGGCATGAAAAGAAGTTTATTGTTTTCACAAATTTATTTTATGCCCTTATTGTTCTAGACATTTAGTTTCCAAAACTAACCCCTAATTTAAGATTTTCATCTAATCTTCACCTCACTGGTCTAGGCAATCCACACAATAGAATTCATGCACGGAGCCTCCACTCATCTCAATGCTCCCTTACAATAGCTCAACCATCACCGAACTATCTTAACGTAGTTTACGGTTTAATTCAATAGAGAGTTATCATTCTTTTTCTATTTTATGCTCAAAATTTAGTCATTTATCTATTATGTCAAGCATGAATAGTGTGCACAAATAATGTCAAGTTTTGCATCAACAAGTGTCAGATAACCTAGTTGCATTTCATCCAAAGATTTTACAGTTTAACTTAGTCCAATTTTAACATCATAGCTAGCAAGATTATCAAGCCCACACAAGCATTCATAAGAAGAGTTAAAACAAAAATGAATAAAATGCAAATTTTTTTTAAAAATTTTTTTCATGCACACATACCGATGAACACAGATAATACAGATACTTAGTTAAAATTATATCACCTCCCCAAACTTTGTTACTACATTGTCCTCAATGTAAAATTAACAAAAGATGAAAGACAGAATTTTACGGACTACATAAAAATGAAAATCCAAAATGTGGTAAATAGTACTTCCCTTGAATCAAAATGGATGAGGTGGTGGGAAACTGGGTCCTGCTGTACCATCATCCGACGGAGGAGGGTGTCGGCCAAGGAGCTGCCGCATCATCTCATTCATTTCTCGCATCAAGGTAGACTGTTGTATCTGTTCGGCTTGGATAGCTCTCGTGGTCTCCCAAGTTTCATTGACCCTCATCTAGATACCGTCCACCCGACCAACATACATGTTTAACTGGCTATTCATGGTGTCAACCCCCGTCGTATGACTGTAGCATGATCCCTAGCATCTCTGATGTAGTTAAACGCAAGATGATTGTCTCTTTATAAGCTTCCTAATTCAGTCCTCATGTTACCATAATCTTGAAAGAAACTGTGAAGGTCCCGGCTAATGCCCGTGGTGGTGGAAAAAATCTGTCTCACCAGCTTATTATCCATTTCAGCTTATGGTGCTGGAGCCCGTGGGTGGTCCTAATCTTTAGGGATTTGACCTTGTTCTGCCTGCTGCCTACGTCGCTCATTTTCCTGCTCTTCCCTGTGCTTAACCCGAGCCCTTATCTGAGCGTCAAATGTAGTTCTTTTGATCATTGGGCTGGGTTTTTCAGGTAACTCCTCAGGTAAGAGAACAACACCCACAGCCCGACATATGCCACTAATGAGGCTCGAGAATATCAAAGTGGAGCGTCGATCCCTCCTAGTCCCCAATGAGTGCAGTTGATTGTATATATGAGTAACGAGATCAATTTTGTTACCTCGAGCCAAGTGGTAAATGAAACCCGCTATCTGATATGGAAATGTAGTCTTGTGTGATTTCAGCTCAACATTGTGGCACATAAAGAGCCATGGAACGGCCATGGAAGGAATAAGCTCAATCTGATGTCACTCAGTAGTGTCAAGGGGCCATACATTCTCTCGCCCCATTAAAACCTTAGCCACCTCATTCCAGTTAAAGTCAATTGAGAGGGGGACCACATTCTCCATGGTAAGCTGGTTGTAATCATGAATGACCTCGGGAAAAAACATAATCCATTTTTCCCGTACCCAAGTCTGATGGAAATGTTCGGAGCCTGGTGTGTCAATGTCACTGTTGAAGTTAGCGAAGAACTCTCGGCATAAGATCTCATTGAGTGGATGCGGTCTCTCTACTAAGTTTTGCCATCCACAGAGCTGAATTAAATTGACCAACTCAAACCCCGGGAAGTCATCAAGCATAACAGGTCTTTCAGCATGCAAAGTCTAATGGCGTACGATGTTTTCATATCGTACCGCGATGATTTCAATTAGGAATCGCTGAACTTCGCCCCCGAGCTCTCGAGTACGGGCTGTTCCTGTGGATGAGCTTACCTTTTCCTTCCCGCGCACAGTTCTTTTTGGAGGCATCCTACAAAGTTTGTAGGAATATACTCATTAAGTCGATGTGAAAAGCATATGCAAGAAATGAGAAAAATCAAATAAGCTAATAAGCATTGCACAAATTCCCCAAACTTTCCTAGATGCATGCGTAGTAATATGGTGTGCACTTGTCAAGCTATGATGTTGAGTTGAATTCACGTAGTTTGCCAATAAGAAAAATGGGGAAAACTCGGTGTATCTAATCAACATTTCAGAATTTGGAACCATGACCGAGTGCTCACTTTCGGCCCTTGACATCATTGAGAATTATCAAAAATTTTCCGGAAAATCTCTGTGCATATCAAAGTATTCATTTAAGTGTAACACACACTCGAATTTCAAATCAATTGGAGGTTGTTTGGTGTGTCAAATGAAGATGCAAAATAGGGGACGGAGGTTGTCGTGATGTGCGATGACCTAGTCATGTGCCTATGTGGTGCAATGTGAAAGTGGGTATTATCTAGTTCAAATTAATCGAGAATCCATTGAAATACATCGTATTCCATGTTGGTGAAACAATGTATATGCAAAAGGCATTTAATTGCACACACAAGGGTATTGTGGCATTTAAGCAAACACTTGGTGTGCATTATGTGAAAATGCTACCAATGTAATGAATTGAAAGTAAGAATCATTCAAAAGTTTCCACAACACAATCACATCAAATCCAAACACACATGAACTAGCCTAATCTCCCTCAAATCGCCAAAATTAAAATTTCAATCATGAAAACCCGAAAACGGAATTGAGAGGGATGTAAGAATACGTACCTTGTATTTGTAGGGTTGAATTGAGTTCAAAAGTTGATTTCCTTTTGATGTTATTACAATGCAATGATGAGATTTGTGTGTAGAATATGTGATGCTAGCCCAAAATCGTACCCTAGGCGAGTGTGGTCGGGAGAGAGTTTGGGGAAAAAGATATGGAAGTGAAAGGAAAAATCGGGCGTGGGTTAAAAACCCACGCCTTATTATTGCCATGCGGCCGCATGGCTTTAGCCCCTGCGGTCGCATGGTTCAAGTGGCTTTGGCCACTTAATTCTCGGATCCTATATATGCGGTCGCACTGTGCGACCGCATGGGAATTTTTTTTTTTTTTTTTTTGGCATAATAAAGAATTAATAGTAAGAATAAAATAAGTGATATCCCCAAAAACCCGACTTTTGACTAAAATTATGGTATTCACTTGATGAATTGACCCGACTCTTAACGTCCCCAATTTTCTTCAAAAACATACTTCTAAACATTCTGGGACGTGTATGGGTCAGAAACTTGGTACCCAAAAATTTATTTATTTATATATATATATATATATTTTTTTTTTTTTTTTTTTTTAAGTCAAACATTGACATGTGAAATTTAGAAAAAATTACCTAGAAATGCGTGAATTTCACACCCAATCACCCAAACTACTCCAATCAACCTGACTCGTGTGTACAGTGCTTGGACTCTTTTAACATATATGGATGATCGATGACCACATAAAGAAAATGAAAAATGAAATTGAAACAAAAATAATTTCTAATCTAAGTGCAGAGAGCATAATAAATTAAATGAAAAGGATACAGTGGGTTGCCTCCCACCCAGCGCTAGGTTATAGTCGATAGCTCGACTTTTCTGTAGCTGCTTCATTCTGATATTTCGAGTTGAACGGTGGACTCTTGGTTGGAGAAGTCACCGCCCCAGTAGTGTTTCAGTCTTTGCCCATTAACAGTGAAGGTACCCTTAGTCTCGTGGCTCACTTGTATAACCCCATATGGTAGAACTTTCGTGACAGTATAAGGACCCAACCACCTTGATCTTAGTTTTCCTGGGAAAAGCTTGAGTCTCGAGTTATAAAATAGCACTTTCTACCCCACTTCAAACTCTCGCCTCTGAATATGCATGTCGTGCCACTTCTTTGTTCGTTCCTTGTAAAGTTTTGAATTTTCATAAGCTTCCATTCTAAACTCATCTAACTCATTAAGTTGCAACAGACGCTTTTCACCGGCGACGCTCAAGTCCATATTCAACTGTTTCATAGCCCAGTATGCCCGGTGGTCCATTCTAGTGGCAGATAGCACGCTTTCCCAAAGACTAGGTGGTATGGAGACATGCCTATCGGGGTCTTGAATGTTGTTCTGTAAGCCCATAATGCTTCGTCCAGCTTTTTAGACCAATCCTTTCTAGATGAATTCACAGTGACTTCTAGCATTCTCTTCAGCTGCCGATTAGATACCTCAACTTGCCCGCTGGTTTGTGGATGATATGGAGTAGCAACGCGGTGTTTAACGCCATATTTATTCAACAACTGCTCAAACTGGCGATTACAGAAATGATTGCCCCCGTCGCTAATTATAGGCCGTGGTGTACCATATCGGGTGAAAATGTATTTCTTCAAGAATCCAATTACTGCCTTTGAGTCATTTGTTGGCAATGCAACTGCTTCCACCCATTTTGATACGTAATCCACAGCCATTAAGATATACTGATTTGAGAACGAAGGGGGAAAAGGTCCCATGAAGTCAATTCCCCAAACATTAAATATCTCCACTTCCAAAACGTTATTCAGTGGCATTTCATTCCTCCTCGAGATATTCCCAGTGTGTTGACATCGGTCACACCTCTTAACAAACTCAAATGTGTCTCTAAATAGTGTAGGCCAGTAGAACCCTGATTGTAGAATCTTTGCAGCTATTTTTGAAGCCCCAAAGTGCCCTGCGTATGCAAATGAATGGCAGTGCTCGAGAATCTCATGTACTTCTTCCTCAGGTATACATCTCCTTACTATCTGATCAGCCCCTCGCCTATAGAGAATTGGGTCCTCCCAGAAATAATACTTCAATTCGACGAAAAACTTTTTCCTTTGGTGACTCGAGTAGTCCGGTGGTGGGATGAAACTGGCCAAGTAATTGACGATATCTGCATACCAAGGTACTTCATCTACTCTCAACATTTGCTCATCTAGGAAGATCTCATTGATGTCCACTAATTCATCTATCCCCCCAAGCTCTAATCGGGATAGGTGATTCGCTACTACATTCTCACTGCCCTTTTTGTCTCGTATCTCGATATCGAATTCTTGCGACAGTAACACCCAACGAATCAACCTCGGCTTTGCATCCTTCTTTGTGAGTAGACATTTCAATGCAGCATGATCTATGTAGACTATGACTTTAGACCCGACAAGGTATAACCTGAATTTGTCGAATGCATATACTACAGCCAATAGCTCCTTTTCAGTGGTGGCATAATTGATTTGCGCTTCATTCAGAGTCCTACTTGCATAGTAAATTACGTGAAAGATTTTATTTCTCCGCTGTCCTAATACTGCACCCACGGCGTGATCACTTGCATCACACATCAATTCAAAAGGGAGTCCCCAGTCTGGTGCCACAATTACTGGTACTGTCTTAAGCTTCTCCTTTAAAGTGTTGAATGCTGTGAGGCATTCTTCATTGAACTCAAAGGTTACGTCTTTCATTAGCAGATTGCATAACGGTTTAGTGACCTTCGAGAAATCTTTTATAAATCTCATGTAGAAACCCGCATGCCCCAAGAAACTACGAACTCCTTTAACTGATGTAGGTGGTGGTAACTTCTCAATAACTTGAATTTTTGCCTTTTGCTGAGATTCGATGCCCGAGTACAATGCCTTCTTGCACCATAAAGTGACATTTCTCCCAATTTAAAATCAGGTTAGTCTCCTTGCATCTCTGTAAGACCAAATTCAGGTACTCTAAACATTCATCGAATGAAGATCCAAACACTGAGAAGTCATCCATGAAAACTTCAATAAACCTTTCAATCATATCGGAGAATATTGCCATCATACACTTCTGAAATGTGGCTGGGGCGTTACAAAGACCAAAAGGCATCCTACGATAAGTAAAAGTACCATAGGGACAGGTGAAAGTGGTCTTCTCCTGATCTTCTGGTACGACAGGTATCTGATTATAGCCCAAGTATTCATCCAGAAAACAGTAATGTGAATGTCCAGCCAATCTTTCTAACATCTGATCAATGAATGGGAGGGGAAAATGATCCTTTCATGTGGCTGCATTGAGCTTGCGATAGTCGATACAAACTCTCCATCCCGTAACTGTTCTGGTGGGAATTAATTCATTCTTCTCGTTTTTCACCACTGTGATTCTCCCTTTTTTCGGTACCACTTGAACTGGGCTAATCCATGAACTATCTGAAATTGGGTAAATAATTCCTGCATCCAGTAATTTCAATATCTCTACCCTGACCACTTCCTTCATGTTCGGATTTAATCTTCTCTAACCCTTTATACTTGGCTTGCAATTTTCCTCCATTAGAATCTTATGCATGCACAGAGAAGGGCTGATTTCTTTAATATCAGCTATTGTCCACCCAATCACCGTCTTATTCTCTCTGAGTACCCTAAGCAATTTTTCTTCCTCCACCTCACTGACTGTATTCGAAATGATTACTAGAAGTGTATCTGACTCCCCCAAATATGCATATCTGAGATGTGGTGGTAATTGTTTGAGTTCCAAAACTGGTGGCTGCTGAACAGAAGGTAGTGGCTTTGTGTTTCCCATCCCCAGTTCCTCGAAGTACCTCTTTCGGGTGTACGGCGGATTCGTCTCCAAAAATCTTGCACATGTTTCAACTTCAAAAGACTCTGACTGGACTGATTGGGATTGTTCAATACATGCCTCATAGGCATCAGATGGACTGTGTAGTAAGACTGTTTCTTGTACTGTCTTGTCAATAATGTCAACTTGATAACAGCTGTCAGATTCTGCTGGTAGTTTCATTGCCTTGAATACATTGAATGATATCTACTCTTCTCCCAATCTTAAAATCAACTGACCTCTTTGAACATCAATTAACGCTCTCTCTGTTGCCGGAAATGGTCAGCTAAGTATCAATGGGACGTCCTTGTCTTCTTCCATGTCCAGGATAAGAAAATCCGCTGGGAATATGAACTTCTCAACCTTGATAAGCACATCTTCAATTATTCCTCTGGGATGTGTCGGTGACCTGTCAGCCAGCTGAAGTGTCACAGTGTTTGCTTTAGCTTCTCCCAAGCTGAGTTTCCTGAAAACAGACAAAAGCATTAAATTAATACTTGCACCGAGGTCACATAATACTTTATCAAAATATACTTCACCGATTGTGCAAGGAACAGTAAAACTCCCTGGATCTTTTAGTTTTGGTGGAAGCTTATTCTGGATTTTGGCACTACATTCCTCCGTAAGCATAACTGTCTCATGGTCTTCCAGCTTGCGGTTATTTCATATGATATCCTTCAGAATTTCGCGTAGCTAGGCATCTGGAACAGTGCATCAGCTAGTGGGATGTTGATATGGAGCTTTTTGAAGATTTCTAGAAATTTTTTGTATTGTTGCTCCACTTTTTGCATCTTCAAGCGTTGTGGAAAGGGAATCGGAGGCTCGTAGGGGTTGACTGTGACTTTGGCCTTATCCTGTGATTCTTCTGAATTTTCCTTTGAACTTGATTTCTTTACAACTGTCTCTTCTTCAGCGGAGGAAGATGTTTCTCCAATCACACCCGGTCTCTTGACATGGATTTCAGGTAATTGCACTCCACTTCGAGTTGTAATGGCCTTGGCCTGCTCTTTAGGATTGATTTATGTATAAGTTACCTGGTGTTCTGCCAGTCAATGCGATGGCTAGCTGCCCCATCTGAGTCTCCAAATTTTTGATGGCTGCATTTTGATTTTGAAGTGTAGCTTCGGCCTTCTCCATGAATTTTCCTATCATATCTTCCAATTGAGGCCTCTTCTCTTGTTGTTGAAATTGCCCCTGTTGATTATTCTGATTCTAGTTGCTCCAAGAGAAGTTGGGATGCTTCTTCCAGCTGGGATTGAAAGTCTCTCCATATTGATTATATTGCTAACGTTGTCCCCACTGTGCGTAATCTGCTTACTCAATTCCTTGCATGAGTATTGGGCAATCTGATGTTTTGTGCTCGGCTCCACATTCCTCACAATTGCTCTTCTTAGCTTGTGATATGCTTTCCACCTTGTGATACAGAGAGTCAATTTTTACAGATATTGCTGAATAAGCGTCCACCTTGTAGACACCTGGAGTTTTCTTTGGGATAGCCCTCTCAGAAGACCACATGGCTGATGTGGTAGCCATTCGCTCAAATAATTCTAATGCCCCATCAACTGTTCGTGTGGATATTGAGCCATCTGATGCTGAATCCACCATGCTCTTATGGTATAGAAGTAATCCTGTGTAGAAAAATCGAATCTGGGTCTTTTTATCGAACCCATGCTGAGGGCATTTCCGGAGCATGTTTTTAAATCTGTTCCAGGCTTCATCAAATGATTCATTCTCTCCTTGATTGAATACTGATATATCATGTCTCAGCTTTACTATCTTGGCTGGGGAGAAGAACTTTGTGTAGAATTTGTGTGCCAGCTCATTCCATGTAGTGATACTTGCAATCGGGAGTGAATCCAACCATTCAAGTGCTCTGTCTCGTAACGTATGTGGAAAAAGCCTTAATCTGATAGCGTTATCCGAAATCCCTTGGTATTTGAAATGTTGACACATATCTAGAAATCAAGATACGTGTGTGTGTGGATTCTCCTCGGCTTTGCCATAGAATTGGTGTCTATTTTGAAACAGCTGTATTACATTGGTCTTCAATTGAAAGTTGGGCTGCCCAAACGATGGATATACAATGCTGGATTGGCTTTGAATAACTTGAGGAGTCAAGAAGTCCCCCAGAATTTCATTTCCTTCATCCATTGCCTCTCCTTCGTTAGCTTGAATAATATGATTGTTTAATTCGTTGGCCATTTATACTTGTGCTTCGTGATGATCTCTTTGTCGTCGATGAAAGGTGTGCTCAATTTCAGGATCAGCTGGAATCAATTCTCCTCCAGGCAATCGTGACATGCAAATCTGAGAATTTAAACCAGTACAAGCACTGGGATTCAAATAATTTAAATAACTAAAACACAAATAAAGGATAATAACCCTAAATAAAAATAGAAATAAAAAAATAAAATTATGCTAGCAAAATAAAAATTGAGTTCGAATTAGTGCCTCGAGAAATAAAATTAAACTAAACTCAATCCCCGGCAACGGCGCAAAAAACTTGTTCACGAAATTATTTCTTTCGATTTTAAACCACCTCAAGTGTACGGTTCGTTAACAAGTAATAAAGTGGATTCAATGAGTCCGAATATCATCTCATAGAGATTGATTAGTTCAAATTTTATCTACCTTAACCTTAACCAAAACTAAATTACCAAAGTGGATGTAGACCTAATTGAACCTCAATTATGCAATTTTTTTCTTATGATTAAACTGAAATTAATATGCAAAACAATAAATTAAACTCGAGAATGAAATCTAAAAGTTGAGAACGTACTTGTTATAATTATTGGGAATGAAATATGCTAGGATCACGAATTCCCATGCAATTATCACTTTAAACCCTAATTTCACAATATGACAACACATTTCGATTTTGACGAATCAATGTTCCTAAGTCTATCCAATACCCTCTCTCAAGATGTATCAAACCTATCTCTACATACCACCGGTCTATATTTCTATAACAAGAGCATATGTAAACATGTATGCACTTTTATGAACATTTAAAGATTCACATAGAGCATAGCGGTATATTTTTATCCACTATCGGACCCTACGATGATTTATACTATATCAAATCTATTTCAATTCTCTCGAATGCAGGAATAAATCACTTAAATTCACACAATTACGAGCCCTTAATTGCAGAAACATTAATTTCATATAAATCATTCGACATAATTGAAATTGTGTCTTAACATCAAATTGCAAAACTAGAATATTAAAATTCAAATCACATGGTTTATCGATCTCCTAGTATAATAAAAATCTAGCCTAGCATGCTTAAAATAACAAAATACATCAAAGTTTGTATATAAGACATCACTGTGTTATAAAACTTGAATAAATCTTGAAGTTCTTCGTTTCAATCTTTGTTCTTGCGCTCAAATCCTCTCCAAGAGTTGTTTTTTGGCCTCCAATTACGTTCTGGGCATCTCTGGAATGTTTTTGATATTTATATCCCAGGGAAAATTAGGTTACCATAGGTATTTCAATCGTATAAGGAAAGAAAATTTTCGCGCTGAATTTGTACCATGCAACTGCATGGTTTTAATCCGTGCGACCACATGGTTATCCTCTTTTTTCATTATAAATCCCTGCATCACATCGTGCGACCGCACGACGTTTCTACCATGCGACCGCATGGTAGAATTAATCTTTCTGTTCATACAATTTGGTCCTTTTACTTTAATCTTCCACTTCTTTGCATCTTTTCTTCATTCTTCCCATTCCATCATCCCAAAATGTCATCAATTCGTATTTGGCAAACTCAATTTCTTGATTTGTTCATCGGGTCAACTTTTGAGTAATTGCACCTTGGTCCTTGAACTTTCACTTTGTGTCATTTTAGTCCTTTTTCGCGTCTTTTCTCATGTATTTCATCATGTCCATCGGTGTTACCTACAATTCACAAATGTAATGAAATTAAGTCACAATTCGATCATTTTATTCGTAATTAAGTCATATTTGTGACCTAAATAAGTGTGCAAAAACAATCTTATCACCCGACCCAATGATTTTAACACACTTACTGAATATTCTAGACTTGACAAAGTTGTGTTTTCTTGAAATGCAATTTAACTCCAAAATGCGTCCTCTGCTGGATCTCTTACGCGTGGCATAATTGTGACCGTTGGATTGGTCTATGGGAGACGCCTCATATAACTAGGGTTTGAGATATTTTGTTTAACACTAACTTTTCATTTTCTTGACTGCCGTTCTTCTTCTTCGTACTCTCCATTTTCTGTGGGTTTACTTTGTGATTTCTGTGTGAAATCCTTTTAAAGAATTGTTGAGATTTATCTCTGTGTGAGATCTGTGTATAGAATCTGACGGCCTCTTGTGATTAGGAGAAACGGCAGTATACTCTCATATGTTTGTAACTTGGTTATGCCCAATATGGGTATCTTGATAGTGGATTCGAGCTTAATCCGTATGGATGCTCAACGGGGATGTAGGTATTAGTTGGTCGCCGAACCTCGGGGTCTTTGGCCGAAAATTCTTTGTGTTGTTTTATAATTTTTCTGCACTTTTAGATTTTGTATTTTACTGAAAAATACTCGAACGAATAAAAGATTTGAACAACTGGACTAACAATCTGATATTTATAATTGCAAAGAGACCAAAAAAAAATTAATTTCGTGTCCCTTGAATACATTTAATTGAGTTTTCAATTAATTTTCAGATTTCCCTTTTGAGTCTTCAATTCCAAGCCACAAATGTTCAATCTTTGATGTTTGTTGTGTAGTATCTCTTCCTAGTTCTCTTCTCGATAAAAAACTGAGTCAAATTGCATTCCAAAAAGTAGTTGAAGTCGAAAAGAAATAGAATCTTGCGATCACACGGTGCATTCCAAAAATTAGTTGAAGTTGAAAAGAAATAGAATCTTACTACGTGAATGCAAGCGGAATGCACTGTGTGATCGCATAGGCATTGGATTTTGCTCTCTGCTTTCGAATTCTTAGACCTTGCTATAGTTATGGACAGTTACATTTTGGTCGTTCTACTCGATTCTCTCCTAATAGTAATTGAAGTTCTTAACTTTTCAATCACGTTGATCTCTGTCATCCTAATTTATGTACACATCGCGTCATTTTCTTCCATTTTCATTCTCTTCTCTGAAGGCCATCCAATCATCAAGTTTTTCCAAAATAAACAATAGATACACAATATTTAGTAATAATTCTCCAAAAGAACTCCCAAATATTCATTTTTTAACGGCCTAAATAAGTGTGAAAATTACAGTTATTAATGTGGTTATCTACTACGTGTATTGGACTGATTTCGTGAATAGAAACGACCATTTTGTATTGTCATGGATCCTGAGTCAATGAACAACATTGTGCCTGTTGTCAACTGAATAAACTACCCGTTCACAAGATTGGTCATCCCTATGCATAGAGAGGGATGAAAACCTTGTTAAACACTGAACAACCCGTTCGTCAGATTTTTATTACCTAATATGTAGTGAGATATTAAAGCATCTGGCCTAACCTGAATGTTATGGATACCAGTGTTTAAATATTAAGAGCCTGTTTGGGAGTGATTTTTGTCCCAAAAATTTGATTTTTTGATCGTTATTTCACTATTTCAGCCGTCATATTAGACTTCTTCTCTCACAGGTGGATCCCACTTTTCTTCTAACGGTCAAGAAATTAATTCTCAAAATCACTCCCAAACAGACTCTAAGGGCATGTTTGATAGCCCTTTATTTTCTAGGGAAAATGGAAAAAGAATTCCAACTTCCACTTTTAGCATGTTTGATTAACAAAATTTTTCAAAGAATTCGTTTTCCACCTTTGGCCGCTATGTCAGCATTTTCCATCTTTTTCTTGGATTTGAATTCCCAACATATTGGTGAGAATTCATTTTCCGGGCACTATAGCGATTTTTTTTTTTGAATTTTATTTTATTATATTTTTTATTTTTTGTTGGCCATGGAAACAAATTTTAAGAATTATTTTAAAAAAAATATTTCCATTTAAATGGAATTTTCCATATAAAACAAAGTTAAACGAACACCAAAAAATAGATGATTTTCTTGATTTTATTTTTTTCGTTAGCAATGGAAACAAATTTCATTCCCAATACCAGTAAAATTCATTATTTTAATTGACAATTTTCATGTAAAACCAAGCCAAACAATAACCAAAAAATACTTTTATTTCAACATTTTTCACGTGAAAAATTTTACCAATTAATCAGAATAATTTACAATTTCCAGAAAAATAATTTCTAGATAATTCAATTCCCTGAAATTCGTTTTCAATTCAATTCAATTCCATCTTAGCAATCAAACAAACCCTAAATGTAAGACATACATCTTCTGGTTTTCCTACACGTACGTATGTATAATTTGTAAGTATTATGCCCTAAGTCCAATCAACTTTGAACATAAATACTTGTATATATAATTAATGCAATTTAATGACAGATCTATTATTTAATTAATAGACAATTAAATAAATAATAGAGTTTGTAAATTCAAATCTTTGTAATTTGTTAATCACAAGGAGTTGTGATTGTGAGATATAAATTACATCTGATTAAATATTAAATCGTCAGTGATCGTAAGTAATAACGAGATACGGATATCGTTATTACGGATAGATCATCACGTGTGGCATTTCTTACTCGTGAAATAAGTAGTTGATCTCACAAGTTAAAGTATGGTGATACTTAAATGACACGTGGATGTTTTGTTATAGAACAAAACATTGGAGACCCATCGAGAGATTCTACATGGATAACTATTTGAGTGTCAGTGGTTAATCTCTAACGTTCGGTAGTGAAATTGGTCCTTAGACTTGAGGTCGTCATGGTACCTTATATGAGGACAGTCATACTTTGGCGGTGTTGGATGTTGCTCTGCAAAGGGCCGCTAATACGGCATCGTTCGGGTCCGTCAAGAATCGTATAAAGGTTGTAATTGACCAATAAATGATTCGTCACTCTTAGATAGTAGGAGATTATGATCTGCGTTTCATTCAATTAAGTCGATAATGAAATCCTTGACCAATGTGTACTCATAAATCGAAAAGGAGTTTTCGACTTATATTGACTTAATAGTAGAGTGGAAGATATGATCGATGATTGAGATTGACATACTTCCATATCTCGTAATTGATCGGATCATATTGACGAAGGGATTATAGTTTCACGGTAAACAAACGATTTTGGTTTTGTCACACGACATGACATTTCCCGTTACATGTATTACCCTGACACATTGCTAAATATCAATTAGGGACGGCGAGTGTGAATTGACGATAAATTAAAAAGGTGTTTTAATTTATCAATTTTGATTAGATCAAAATAATATTTCACGTCGTTAGGCATCGTGGTCAGGAACCTAATGAGTCGCACACAAAAGAGGATTGGAAGATTGCAAATTGCCAATTGGTTAATTTAACAATCGTTGGATAAATTAATTAATTGGATTTGTTATTTATATTTCCGAATTAATTAATTGGAATAATTAATTCACGGACCGAGTTTAATTAAATGGATTAATTAAATATTGGATCGGATCGGACAGAGCCCGTTTGGGTTTATATAAATACATAGCTAGGGTTTGAGGTCCATATGATTTTCATTATTCTTGCTGGCATAAGAAAGAAAACTCTGGTAGCTGCAATCTTATTCTCTGTGTAGATCACCGTTGGAGGCTGGACAATTGGACAGCGGTAGTAGCGAATCAAGATTGCTGGAACGAGAAGAAAAGTAAAAGGTTTGCAGAATTTTTCAAAGGTACAATCTTTATCACGATTTCTATCTAAACACAAAGGGATCCTCGATGAGAATCGGAATAATTTTAATTTTCCGCTCTGCATGTATAAGTAGATTTCCAACATAATTAACCTGCCATTATTATAAATCTTAATTGTTTAGCTGCTTCGTAACTTGAATTTCACTAATTAAATAGAGATGGATGGATGCAATAAAAGCAGGCGGATATTGGCTCCCATCCTGCTTGTAATACAATCATACCACTTGACAATTAGACGTGATTTATTTTACATTTTTCTGGGCTACTCAAGATTTTGCAGAAAAGAATGAATGATTCTGACAGTACCCTTCTGTATGTGTCAAGAAGATGCGTATTGTTTGAATAAAAACAATTACAAAGATGTGAAGAATTAGTTCTATTTCTGAGTGTGATGATGAATGAGTATATACAAATGCAAGGGGCTTGAATTTCATTAAAAAGAGCAAGATATTAAAATGATAACCTACTTGTATTTCTACAACATAGTATGTTACATCGTACCTAAATTTAGAATTTTACTTAAAACATAAACGAGAAGGAATACATGATTCGACCTTTTGACCCATGAGTGTGGACAAGAAAAACTTCATTATACTTAATGGGAATACAAAACTTAATATTTATTTTAAACTACTATATATGACTTGTTCTATTAATAAACGAGATAAAGAAAAATACAAACGTAGGACGAGTTCGGCCTGATTCCTGTTAAATATCCCAAAAAAGAAATTAAACATTGTGTTGGAAATTATCATATTATAAAAGGGCTCCTATGTATAGAACAAACATATTGATTGGATTTCATAAAAAATTGTCACACAAGCAAAAATAGGAAAAGTCTACAAAAACACCTCTCCACAACTCAAATGGGATTCTAGCGAGCTGATGTGACAAGAAAAAATAGACATTGTGAAAATGATCGTCTAGATGCTTTTTTAAATGGAGTAAATCAACAAAATTTAAACTTTTTTCTCTTCGACTCTCCGATTTTCTTGTTTTTCTCTTTCATTGAATTATTTGTTACAAACTGTACTCATTTATGACGAAATTTGAATTTGATCAAGTATTCATTAGATAGCAATGATGCATGGAATGAAGTCTATTTATTTGACTGCCATGTAGACTCATGAAATCCATACAATGCATTAGAGATGCTCTAATTATCTCTCTTTTTCGACATTGGACAAACACATATTCCTATTCTATAAAAGTCCAACTCTTAATATGTGTGTGTGTGTGTGTGATCGTTCAACATGATTGGCCAGAGGTGGGGTTTGCAAGGGTTTTCAAATTTCTCATCAATCTGAAGTAGCCATAATTTATTGATCACAGTGGCAACTGGCAAGTGATACTGTCATGTCAGTTTATACTCATCAGTTTCATAAATTGAATGTATGTTACATTACTTCGATTTAAACTATATCTAGCAAGATGGAATTTGCAGGGCCACACAATGTTTTATTAATCCATTCTCGAATAGTATTCTGATGTTGCATGCATGCAACGGATTTTACATAAACTGTTTGTTTAATCGAAAAATTTTCTAATCTTCACGGAGTATGAAGAACTAAGTCCATGTCACTATTTCATTCACATATATATTGAATAATTTGGATCCTTTATTTAACTGGAAAGCAGACATTATAAATAATATTCATATCAATTAAATAGTAGATGAGTTCCATACTCAAGGAGTAATTAATAAATATTTCGTTGGGATCAATCTTGTAATGTAGCAACCAAGTCTATTACCATTGGCATGCCTGTATTTCAGGGGCCCTGAGACGTACGTTAGAATTTAAGCAATACATTTTTTTCATCTATGATAGTTTTACGAAACTAAATTTGTTAACTTAAAATCAACAATAAAGCAACAAAAAAATAAAATATTTATATTACAATCAAATAATAATACGAAAATATTCTAAGTGATCACTTTTCAATCAATTTTGTATTATATAATCAACTCCAAAAAGAGAAAACGAATAACTTATAAACTCTCCGCAATTCAAATTTCAAATAAAGGCTCAAATTTGCTGCCCACTACCCGGTTCAGTACATTAAAAATCATCCAGGAATCTAGGAATCAAAATGATATCAATGATTCAATGTAATTCCAACACGAAACTAAATGCCTTAATCCATGCAATTCAATATCAAAACTCAAAAGTTAACACTTTTCAGCCTTTTTTTTTATATTTATTATTATTATTATTTTTATTTTTGAAGGACGGGAGAACTTGCAGTCACTACCTTTTGGGTGCGTACTGGGTAAACCCTCGAGTTGACGCAATAGCTTGCAAATCAAGCTAGCTAGATAAATCGCACTAAACAAGCACTGTGCAACAAACTCGACCGAAAAAGTGTTGATAGGGGGAAGCATTTTCTTTTTCTTCTCAAACAAAACATAGGTGGTAATTTTCTGAATAATTAAAACTAATTAGAACCAAATTGTTTCATCTCAAGCCGATGGATATCTCAGCCCTTAGGCCACTGTGATTCAAATAAAACACATGCCTAAAAATGTACGATGCTTTGGGAAAATCCATATTAATCACTCAATACAATACATGATTCATTTGTGAAAAAATACTGTCGTCAATGGAGAGCAAATTGAGAGGTGAATTGTTGATGGTGACAATAGCTACTAATAAGTGTAGTTTCTACATTTATTTGGGATCTTAAATGATGATATTTTGCTATTCTTTGAATAGATTAGTACCTGATTTGTTATTTATTGCTTTTATTAGGAAAAGTTCATGTTTCAAAGAAGAATTGGAAAAAAGAATGTAAAATGGCTAAATGAAGCAAATCCAAAGCATGGCGACCAAAGTGTAAATATTTAATGTTTGATTTGGACCACAAAAAATACTTTGAAGATTGATAGGAGTCAATTGAATGCAAATTGGAGTAAAAAAGGAAAGGGATATGATTAGAATATTACCATAAATCGACTTCCATAATATAGGATATCTTCAAGATTTTTGGTCAACTTGAGACCCATTTTTCGGATGGAAAACGTTTGAATTGGAAAAATTGTATTTCTATAAGAATTGTAGATCTTTTAATTAGCTTTCCAATACACTTTGAATCATCTGAATCGGTCACCGATAGAGAAGTTATGATCAAAATACTGAAGGCTATGCAGAGACAAAATTATGTGCGCGCGAAGGTAATTTTCCTTATTTGATTCAAACTCTTTTGGAAGACAATTTGGACGTGAATTTTGACCTAATTTCATCAAATAAATACAAGATATGGGCAGCAATGAAAGGGTCTCTCTCTTGCCTCTTCATATACAATAGTTTCATCAAATCCATCAAGAACAAAGGACCAATTGCTATATTTTGAGAGAAAAGATCAAGCCATACCAAGGAATTGAAATTCAATTACATCAAGTTTTGAAGAATTCAACTTTGGACGTGAAGATCAACATCTTTTGTATTCTTTCATGATCCGGGTGATATTTTTCTATTATTTTTCTTATAATTTATATATTAATATGCTATGCTAATTTTTCATTGTATTGGATTAATAATGAACTCTATCGTTTGTTTATTTTAATTCAAGACAATTAATTTAGTATTTCATGATTTTTTCTTGATTGGTTTTACATTCCCATTGAACTATGTAATTACTTGATCACCAATTAGATAGTAAGTTGCTTGTTATAGTGTAAGAATACTCACAATAAGTCTAAAACGCGATAAAATCAACACATGAACAATAGGTGTTAGGAATAATATCTATGACATGTGTAATCATGTGTGATAAATCTTGTGAATCAATGCATGTTTTTCATATGAATTTGGACTAGGAATAGGATCAGGTCGTGTTAAACATAGATTTAATATATCTTGGAAAAGAATATTGAATAAAAGTGGATTATCGATTGTCTTGAATGCATGAATTTACTAAATTATAAATTAAGAGTTGAATTAAATGGCAATAGGGGGATTCACGATTCCAATACTAATATTTACATATTAAATAAATATTTTATTTGCTTTCTTAGTTTAAGATTAGCATAGAAAATATAAAAATCACAACTATTTTGATTTTATATTACTTTGAATTTAGTAAAAGTTACTTAACTAAATATTAGACTTTATTCATCGTAGGAACGATATTCTTAACTCACAAATTTTATTACTTAGACAACGATTTTGTACGCTTGTGGGTTTCACACAAACAAGTTTTTAGCGTCGTTGCCGGGGATCGAACCCGAGTCACCCGCGTGACAGTCGGGAATACTCACCACTTGACTTTTGCCCTTTTGATTTCACGGGATTTTGCCATTTCGATTTGACCTTTTGAAGGCTCAGTAGATTTTTAAAAAAATGGAAAAAAAAATAAAATTTTAGGCTCCCTATAAAGCTGGGCTTGTGGCGAAGGCCTCTTGGAACTCTCCTTAGGTCCGGCCCTGTCTATTACTACGAGTATAAAATGTAGCAATACAACAGTAAATTAGCAAATGTAGGATATTTTCCATCACTGATGAAATTTTCGATGAATCAGAAACGTATTAATTTTTAATAGTTGTACAAATCAATTTTCAATGTAGCTAGGTTCCATCAATGAATTTTTGGGAGATTCAAAGTTGATACCGCGTTTTTCTAGTGTACATTTATTCGGTTGCATGCAAGTTTAACTTGATGGTAATTTTTATTTTTTTTTTAATTTATGAAAATTGATGTAACAAATATAGCATGTTGAAACAATAACAAAATTAAACAAAAATTAATTACTGTTATATGAAAAGTAATCCGACAATAATTCGAGCTGGTTAAATTTATAATTTGTCCTTAAAATTATTTTGTTACACTATTTCCATGGTCTTGCAGCAATTGCCTCCATGCGATAAAGGATTTGATTCCAAAGAATATAGCACCATCATCACAAAAGAACAGACGAATCAAATTTGTGATTTGTAAACTGAACTTTGACAACGAATTTTTTACACAAAATATAAGAGTTTCCTTGTACCCAAGAAAGGAGTAGAGAGACTTTTTATTTGATAAACAATTATTAATGGAATGGTTATATATAGCCATAAAATAAAACTATTCTAGTAAATTGTTTGGCCGGCAAGTCCTGGAGTTGAAGGAGCATACCGTCAGTGAGGAGAAAGCTATGGTCGTGCCAGAAGTCGGGAAATAAAACTGATGGAGGTAATGTATATGAAACAATATGAAGTATATAATCGCAAACAAACAACAAGATAAATTGCAAAGAATTCATTGGCAGAAGAACGGAGTATTTTATTCAATTAAGAATATGGAGAAGAAAATACGATAATTGTGCCTACAATTATTCTATATTTCAGTAATACAAAACTTGTAAATAAAGGCGTGGAGTAAAGGAAACAATATTTTCCAATAAAAATGCGTGAAATAAAGGAAATAATATTTTTTCTAAAATAGCGCTTATAGTAAAGGAAACAATATTTTTTTCCAGAATATTCACTCTAATTTGGGTGATAAACCAAAAAGATGTATGTATTTTTCTTTGAAAATTTATGTTTTTTAGGTGTTTTCTTATTTCATCTCTCACTTATAAGTGTGCAAGACAAAATTAGGAACTCATAAATGGCTCTCCATACAGAACCTAACTAGCGTTACATTTGTTATAGATGGAAAGCATTTTGTGTTAGAATTTTCATCTTTCATTAAAATCATCGGCATGGAAATTGATATTAGATGACATCAATAATTATCTATGATGGCCAATAAGGTGAAGACTACTCAATAGGCACCCTATGTAGAGCACCCCATGCTAGACTATCTACCACTACCAGGACCTCTACTTGCATGCTAGGCCATCTATCACTACTAGGCCCTCTACTTGCATACTAGACTGTCTACCTCTATGAGGCCCTTTACTTGCATGCTAGGCCTTTTACCACTACAAGGTCCTTTACTTTCATGCAAGGCCATCCGCCACTTCGGGGCCCTCTACGTCCACCTTGGGCTATTGACCACCATGAGTCCCTTTACATTCATAGTAGGCCTCTACCATTATGAGGCTCTCTACGTTCATATTAGGCCGTCTATCATTATGAGGTCGTCTACAACTATGAGACCCTCTACGTTCATATTAAGCAACCTACCATTATGAAGTCATCTGCTACTATGTGACCCTCTACATTCATACTAGACCATCTACCGCGATGAGGACATCTAAGTTCATATTATGCCATCTATCATTATGAGGTCATCTATCACTATGAGACCTTCTACGTTCATACTAAGCCGTCTACCACTATGAGGCCTTCTACTTTCATACTAAGCCGTCTACCACTATGAGGCCTTCTACTTTCATACTAGGCCGTCTACCATTATGGGGCCATCTACAACTATGAGGCCAACACAACATTTAACCATAAAAATATCATTGAGTTGGATGGAAACTTTTCAATGGTTATCATGGATACAACCACCCATTAAATATGTGCAGGTCTTCCACTCAGAA
The DNA here is from genome assembly GCF_002742605.1 of Olea europaea var. sylvestris. Classification (NCBI taxonomy): domain Eukaryota; kingdom Viridiplantae; phylum Streptophyta; class Magnoliopsida; order Lamiales; family Oleaceae; genus Olea; species Olea europaea. Next base: position 14,537,995 of record NC_036244.1, on the reverse strand, counting down.
CATGGGAATAGTAGAAGGTTACATGGGACACGTGGCATAATAAACATCTAACAGTTACATGGTTTTAGACATCTATAAATACTTCTAAGGCGAGATAGATATGGATCTTGAAATTTTGGTATTTGAATACTAATTTTCACTTCAGAGGTACAACGGGGGAAAAAGCACAACCTTATTTCGTAGGTAATATTTGTTCATTAGAATAGTGGAAACACTTTACGCTACTAGACGGGCACGAAAGTTTGTTTTAAAACTATTTCAAAAATCTTATTTAGATTGCAGTGTGTTCGGCAAAAACCCTGCAAGTATATTAGATTGTTGACAAGTAATAATTTAAAGAGAGTTAAAGAGCATCGTTCTCAAGAGGATTAGATTTTAAATTGAATTTTATGAAATCATGACAAAAAGAATACAGAATACACAATTGGTCTTTGGATGTTTTGTACTAACGGCTACTAATTATTCTACTATATACTAATTAAATACAAATGAAGATGACCTGAAAGAGTTTTATGTTAGAAATCTGATTCTAACATTAGCTTTTCGTTCTAATCCTCAACTTCTAACTTTTAACTTAATTTGTATAAAGATTCACAATCGATTATTGTATAATGTTTAGCAACTTATCGTGAGTAATGTAAAACCTATTTTTAAGTACGTTCAGAAATATACCTATCTCAAATTCTAATACAAAGAAATGCATTAAATCAAAAGATCATCTACATTGATTGTAGAAGGCATAAACAAATATCTATCAATCAATCAACACAAATCATATTTAAAATAAGAATTATTGAATTAAAATGGTAAATTAGTGATTTATATCATTATCCCAATACTTAATGAAGTTACGCTAGCATTCTAATTACACAAAACACAAAGTATTGATCTAAAATTTAAAATTGCAAAGAGTTGAAAGAGAATTAATTTCTATATTCATTTAATTGAGTTTTCAAATTTGCCTTCGAGTCTTCAATTCAGAGCGACAAATATTCAATTTTTGATGTTTGTCATGGAGTACATTTCTTCGTAGTTCTCTTCTCCAAGCTTTAAGGTGAAGAATATTGAATTTGACCTCCCAAAGTAGGTTTAAAATGGGAGTCAAATTGCATTCCAAAAGCACTCCCGAATATTCATTTTTTATTGGCCTAAATAACTGGGAAAACTACACTTATCAATGTGGTTATCCACTGCGTGTGTTGGACTGGTTTCATGCGACTATTTTGCTTTGGCATGGATCCCAACTCAGTGAAAAACATTGTGACTGTTGTCAACTGAATAAACTACCCGTTCACGAGATTGGTCATCCCTGTGAATAAAGAGGGGTGAACACATTGTTAAACACTAAACAACCCTTTGTTATATTTTTATTACCTAGTATGTAGTGAGATATTAAAGCATCTGACCTAACCTGAATGCTGTGGATACTAGTGTTTAAATATTAAATGTGAGACATGCATCTTCTGGTTTTCCTACACAAACATATGTATAGTTAACCTGCCATTCTTATAAATCTTAATTGTTCAGCTGTTTCGTAACCTGAATTTTACTGATTAACTAGAGACGGATGGATGCATTAAAAGCAGTCAGATATTGGCTAGCTACCATCCTACTTGTAATACAATCATACCACTCGACGATTTGACGTCATTTATTTTATATTTTCCTGGGATACTCAAGATTTTGCAGAAAAGAATGAATGATTCTGACAGTACCCTTCTGTATGTGTCAAGAAGATGAGTATTGTTTGAATAAAAACAATTACAAAGATGTGAACTTGAGATTAGTTCTGTTTCTGAGTGTGATGATGAATGAGTATATACAAATGCAAGGGGCTTGAATTTCATTTAAAGGAGCTGTTATGAAGCGGTATGATTGTTCAAAACCAACAAAAAAAAAAAAAAAAAAATTAGGCCATGCGACCAAGCCATGCGACCGCATGGAACCCTACCGAGACCAAATGGTCTCGGTAGAATTGTACCATGTACCATGCGGTCGCATGGTACAGAAAAAACGACCGTTGGGTCGTTTTTTGTTGGTTTTTTAGTGGCTTTTCATCCATAAGGTGCACCACTTTGTGAAGCTATACTACTTGGCTATAAATAGGAGATCTTGGGTCATTGGAAAATGTTGAAAAAACACCTATTATATTGATACTTCTTGAGATCAAATCCAAAAAAGAAAATACCTTCTCATATTCATCTTTTTTCTTTGTGTTCTTAA